>NC_058130.1:595463708-595543268 GCF_016433145.1 Gracilinanus agilis
TATATATATATATATATATATATATATATCACTTTTGCTACAAACCCTAGATTTTTAATATGACTTTCATTAGCATTCCCTTTCATATAACTTTTTTTTAATTTTTTTTTTTTAATTTTAAACCCTTAACTTCTGTGTATTGGCTCCTAGGTGGAAGAGCAATGGGGGTTAAGTGACTTGCCCAGGGTCATATAGCTGGGAAGTGTCTGAGGTCAGATTTGAACCTAGGACCTCCCGTCTCTAGGCCTGATTCTCAATCCACTGAGCTACCCAGCTGCCCCCTTCATATAACTTTTTAATTGTCTTTATGATTTGTCCTCTGATCCATTTGTTATTTATAACATCACTGTTAAGCCTCTGTATCTATTACTACCAATAGCTAATAACTACTACTTATGGAGCATTTATGATGTGTCAGGCACTGTGCTAAGTGCTTTATAATTATTCTCTTATTTGACCCTCTTGACAACCCTTGGAGGTAGGTATTGTTATCATCTCCATTTTACAGACACGAAACCAAGGCAAACAGAGGCCAAATAACTTTCCCACAAAGCTAGTAGGTATATGATACAAGATTTGAACAAGCATTTTTCCCTTGTCTAGGCCTTGTGTTCTATCCACTTCACCATTTAGCTATCTCTACTATACCTTTAAGCATAATGTAATTTTCTTGATTATCTTTCTGGACATTGTGAATTTTTTTTCTCTATCTCATGACTGACTGAAGCTCTTGCTGAGGGAAGAGGCCTGATGCA
Source organism: Gracilinanus agilis (assembly GCF_016433145.1). Lineage (NCBI taxonomy): Eukaryota > Metazoa > Chordata > Mammalia > Didelphimorphia > Didelphidae > Gracilinanus > Gracilinanus agilis. The sequence goes on from NC_058130.1 coordinate 595,464,464, forward strand.
ATTTTTGTTTTAAATTCTCGTCTTGATTTTGCATGTAGCTTTATTTTTTAGATAGATTTTTTTTTGCATGTAGCAATGTTTGATTTCCTTACCCATTCAGCCACTCTCATTTTATTGGATTGTTTAATATGTTCACCTTTGAATTTATTATTAAAAGGTCTATATTTTCCTCCACTTATTGTTTTTTATATTGATACTCATTCCCTGCATTTTAAAAGTCAGTACTTTGTTCCTATGACCAGTTTTACTTCTATCATGTCTATACTGGCTTATTCCTGTAGATCCCACCCTGCCTGACTCTTATTTAATTATTTTACTCCAAGTTCTTTGATTTTAATAATAGCAATAGTAACTTTTATAGAATTTTTACTATTTGTCAGACACTATTGCTAAAAGCATTTTATAAACATTTCATTTCACCCTTCCAACAACCCTGGGAGAGGTGCTATTATTATCAACATTTTATAGCTTAGGAAACCGAGACAAACAGTGGTTAAGTGACTTGACCAGAGTCACACAGCTAGGAAGTGTCAGAGGTGGGATCTGAACTTAGATTTTTTTGATTCCAAGTCCAACACTTTATACCCTGTGCCACTTTTAATTTCTGTTAATCTTACTAATTTATGAATTTCACCATCATCTATCTCCTTTTGATCTAACCTTTTCCCTCTTCAGATGATTTTTTATCAAAAACTTTCCTTTTCCACCTATTTCCCAAGTTTAAGAAGCATGCTTTTGTTGTGTTCTTTTTGTCAAGAAGGTTTCCTTTAATCACTCTACTGCAAATATGAATAACGTGGAAATAAGATTTGATCAATGGTACATGTATAACCCAGTAGAACTGCTTGTCAGCTTTGGGAGGAGGGAAGAAAGAGCAAAGGGGGGGGGATCATGAATCATGTAATCATGGAAAAATATTCTAAGGAAAAAAAGGAAAAAAAAATAAAGTTCCCTGGGACATTGAAAAAAAAAAAAAGGCTTCCTTTACTTTGCCCTCCTTATTTTTCTCTCTTCTGGTCTATTCTGAATTTTATCCCTCAGTCCATGGGCTAAACCCTTACTTATCCCTTCTTTATTCTTTCTATGTTTCTCATGAAGATTGAACCTTTGGAGTTCCAAATTTGAACTACACTTTTCAACCTTTTACTATTATATCTTATTCCAACTTTATTTTTTTTTCTTCCTGTGGCTCACTCTTAGAAACATTAGTTTGAAATGAAGCATTGCTAAGTGGAAGTGACATTATACAGTAAAAGTCATTTTCAAGATTCAATTCATGAAGCCCAGTCATACCCTTTGCCCTTATCATAACTACTGACCAAATGTTAATCCTTATCTCTGGTGCTGACTGGAAGCAATATTATATACAGTGAAACCTGCTATTTCATCCTCAGTGATGAGGCTGATTTTCAGCTTCCTCCTTCTTTGCCCCTCTCCGCCATTGTTTTTATCCTGCTCTCTCGTAGTCCTGTACTTGTTGAGAGAATAAAGAAACTCCATTTTTTCTGTGGCAGAAGTGTAACCTCAGGTCCAATCCTGATGTATTTGCATTAGACTGTCCTGATAAATGGAGAGAACGAATCCTTTGATGATTTGTGCCTTTAGAGAGGTACAGTTGGTGAGAGTCTGCAAAGAAGATGCTTTTTTGTCTCCTGGATTTGAGACAGTTCCTGCTTGGCTCTAAGGTCTTTTCAGGAGATGTCCCTGGAAGGAGAGAGAGTCTTTGGGAAGAAGTTGATATGTAGATGAATTGGAGACTCGACATATCCCTGATTTCTAGCTTGCCACTCTAAAGACTTCTGAGAATTCACCCTTGGATGAGATCATGGGGTCTTTCTCTCTTCCAGCTGAACTAAAACATTTTGCTTCCAGTGGGAAAGCTCCTTCATTCTATCTGTGGTTTCGTATATTCTAAAATGCCTAACTTCTCTAATTTCTGTTTGCTCTTGGCTTAGATAAATGGGTTTATTCACTCTTTATTAGCTGTGATAGTTTTTGTGTCCCTAGCTTTTTGTAGGAAGGGAATCAAGTCTTGGAAAGAACTTGGGGTACTTTTTTGTCATTAAGGAATAATAGCTAGGAAAGCAACTTGACCCTATAGATCATTTCCCTTGGACTAGCAGTATTTAGAGAGGGGACAGATAGATATCATTCTAGACCAATATCTCCTCTCTAGGGAGAGATGAGAAAGTCTGTCTTATGGATCTAGTCTCCTATACCCCTCTAAGCAGGATTCAAAATTCCCTTTGCATAGGAATGGTCAACATGCTAGATATTCTTACCTCTGCATTTATTTACCCATGTGGACACATAGATAACCATCATGGGCAAAAAACATACATGCTATAGGAGCAACATCAATTTTAATCTGGAATCCATGGCTGTAGCCCTATTGTTTAACTTTATTTATAGCTCATGGCCACTCACTGCCTGAAAGAACTAGAAGATCCTTGCCATCCATATAAGGTAGTTTTTCCTTAAAAAAAGGCAAATTAAACTAGCTGTGTTTGATAAATGGTCCAAGTGATTTGATAGGCTTGAATTGTTGAAATAACTTCTCTACCACCTTAGGCAAAAGGGTGAAGTAATGAGCTCCTTTGGTTTGATAGGCTTCGTTATTCCTATTGGCTCCCAGAGGAGCATAGGGCCGCAACCATCTCACGCCAAAGGACTCTGTTCTGGGCAACTTCCCTCAGCTGGGCCCATGTCATTCCGACCGCCTTTGTTTCGTTTTCGGCAGATCTTCGAACTTGTGGTGTAATCTGCCTGAAAGGTCGTTGAATGATTTCAACTTAGTTCTAAAAGTTGCCACCAGGAGTTGATGGTCCGAGGCTACATCTGCACGTCATGGACTCTGTTGGAGAGCAATCTTCCAGACTAGGCGATTATTGGTTTTGTTGGTTTAATGAGGTTGCCTTTTCTGTAGCAAGTGAGACTTTTTACGGGGTGAGGTTGCTAGCCCCGCGCCCAACCCTCCTCCTTTTTCAGCCGGGCTTGGCGGAGTTTTTGATAGGCTTACCTAAGCCTAACACACCCTTCTAACTGGAGGTGGCATTGAGTCACAGGTAGGAGTGAAGGGAGTTATGTGCTGCTGAACTAATACTGCATTTTTACACAATATCCATGCTATTGTTGAAGGTTAGAAGTTCAATGAATATATTATTTCATACCAATCTTAATTCGTACCACTCAACTGGCTTGAATCAGACCTTGCTCACACCACCTTCTGTGTTTACCTCTGGATTAGAAAGTGGTATATTTCTAGCTCTCTTCTCTAAATTTCCCTTTTCCCTCTCCTAATTCCTACTCTGCTATCCCCTTCACAAAAAATGGTGATTATACATATCATGCATATAATATTTATGTGTGTGTTTATGTACATAAATATACATATTTTCATCTGGACAACTCAGAGACAGACGCAGAGACAAGGTGGGATGAGGAAAAGGGGAGAGAGACAGAGACAAAGACAGAGAGAGAGACCTAGAGAGAGAGAGAGAGAGACAGAGACGGAGTTCTTGCTTTTGAAAATCTTTCTTCTGACACAAGTAATTTTCTACTTATAATTTTAAAGTAATTAGGAAACAAAGGCAAAATTCTACAGTCAGGATTAAATAAGAGTACAAATTATTTGGTTTAGTGTTTTTTAATAACTTAAGGTGAATCATAGTAACAACTTTGGCACATCCTGGAGATTCACTTTCATAAACTTATTTCATATGGTTAGGGGTAGAGAAATTAATCTTAACTAGATAAATAACTAGATATTATCCTTATCCAGTTTATTACCCTAACCTGTCTTCAAGGAAATCAGAGTTCATGTTCTGAACTTTGACTTACTTTTCCTTTAGAAATAGGTTAGGCCCTTGAAAGGACGTTACAAAAGGATTTTAGCCTGGGCCCCCAACATTATAATATATCTCAATTTTTTAACCCAACCAAAGGCTACATGGATTTTTCCACATATGTATAGTGAAGTTTAAGCTGTGGTATTATTAATTCGGTTTTTCCTCTTTCATTTACAAAATTTTACCTTATTATGAACTTAATAATCATCAACAAACGAACATTTCTATGTATAAGGAAAACAAAGAAGATTTTATTTAGAAAACCATAAATTTATGTTACATATATAAATATATTTATTTCTGGAATATATATAAAATTAAAATGTTTAAGTGTATATTAAATTTCATACAGTATTGACCAAATTTTCTATTTATGGCCCCATCTGAACATCTGCTTTGTTTTCTCCTGTGTATTTTAAATATTTGATTATGTTCTTTTCTTCTTCTACCCTCATCTCTATCAGTATTCACTTACTCATCTCCCATTCTAAAGAGATTACTTTTTCATTTCTTCTGATTCTTTAATTTCCTCTTACATTTTTAACCTACAAGGTTCTCTCTTTGCCTTGATGACCCCTCTTTGTTCTATATTTTACCCTTTAGTTCAATTTCCTTTCCTTTAAAAAAAATTGTCTTGATAATTTTACTTACTTACTTTTCTCGTGTTAACTCTATAACCTTGAGGGAACATAGTAGTAAATCTGGGGATTCAGTAGTTTAAGTAGGGGTAGGGGAGTGAGTTTTAGAGCATTTGTTTATATACATATGAAATATAAATGTACATATATATATATATAAAGCAAATATATTTGCATGTATATGTATTATTTACCCCATTAGAATATAAGATTCTTGAGAGAAAGATGATTTAATTATTGAATTTTATATCATCATTGCTCAGTACAATGTTTAGCACATATTAAGTGTTTAATTTTTGCTTATTGATTATCTGATATTCCTTGGACATCATGCATAGAAATAAACAATCATAGAGAAATATGATTTAAACTAACCATAAAATGTATTCAGTTTTTTAAGGATTGGTTTGCCAAAGTACATGAAATGCTTATATAGACTCAATTACAAAACGCTTCTTAAAAATATATAGAACAATTTAAATAGCTGGAAGAATAGTTAAAGCTCATAATTGGGCAGCACCAATATAATAAAAATAACAATACCACCAAAGTTAGTTTACAATTTTAATTCTATGTCAAAATATCAAAGTGATATTTTATAAAATTTGGCAAAATAATATAAAATTTCATTTGGAGAAATAAAAATTCTAAACCATCAAGGGAAATAACCAAAAAAGGATAGAGACAAGTGGGCCTAGCATTCCTAGACCTGTATGAGGTATCCTTAAAGTCTTAGTGAAATTTTAAGCTCAAATACCTTAAAAGCTTTAGTAGCTTAAAATGGCATTAAGACTTTTGGGACACCCTACATCACGAAGTATCAATCATCAAAACCATCTGGTAGTATTGGCTAAAAAATAAAGAAGTAAATCCATGAAGTAGATTAGGAAATAATTTATTATGCACTTATTAAGTGTTCTAAGCACTATAATACAATGCCAGAAAGGCAAAAGACCATCTCTGCCCTTGAGAAACTCACAATCTAATAGAGGATACAACATGTGAACAATGATATAATTATATACAAATTATATACAGGATAAATAGGAAGTAATCAACAGAGGAAAGGCATTAGTATTAAGAGGGATTTGGCAAGGCTTCCTATATAGAGAGTGAGATTGTAGATTAGATGAAAGAAAATTAGAAACAACAGAATTCAATACAGTATTCGATAAACAGAAAAACAAAAATTGCCTAGGAAAAAACTTAAATTCAAACTGAGTATATGACTATAATATTAAAATTCATGACATAAAAAACAGAAGAAAAGTAGTTATGAGTAGATGTGTTTTTAGTCAAAATTGGGATAAAAACAATTTTAAAAATATAAAATTGATCATTTTGATTATATGAAACTGAAAAAGCTTTCGCAAAAACAAAATTAATATGTCAAAGTTAAAAGAGAAACAGTAAAACGGGAACCCATGTCATTTGACTCTAAAATTATCTCTCTGTTCACTACACCATTGTTTTGTATATTTCTTGGATAGATTTTTTTCAGAGATATTTATTGCACATAAGTTTTTCTTAGTCAATAATTTCTCTTCTGATTCTCAATTGATTTTTATTTGTGCTTTTAAATTTTATTTATTCAAAATTATCTATTACTTTTTTTGTGTTCATCTTAACATCATTTGGTTATACATATTATTGTTAGCCAGAGTTGTGAAAGGCACTTCCTAATCTTGATTTTTAAAAAATGATGTTTAGGTTGAATATTCATATGGTGTAGGTTGCTGGATTAAACCGATTTTCAGCCATATTGATTTCCAGCTTATCTCATTTGATCTTCACAACAATCCTGGGAGGTAGATACATTAAGGAAACTGAAACAAATGGAAATTAAGTGACTTAACCAAGATCACACAACTAGGAAGGGTTTGAAATCATACTTGAGAACCCTGTTTTTCCTTACTCCAGATCCAGTGCTCTCTACCCATTGTACCCACTTGCTGCATCCCTACAAGTTATCTTATTTGATTCTCTCAACAAATCTGTACGTAGGTGCTATTCAAACAGGGTTTTCTTCCTCAAGTGATTTGTATTCTCAGGGTTTTTTAACACAAATTTATTGAGTTTGAGTGTTTTTTAAATTTTGTTTCTCTAGCGAGTTCTAGTGAGTTTGAATCTACTTGACATTTTTTAAATCCATATCAAATAATATTGATGTTATTCCTTTATAATATATATTGAAATCTAGTTATTCATTCCTATTTTTATCACCATTTAATTTGATTCTAGCCCTTTTGTTTCTCCCAATAAATTATATATTATTTTTTCAAATTTTGTATTAGCTCCTTGGTAGTTTAATTTTGATAGCACTAACTCCATAAATTACTTTCAATAGCATTATAATTTTTATATTAATTTGACCAGGCCATTAACAGTGATTCCCTTGAATTATATTTGTCTTCTACCTTTTCAAAGAGTATTCTGTAGCTGTACTTATACTTAAGGCCTAAATATCTTTGCAGGTAAACTTTCAGATATTTATGCATTCTATAAATGAAATTTCTCTATCACTTAAAAATAGTTGTTAGAAATGTGTAAGAATGCTGATAATTTTTACAGATTTATTTTGATCCTTACAACATTCGTAAAGCTATTAATTACTGGTTTTTAATTTTTCTATAGTTTTCTAGGTAAAGCAAAATAGATAACTCATATTGATAATGCTGTTTTCTCATTGCCATTATTTAAACCTTTAATTTCTTATCTTATTGCTATAGCCAGCAGTGAGAATTGTAGGCATCTTGTATTGAGAACTGTTACTTTGTTGCAAAAAATACTATTCTTGGTTTTAGATACATATTTTTGTATATATTAAAGAAGTTCTTCTATATTTATATTTTTTGAGTTTTAATATAAGTGAATGTCATTTTGTAGAAAGCCCTTAGGCACCTGGTGATAAAATTATTTTTTTATTTATATGGTTATTATAATTGTTTAATGATGTATTAAATCATTCTTATAACTCTGATATAACATGGTAACAGAATTTTTTGGATGCATTTCCATAAACTTTGCTAAAATTTTATCAGCAATATTTATTTGTGACATTAGTCTATAATTATCCTTTTCTGGTTTATTCCTCCTTGGTGTGAGTTTTGGCACTATATTTGTCTCATTAAAGAAGTTGATAGATTGTCTTCTCTAATTATTGAGACTAATTCTTCTGCTATAGTTGCTATTTATTCTTAAACTGATAAAATTTACATAAAACTATATATGGTTACCAAGAATGTTTCATTTAGATAGTTTCTTTCTGGCTTAACTTCCATTTCTGAGATTGATTTTCTTAGAGCTTCATTTTTTAAAAGCTTAATATTTTTGGTAGATGATCTATTTCCTATATATTCTTATTTTTGCTGATATAAAATCATGTATAATAAATTCTGATGGCTTTTTTTATTTCCTCATCTTTAAGTGTTAGTTCACATTATTTTACTTTGGTAATTTGAATATCTTACTTATTTTTTTCCTTAATCAAAGTGGTTCTCTGCTTTCTTAGTTTTTCCAAAAGACCAGCCCTTTAAAATATTTATTAGTTCAATGGTCTCTTTCAATTGTATATTCAATTTCACTTCATTTCATATTTATTTAAATAACTATTTGTGAAACGTCTATGAGAGAAATGGGGAAATACAAATTAAAAATGGAAACAATCCTTCAAATTGTTTATATTCTGCTAGAGGTGGATGGGTGGGAAACAGAGAAATAAATACAAAATTTATGCGAAGTAATGACTATGGAGATTAAAATTAATATGTAAAATACTAAATATTATATTCATGAATATTTTATTAATAATAAACTAACAGAGACCTAACTAAAAGGTTACTAACTGACCCACTCTCAGGAACAAAAGAGAAAGAGGGAGGAGTTACAGCCAAATATAAAACATTAATGTGACCACACAAATGTGGAGGTGCAGGAGAGATTAAAGGGAATTCTGGGAAAATTAAGGGACTTATGGGGGATAAAGTCCAAGGTTCAAAATCTCCATTTATACATGATCCAGTAATGATGTCAACATTTATTCTGAACATGATACAAATTTCTTAATTTGACATTCTTTTTATATTTAAAATGCAAAATTGTTTTTGTAAACTTAAAATACTTTTAATTTTTAAAGTGAAATTTGATTTGAGCCTTAAGGAAAGAGGTATCAATATGGATTTCTGGATGACTTGGTTTACCTTTGCTTTTGAGAAACCCCAGTACTAAGCACACCTATTTTGATTTGAATGTTAAGCACCTTTTTGTTTTGGAGGCTTCTCTATTGGATGAAAGTTTCCTCTCTAGGAGCCCAGCTCCTGAGTTTGACCTTTGTCTTTAATTTGTTACAGCTGACCATTCTCTAATGCCATACCTGCTGAATGTTAGGAGGTTTACACACCTGTTCATGTTTAGTCTTTGTAGGCTTCCCAAAAAGTATAAAGAGACTCTCAGGTTCCGTATCCCTTTGGAGCTGGCATTAGGAGCTGTGTCTTCTCCCAGGGATATGGTTCCCAGAGCCTTTGGTTCTGTATGGAATTTGTTTATGCCTCTGTGTGGTACCCGGATTTATGAGCCTTATTCCTTTATTTGATTAAAGAGGGGGTTTTCTGGCTACTTGGAAGTTCTGTATTTATTTTCCAAGTTAACAGAGGCTAGGAATTCCAGGACCCTGATATAGTGCTGCTTCTGATATACTTAAGATTTTCCCGCCCCTCTTTCCCACCTCTATTCCCCCCCATCTTTATTGTTATTTTTAGAGCAGCTTCCTTGAAAGTCATATTTTCAGCAATATCACTTCCTTGAGGAGGCAATGGAGTATCAGCCAGGATAATGTATGAACTGGGGCTCTGTCCTCAGTCCTTTTCCTTTCCATCCTTCCATCTTGGGATCATACTTCCTCTTCCTTCCTTCCTCCCTCTTCTTCTATTCCTTTGTTCTCCATCTCTTGAGCCAATTGTGCCAGGAAACTGACTTGCCCTCCCTTGGACTGATAAGTATGTAGTTGCACAACTCCCTGAAACTGAAACTCTTATGGGATCCCTTCAACACTTTTCCCATTTTCAAGGGGTTGTAATAGTTAAAATTAAATCATGAGGCTGTTGGTAGCTTTGAAGAGGTTATAAAATCACTTTCTCCAGAACATTCCCTTTATTTGTATATAGGATTCAATTTCAACTTCCCATTCTAGGAAAACTCTCTTACTCCCTACTTCTCTACCTCCTTCTCGCCCCCAAATCTAAAATTATTTCCCAATTCCCACCAGCAAGCTTTCAAGACTATGTTCAAGAACAAAACACATGACATCTCCCTGTCCAGGCCATGCAATAATGTTTCTTACTTCCATTTTGTCCTTGTCTTCTGCCATTCCCACCCAAGGGATTTTCTTCTGGTGTCTTTCCTTGCTTTCCTAAGAAAGCAAATGTAGTTTTTAGTTCAAATCTACTTTCTGACTTCTTGGATTCTTTCCTCTTCTGATTCTTTTGTGCGTTGAGGAAAATTAAAATGATGCATCATCATTTAATAACTCATTCTTCTCTAATTGATTCTAGTCACCATTTTATCAAACCCCATTTTTCATGTAGTTCAAAGGACCATCTTTTCCATTCTGAGCTAAAGGCATGGTTGAATTGTGTGATCACTCCCAGCCCCTGAGCCATTTGCTTGCTAACCAGTTTAACCTGGGACTCTAATTTTGTTTACTAGTAAAAAGAAACCAATTTAAGCTAAAGGGACAGCTTTCCTGTCCTTGTTTCTCCTAGTCAAAATTAGGGACGGTTTGTAATCCCCAAGGGAAACCAGGATGATAGTGATTAGGGTGGCTCTGATTTTCTAGCCAAGATCACCAGAGGCAATTGAGGCCTATAAAGTAATTAACATCCCTTAATTGTCCAATAGTGGCCTGATAGTGTTATATTTAAAGGAGGTCTCTAGTATGTATTTGAGGTAGTAAAAATGATGTACAGAGAGGATAAGATGGCACTTCTCCTTTATAACAGTTGCCCAGGCAGGATCCTTCAGGTCAAAGAGGTTTATTCCTTCAGGACCCACCTGGGTTTAATTAATATATTGATTTGGGCTCTTCAGCTAGGATAACGCTGATATTCTGACTGCGTCGACTCCCTTCCCAAACAAGCTTTGAAACTGATTTAGGAAGGTACTTTAAACTTTATATATATATATATATATATATATATATATATATTAATAAGAAGGATAAGGGTAAAGGACTGAGGTTTTAGGAGACCCTACTTTAATTTGCTACTAATGAAACTCCCAACTGCTGGCAAATGAAGAAACAATGTTAGCTTCCTTCTGGTTCAGCCTGGCCAGGACTAAACCAGAGTAGGTAAACTGCTGGGAAATCTTCAGCTTCTTCTGTAGATCTTAAGCCTTAACAGTTGAGATATATCCACCCTTTCCACCCTCTTCTTCATCTCCTGCCCACTTCCCGGATCCCTCCCGGGCCCTGGGAAGCCTAGATAACTAGATGATGAAACTCCTAATATCTAGGGACAGTAGATACTGAGGTGAGGTGATGGTCAAGTACAGGTTGATAACGGTATATGAAGGACAGGAAGAGCTTGCAGAGTAGTGTTTGCAACTCTCTCACTCCAAGACCAAGATTCACACCGATCTCTAGTCTCAGCACAGGTACAAGACCCAGAACTTCTCAGGGTTCTCAACTGCCCCTCCTGACTCTCGCATGCCTCCCTGGGAACATTCTATCCAACTGACTTATCTGTCAATCATTGAATGAACTTCAAGCTCCCAGAGATTCAATATAACAATAGCCACACCTGAAGGCCAACTCTTTTGCTAATCATAAGGGTAACCAACTACCTCAACCTCTTCTCCTTTGAGATCTCAATTAAAATGGTCTTTTCCATCCCATCAGGGGTCTTGGCTTTGCTAAGGAGCCATTGATCCACTTTATTAATGGATATGTTTCACAGTATCATTTTAACTCACCATACCATAAAAATCCTCAATTTTTTTTCCTGCCCCTCAAGTCATGTGAAAGTTGTGTATGTTCATTTAAAAATCAAATGATCAATCTTATCTAACTCTAGTTAAACAAAAGTGTTGATTTCATTGCTTGGTTTCTTCTTGGTATCTTTTTTAAAAAATTAATTTTTTATTAGTATCTTCATTTTTCTTTTTCATCTAAAAAACAACCAATCTAGATAAGATCATCTAACTTTGGACAAAAACTTTGATTTCATTGCTTGATTTCTTGGTATCTTTTTTTAAATTTAATTTTTATGTTAATATATTTTATTTTCATCATCTAAACTTTCTTATATCCCTTTCCCACCCTCCCAGAGAACTCTCTACTATAACATAGTATTCTTTAAAGAAAAAAGAGGAAGGAGATGGAAACAATTGGGAAAACTGATAAAAATACAAATGATCTCTAAAGGATATGTTTTGCTATTTCTACTTTTTAACATTTTTTGCAACATATCTGTATCCCAATGCATGGCCAATTTTTGTAGAAGGCCCAAATGGTGATAAAAAATAGGTATATTCTTTAGTAGTATCATTTGAAAGATGCCATAAATGCTTAGTTCTGGTTTCTTCAGATGTTTAATTTGACATTTTTAATTTTATTTGTATTTGTCCAAAACTAAGAGGACATTAAAATCTTCAATGTCTAAGGCATTATTTTAATGAATTTTTATCTTCTTGTAATTGTAGTTATTTTTTCTTTCATGAATCGAGGTGCTAGGGCATTTGGAGTCTGTAAATATAATATTGATAATGGTTTGTTGTCTAAGATTCTTTTCACACATTCTTGTTGTTATGAATATTTGTTTGTGTTTTGTCTGGTAGCATGACTGCAATGCCTGCTTTCTTAGATTCAACTGATACATTATAAATTTTGTCCCAGGATCTTATTTTTATTTGGAAATGACTTTGCTTTTTAGCTGTATTTCTTTTAGGCAATAAGGCTGTGGGGTTTTGTTTTCTTATCCAATCTAATCATTGCATTTCATTTTACTGGATTTTAAAAAATCTATTCATATTTAAAATTGAGTTAGGCTTATATTTTCTTCTATTTGTCACTAATATTGTTTTCATTTTCTACCTTAGGAATGTTGTAGTTATTTCCCTTCTTGTGTGAAGTATACTTTGTCTCTTCAGTTATTTTTATTCAATCTACTTTAAGGCAATCCTATTTGGGCAGATTTTCTTCTCCTCACCAAGTTCTTCCCATTTGTCAGCCCTTTCCTTAGATTAGAAATTAGCTTACTTTACAAATTCCACCCCTTTTCCTTCCTTTTAGTTAAGTAGTCATTTCCCCATCTTCAACTTGTTTTGTAATTTCTTTTTTAAAAATTTCTGTGCCATTTTTGAAAAAGATCTTTTCTTCATTCATCATTTCTCTGCCCTCTATTCTGGATTTTTATTCTTTCATTTTGAGGCTCTTTAACTCATTTATTCCTTCTTCAGCCTATGTATTTTTCATGGAGTTAAATCTTCCAAGGTAACTATTTTGATTTATCTCTTCTAAAAAGTTTCTATGGTATTTCTGATTGTAATTGCTCTCTCCTCTTTCTCTTTTAAAATTTTTAATTTTTGGTGGTTCCTCTTTTGAAAGATATCTATTGCTAAGGAGAAATAAAAGAAGTATTGCTCCATGGTAGAAATGTTTGTGTCCCTGATTGGGCAGTTCACAAACTCCCTGTTCTTAATGATTATTTTACGCCTATTTGCCATGGAATCTTTTCTCTGGGTTTCTGCCCTCTCACCTTTCTGAATTTCATTTGTCCCCAGGAACTCAGATTCTCTTTCTTCTCAGGGAAAGATGAGAGGTCTAAGCACCAAATCCTTTAATATTATGCCCATTTAAGGTTTCTATTTCTCATCATAAAATATCTTTCTCCCCATCGTAGAAGCATCTTTGCTGTAATTTTCTTCCACCCCTGAATCAAGATTTACTCTTCCCCATTCCCATCCCACTTTTTACCATATCACCCTTTCTCCTGAAGGTCCTCTTTCTAAGAGATCACAGGAATTATTTTTTTTAAGTCCTCTTTTGCCATTGAATTGATTAGGGCACATTACACATTCTCTTTTATGGTCTCTTCAGTTTAATTTCATAAAAACCAGATTCTCTTATAGGTGGGCTATTGTGAGGTTTAGTTTATGTTTCAAGTCTCCTCCTTTAAAAGCGGTTATTTCATTAAGTTCTGCTTTCACATCCCTCTCCTTGTATAGTTTTAGAAAGAAAAGCCTCAAGGTTCTACTTTGATTTTGTTGTTGTTTTAAACCCCAAAGATGTCTTTTTCTTCCTAGGAATAACTTATTTTCTTACTTATGCCTTTCTTGGTTGTAACATTTGTTTACCTTTCTTATATTTCTCTTATTGGGGATATTTGCAAAGTAAATTTGCTCCCATTTCCCCCCTCCTTTTTTTTTTTCTTTTAGGAATGCTTTAAATGCCTTTCTTATTGAATTTTTTCCCTTGATGATTATGCTCAGGTTGGTCATAGTGAGCTTTTGGGAACATCATCTCTTCTCTTCTGTAGTTTTCATTGGTACAGAATTAGTCTTTTGTTACTGGAATTTCCTTTCCTTTATACTTCATAATACTTCTGGTTATTTGCAGAATTTGTTCATCATTAGAATTATTAAATATCATTATCTTGAGAGTTTTCAGTATGTTTGTTTTTCTAGAGTAATCTGTGTATTTTTTTTAAGTTCAAAATTATTTACCTTTCTGATCCTTCTAATTCATTAAGAAGCCAAGTAATATGATAATCTGTGAATTCTTCCAATTGGTACTTTTTTGTTTGTATTCATCAATTATGGGCAGTTTTCTTGTATTTCTTCTGTTATAGGGTTTAATGTTTTTGACTTGTGTTCTGTGACCTTTATAATCCTAAAAATGTCTCTACATATCATACCTTCTGAGATCAATGTTTTCGTTAGGCCATTTTTTCCCCCAAACTGTCCTTCACTCACATGTATTTACATTTTCTAATCATGTTCTCTTTTTATTTGTTTGATGAATTTGCTTTATGGATTCAAGGTTTCCTATTTTGCAAATTATTTTTGCTGAGTAGGCTATACATTCCACTCTGTTATTTCTCTCTTGTACCTTTTGGAAATATCCTGCAATGGTTTCATGTATTCTTGGGATTCCATAGAGTCCTTTGCCGGTTAGGTGTTAATACAATTCCTTTGCTTTGTAATATTTATTCAGGGATATTTAGATTACTTTAGATGATCTGGAGCCCCTATTCTCTTTTATTATCTTCCCTGCTGGTTTATCTGCTTTGTGTTTAAGGTTTTGATTATTTCTTTCCAATGACTTAGTAATTTCAGTCTTTTAGCCTTATATTCTTCTATCACTCACTTTCTGACTCTTTTTCATTTTTGACAGTCCTGGGCATTTCCCCTAGAGCAGTGATTCCTTAAGTGGGTGCTACCGCCCCCTGGTGGGTGCTGCAGCGATCCAGGAGAGCAGTGATGGCCACAGGTGCATTTATCTTTCCTATTAATTGCTATTAAAATTAAAAAAAAATTAATTTCCAGGGGGCTAAGTAATATTTTTTTTCTGGAAAGGGGGTGGTAGGCCAAAAAAGTTGGGGAACCACTGCCCTAGAGGATAGATCTGTTTTTCTAAGCTGGGGAATTCATTTTTCACTGGGCTACTTTTTCCCCAAGTGGCTTCTTTCTGGGGGAAGGGGCAGATACCTCAATTAGATGCCAATCCTCTTTCCTTCAGGCTTGGTGGAGCCCCAACAGGCAGTAGTAACCTGCTTCAGTCCCCTCCACTTTTTAGTTTTCTGAGTGCTGCCACCCCAGGCAGAGTCTGTACCAAATTCTGTCTCTACCAAATGCCTGTCTCTCTTCTGCAAGTATGCAGAACTGAAGTCTGCTGCTTGTTGCGGACTGGTGGGATAAGGGCAGTGCCAGGATGCGTTAGTAGGGAAACTTCTCAGTGAATCTCAGAGCACAACCTGGGGTAAAAGGGGTGTTAATTGAGCAGGTTAGGGATTAGTATTCTCCACTGTTAATTTTAAGGCTGAAATTTGTTAGGCTTCTTAGGTTTTAGGCCCATAGAGACAATTATAACTGCCTTATTTGTTGTGCATAATTGCATTTCCTTTTGGGAGAAGGGTTTGAGAATTAGTAGGGATTAGAAAAAATTTCAAGTTTGCTATCTTGTGTCACGTGACTGAATTGTTCAAATGCCTTACTCATTTCTATAATATTCATTCAAATTGTCTCATCACTTTTTGTTTAGGATCATGTGAGTAGATGGCTTTATTTTTGGGACTCATGGTCCAGCCTGGGTCTGCAAAAAGGTAAGGTCTGTCCTTGGGCCCTTTGGGTGGATGGCTTCATTTTTTATTTGTGGTCCTGGAGCAGAGATTATACATTTTGGCAGCTGTGTCTCAGAAGAGCCTGAAATACCTGAGAAGGCATTGCATGTGGGAATCAGGATCACTAGACATGTCTGGTATTAAGGATATGTTTGTGTGTTGGGTAGAGGGCAAAAGTAGCACCTTTGGCATGTTGATAAAAACAAAGATCTTAGAATATACCCAGATGACCATGAAATATATGAAACAGTAATGCTTTTAGAGATGAATCTTAATTGTCCTAAAAAGATGTTAAAAAGGATAAATCCATTCATTCACAAATTTAAACTCTTAAAAAATTGTTTTATTGATTCTTTACCATACAAAATTTATTCAAATTACATCCATTTGAAGTGGTAAGATCACAGCTAGAGAACAGGTCATCCTGTAACAAATCTATTTACAAAACCATCATAAAAGTGTTTTTTTTAAACTTTTTTTTTACATTATTTTACACATTACCTGTTTTAAACTAACATACAACACAAAGCTCAAATGATTAGTATTTTTGCCTAGTCCTTCTTTGGGAGAAGGGTTTACTTTGTACAAAATGGTATGTCCTCTGCAAAAAAAAAAATAATTAAAAAAAATTCACAACCTGACCACTTCTATTTTTTTTTCATTCTCCATTGTAATCTCCCTATACATTCCTCCTTCCTCATTCGTGTGTTCATTTGGAACTCAGTTCTTTCTTTTTCCACAGAGCTAAAGCTTTAAATACTGCAATTTTATTTACAGATCTACATCTTAAAAAAACAACAACAACAACAACAACAACAAAGCCAAACCAAACACTCTTCAAAAAAATTACAAACCAGCTAGAAAATATTCTGGCAGTGTTTACAAATTAATTTCTATTATTATACAAAATGGCTAGATGACTAAAATGTGAGTAGACTACATTAGCAACTTAAATAAAACCTTCACTATGCACATATTTGTACATATAAACACACACTTAACACTGTTTGACAGCTCATAATGTGTTGCCCTTTATACAATTTTATATTCTAAGGCTCACTCAGTCGGAATTTGCACACAAGCAACTTAACTTTTAGCCATTTCAGATGTGAGCTTTTGTTTTTATAGCAGCAACTCAAGGGTACCAGAAAACCTGCAATACAGAGTACTCAAAAGTAAATAATACAAAATACTGTAGTACTAACCCACTTTGTGTGCCAGATAGGATGATCACGATAAAACTTGCAAACAAAAACACAACATGGGACATCTCATTCACGTACATCCAATGAGCCCATGAATCGGAAAGAAATCTTACACACAAAGGAACTCTTTAAGACGTAGTAGGATTCCTCTTACTTTCAAAACAATAAATATGGTATTTTATTACCAAAAGGATTAAAAAAATAAACAATCCAGTCAGGTGATACTCACTGTTTAAACTTTGGGAAAAAGTCAGCTTTGCGCTGCTGGCAAAGAGAATTACACAAAGCTGGAAGCAGAGGCAGCTAACCAGATGAGATAAATATGGTATATGGAAAAAAAGCTTGGCATAAATTGTTTCCTTTACAGGAAAAAAAAACCCCACAGTGCATTTCCAGTAGGCACTTAACACAAAGCTTCCCACCCCATTCCCCTAGCCCTCCCCTCCTCTCTATGTAGTACCAACCACTGAACATTCTGTACCAGGTCCAGGGTGTGTTGGGGGCAAGGATGCACTTCGGCGGTGGTGCATCTTTGCTCTGAATTGTTTTTCCCTTTTCCAATACACACCCACACATACGTACACGAGTATTTTAAGGTGTTGGTGTCCCTCGGATGACACCACCACCGCTTTGCATATTATGGAATTCTGTCTAGAGATAACTCCAAGCTAAGGTTCTTTTCAAAATTGATCAAGGGATTTTTGTTTTGTTAAAGTGTTTATTAAGTGCCCATGTGCCTCAGCACTATGTCAGGCATACAAAATATCAATTTAACTGTTCATTCTGAGCTTCTTCCTCATTATAACCCCCCACCCCCAGTCCCCTGACGATGGGGAGCATCCTCGGCATTCAGGGAATGGAGTTTGGGGCACTATGGAGCCAGGACAAAGTCCCAACCAGAGTTTGGCCGAGAAGAGAACACGTGTCTCCATCTGGAGATGGGAAAGTGTCCTTGGATAGTCACCCAAACGAAGCTCATATAACCCCCTGACCCCCCAAACTTGGACACCATTCCCTGAGAATAAATAGGGAGAATCCTGCCGCATCTTCGCCTAATACTGCCTGATTTGCCTCGACTTCCTTCCATCCTTGGTACTCCCTCATGAGTAAGAGAGAATCGGAGCTGGACCGGAGCTTTGCCGGACCAAATCCCATTTGTGATTACTTCCTAGCTAAAGTAAATATTGTTCGGCCTCCTGGGATGGGAATAGCATCCTTCCTCGAGGTCTCTTCCTGACCCCATCCCTCGGAGCGGTGTCCCTGAGTGTGATGCAAGAGAGCCCTTTCCTGTGGTCACCGGCGGACGGAAGACCCCGAAATGAAGACGTCCTTCTCACCCACCACTTAGAAGTGCTGTGTCCTCCCCTTTGGCAGCCGGCCCGAGGTGTCAGCATCTGGTACTGACTCTCCCCTGGTCCTCCGTCCCCCAGAGGAAGAACTGACGTGAAACAAGGCCTGTAGAGCACTGGGAACACACAGGTTTAGAAACTTTGCTCAGCAGCGGCGGCTCTTACCAGCTCTACTCCAAGCTGGAAGGAATTAGCAGAAACTGGTTCAAAGTAAACAATTAAATTGAAATGGTGATGGGTGCCACAGGAAGGTTTAAATGGTTAAATAAAAAAAACAACACCACCACCACCACCAAAAACAAAACAAAACAAAAAACCCACCAAGAATTCCTAAGTGGGCATGTGCTACAAATAAACTTTAAAGATACAAATAAAATGGGGATTTTATGGGAGCACCTGAAAATCCACAATTGCTTGGAGTGGCAGAAATTGAATACATTTCATCTCTAGTTGCAACATATTATATGGAACACTTCAAACCAAAGGCATAATAAGAGGGCATTCGTATTTCTTACCTCATGCCAAACAAACAGAACATAGCTTAAAACCAAGTTAGGACCACAATTTAAATATTCCTAGGAAGAGCTGAAGAAATCCATTTCATACTTTTGCATGACTTCAAGTTTATGCTTCCTGCAGTTCCATTCCATATTAGCAGACCCCAAAGACATGCATTCTACACAGAAGGCACGGCTTGAAATGCTATTAAGGAAGATTGCTGTTTGCAAGTGGACCACGTGGCGTTCTGGCCCTTCTCCACCAGCCCCGTCCATCAGGCACAGTGGCCACCTGGGAAAGGAGGGTGGGCAGGAGAGGGCAAGGTATTTGATAACCTGATTGCACACGTTCCCACCTGCTGTTTCATCCACGAGATTTTGGAGCCTAGGGCAAAAAAAGCGAGGCTTTCCCAAAGGAGCCTGCCGCTGTGCGCTTATTCAATGTTTAGAAAAAAACTTAGTAAAATGTCAGCTTGGTTATGAAGTTGTCGTTTACTTCATAATAATATTCTTGGAGGAAGAAGGTGGCAAGGGACAACACTGAAGGACAGATGTTCTAGTTCCATGATAAAAAAATATTGGTTTATAGATAGAGAGAATGAACACAAAACAATCAACTGCACATAAAGTCCTCAACCAGTGGAAGTTTTTCTAAATCGTAAGCATCAAAGAGATCACTGATGCCTTCTTCTTCCCCAAGGCTTAGCAGGTAGTCTTCTTGGATCAAGGGAGGCAATAAGTTCACAAAAGGTCCTTCTAGGTTTGAAGGAATTTGGTCCTCGGTCTGCTGGAGCAGATTAGTTGGAGAAGCCAAAGGAGAGAGGTTTGCCATAGAAATGGAGCAATCGGCATGTCCTGAGTTGGTGGAGGCCAAGTCTGTGAAGTAAGATGGAAAGGAGAAGAGAAAAACCAAGAAAAAATGAAGTTTGACCTTTGAAAGGAGGACTAAGACACCAGATGCTGCTGAAAAAAAGAACTGCCTTATTATATCACAATAGGAGGATGGGGACCTCTTTTCTGTTTCTAGCAAATTAGACCAACTTAATAATGGTGGCTATTTGCAAAGTGTGCGCTCTATACCGAAGCTTCACAAAAACCCCATTTTGCAGTTAAGAAAACAGATGCTGTTAAATAATTTGTTCGGTTACATAGCTAGTCAATAATTTTAGATTCATATCCAGATGTCTCTGATTCCAAGGCCACTTGGAGTTTACCAAAAAACTCTATTAAAAGCCATTTGCCACAACCTCTCATCTCGCCCTTTTTCTATAGCCTATTTGGGCATCAACCCTCATTTTCTCCTCACTCCAATCTCATGAAAGCCAACCCCTCTTTATATAAATTGGGAACCCCTCACCTGCCCCCCACCTCTCTCTCCATCTAATGGTAACTTCTCTACTTCTCTCCCCAGATACTTTCTCTTCTCTAGGCCCCGAGACACTGCTCTTGTTCTGCCAGTCTGCCCAGGCCATTCCTTTAGTGTCTTCTCTGTTAGCTAGTTGCCCCTGCCAGGTGGCCAGAGGTATGTGCCAGATGGAGCCAGTCCCTATGGCCTCACCAGAGCCCATGAAGACATTTCCAGGGTGAGCTTTTGTTGCTCGAGAATCAACAAAGGCTATCTACAAGCCAGTGCTTGACTCACTGTTTTATCAATAGTCTAAATTTAAGAGAGTGATGGAGAAAATAATAATGCAAACTAAACTTAAAAATATGCTTTGAGTTTTTTAAAAGCTGGCTGTCAAACACTTTGGAGTGCACCACATTGGGCTCTCCCAAGGTTCTATCCTGGGCCCTCTTCCATCCCTACACACTCTTTCAAGAACCTCATCAATTCCTCTGGATTTTCTGATCACTTTTATGCAGATGAGCCCTGGATTTACATCTAGCAAGCTCAAACCCCTCACCTGAGCTGCCCGTCTGTGCCAGCATTTGCCTAGAAGACATTCCGAGCCTGAAAGTCTAGTTCCTAGGCTAAAAGAGAATGCATCATGTTTTCCCCAAAGTGCCTTCTTTTTTGGACTTCTCTGTTTTTTGCTGTGGGAATCATTATCTTTCCAGTTACGGAGATTCACAAGGTCCGAGTCATTGCTGACTCCACAGATCTAATCCTCTGTTGAGCCTTGTCAATTCTATGTGTGTTTCCTCTCCTCTCCCACAGTCACCCCCAAATTTCAGGCCCTAATCACTTGGCACCTGAACTACAACAACACAGTCTCTTAATTACCCTTTGACTAAGGTTCCCCACTTTTGAGTCCAACTTCCATGGTAATACCAATGTGACACTCTTAGAGTGACAGGCCAGAGGATTCCCTTCCTTAATAAACTTCAGCCTCTCCCTATTACCTCTAGGACTAAATAGAAACTCCTCAGTTTGGCACTGAAAACATTTTATCACCTGGTCTCAACCTACTTTTTGTTTTCATACGTGACTATATTTTGTACTTTATAATCCAGAGAAGTGAACCTTCTCCTACAATCAGTATTTGCATTATTTGAGGAGATCACTCTACAGCCCTTCTCCTTCCCCTGCCTGGTTCTGCCCCCTCCGGGCTCAGGGACCCAGAGTGGGCTTCGGTGCTTGGGACCCCCACATCTGGGGCAGAGGTCTACAGACTTGAGGGCTGCACCGAATAAACCTGGGCAAAGGGTCCTGCCCACTGGGGAGCTGAATTTGTATAAATTCCACATAAAATGAAAACTGTTTTATTTATTTTGTGTGGGGGAGTGGGGTCCCTGCAAGCATGGAAGCTTCCTGAGGGCAGGGACTACTTTTATTTGTGTCTATCGCTAGCACCCAGCAGAGCACCTAACACAGTAGCCAACACTTAGTCATACTAATTTTAGTTCCAGGTTTGGCAAGAGGAAGTAAACCCCCATCATTTGTGGGAGAAATATTACAGAGGATCCTTTACACATTACAGGGTTAGGCACAGTGCCCTGGTGACCTGGAAAACTGCCCAATATTTTTTGGCTTTTGTATTCTTTCTGTAAACTAATATTTTGCTTATTTTAACTGTTTATTAAATTTTAATCTTTTAAAAATATTTTTTCCATGTTTACATGATTCACTTTCTTTCCCTCTCCTCTTTCCTCTCCCTTCCCAAAGCCAATAAGCAATTCCACTGAGTTGTAACAAATGTTATCATTTGATACCTATTTCCACATTATTCATTTTTACCATAGAGTAATCTTTTAAAGCTGAAACCCCAAATCATATGCACATATAAACAAGAGCCAAGTGGTATTCTTTTAACTTTTTAAAAATTGTGTATATTTCTGGCAGTAAGACATAAAATAAATTGATACCATACAACATTATGCATAAATTTTATGCACTTCTAAGTTTCTAAACTTTTTCCTGTGTCATCTGCAGCTTCCATAAAACTCTCCCCAAATTCTCATTTAATATCTTATGCCAATCCAAAAAGGGGGAAAGTTGCAATGTGGAAGGAATGCCTGGGGTATACTTGAACCTTTTTAAGGATGCTCTGAGGCAGCAGTCTTGACTTCTGGCGTTCTACCTCCATCTAGCTGTGGCCAAGATTGGCAGGAAATGATCAATTAAAGCAAAGCCTATGACATCGAGTACATGTGTGTCTGCTGGGCACACCATGGTTTTATGTCCAAAACAAGGAGGTGGGATTCTTTTCTCTTGCCTCAGATAAGAAAGGAAGATGGGCAAGATGTGTGCAGGACAAAGGATAAGGAGCTGAGTAGATGGGGTCAAACTTTAACTTGGCATAGTTTCTGATTAGATGCACCAATTATATGAAAAAAAAAGTATAGGATGTATTATTCTTAAAGATGATGGAAATAATTATATTTGTAACATAAGAAAAAGAAAACAGGGAGGAGAGAATGAAAAGATTATGGTTCAGAAGGAATAATTGAGAAATAATAATTTTGTAAAAGAATTATTTTATAATTATAAATAGTATAAAAATATAATTATCATAAAAAACTATTTAAGTTAAAATAAGCAAAATAAATTATTTTATCTTTTCATTTCCCCTGAAAGGGGGAGGGGGGAATTAAATGCTCAAAAATAAACATCTGCTGGCACAATTCTTCCATCTTTCCTCCCTCTTGAAACTTCAGACCCCTATTACCATAGCAAATAGGGACATGCTCAAGTATAACAGATAAGTTACTTTTTAAAATAGGAAGTTTTCATCCCTTCTTGTCAAAATAAAGAAGATTTAATTTATAATTCTTTAGACTGAGCCAATTAGAATGATAGCATTTTATTATATGTAAAAATAAATTAAAAAAACAAAAAAAAAAACAACAAAAAAAAAACACAACCACCAGACAAGGGTATTTTAATGTTTCTAATTCCCAAGCTTAGACTTACAATCTAGAACCCAAACAGGGTTCTCAATGCATTAATCTTCACATTAAGTTTCTAAGTGATGCAAGACAAAGATTTTTACCTTTGGAACTGGGTTTGGGAATATTTCCATTGTGGTCTTGGTTGTAGGATTTTACTGGACTGTGTGTTTCATTCTCTTCTGGACACAGGTAAACTTCAATGGGTCCTTGGTTACTTGATAAATGTATTTGTAGGCTCTACAATACATAAAAAAAAGTCTACTGTAGGAGATGAAACTCAGGCAATTTTCCCTACTAAAACTTCATTATGGTTTTGTCATAGAAGCAGAATAATTGCCAATAAGCATGTTTCTGAGATCATCAACATAACTGAAAGATACTCAACCTCTTTCAGGGTTTATTAAGATTTTGGGAAAGAAATAAAATGTATTCTTTTATAGGCATTTGAAAAATGTTCCACTAGTGAAGTTGTAGAACTGTATTTCGAAGTGCCATCACATCATTTATTTGTTATATGACATTAAAGGGGCCATTTTATTAGTGTTACACCAAAAATGTCAATAGTATGACGCTTTAAAATGGTAACCAACTATACTAAATGTGCAAGGGATGGTATTACCAAGAGGCAATAAAGAGAACATGGCACATATTTTTGTCATTTTTTAATACTAATGTTTTATTATTTTTTCCCCATTTACACATAAAAACAATTTTTTGGTATTCATTTTCTGACATTTTGGCTTCCACATTGTCATTAAATAAAAAAAAAATCATCCCATGAAATAGGGAAAAAAAAAGCTTTAGTTTAAGGGTAGGTTTAGTTAATATACATGATAAGAGGAAATACTCCTGTAATTCTTCAAATATTTAACTAAATCTATGCTTGAACTAAAAGCTCTTAAAGGAAAAAATATAACATTTTTTAAAAAAAATTTTATAAAAAAATATAACATTTTTTTCTGTTCTAATTTTAAAAAATGAACCAAAAAAAATTCTATTTCCTCTACTTCCCACTTGCACCTCCCCAGAAAAAAACCTTTTGTAATAAATATGCAGTGTTGAGCAAAACAAATTGCCACAATGACTATGTCCCAAAAAAATATATTAGACACATTATTATTGGTTAACTCACAAAACCCTCAAGACAAATTCACAAATTCACACCTCCTTCCGCAAGCCAGGAGAAATAGCAAGTATTCAGGAGAAAATGATGTGCTTAATTTTACCATTTCATGAGTTTCAGAAAATATTTATAGCTGAAAGCTTTGAAACAGGAACCTTAAGTCTCATCCTTACCTCTAAGGGATCAGGCACTTCAAGTCTTGTTTCCGGAGGGGCTTTCACAACTATAACAGTTTGGTCTTTAAGGCCACTAATTTTTCGAATATCTTGATATGTAACATAAGCTAACGTGATTATTGTTAAAGAAATTTTATGACATATAATTGGCAAGAGTAACCATTAAAAAAACAACAAATCTCCAAACAGTATCAATCCAAAAAGTAAAATGCTCCCCATATGCTCAATGATATTGATGGATCTCTCTTGGTCCTTGGATCATGACGACAGACTCTCTTCCTTGGCCCATTCACAACTGTTTCAAAGACTTTGCTGTGATAAAATGATCCTTTGCTTATGGGCCACTGCCACTGGGAACTATGGTGGAGGAAAAGTGTTGGTGAGGGGCAGTGAAGTAGGCTCAGTGGGTAGAGAGCCAGGCCTGGAGGCAGGAGGTCCTGGGTTCCAATATGGCCTTAGACACTTCCTAGTTGTGTGTCCCTGCACAAGTCCAATCCTAGTCCTTCTTGTTCTTCTGCCTTAGAACCAATTGTTATATAATTGCTATATAAATATAACCAGTATTGATTCTAAGACAAAAAGTAAGATATATTGATTTAATAAAAAATAAAATGCTGGTGAGATGATAAAAATATCAGTTAGCCTGGATTAGCCAATTTTTCTAGAAAAACCTCCAAATTACCTTAATAACTAGGCAAAGCTGGCAGTTGGACTTGGACAGGTGTGAACAGCTAATTGGACCCCAGTGGGTACTGCTGTCACTTGGCTTTCCAAATGGGTAGAGAATAACTTGTGGGGAGGTGATCCTTAGGGTATGACGCTTTGGAGTCAAGAAAGGGGGCGAGGTGACAGGTGACTGGTGACAGGCCTACAGGCTCACAGGAGCAGGATAAATGGTGATAGAGTAGAATTTCATCTTAAAAAAAATTAGTTTTTCCTTGAGTTATTCCCTCTACTTGTGATGTCTCCCTTTCCCCTTCATGTTGAAATTGTTCTCTTCCTTCCTCCAAAAGCCATCGTAAATGCCACCTTTTCCACAAAGGCCTCCCTGATTCCTCCAAGTACAAAATGGATCTTTTCCTTCTTGGTGCTCACATAACATTTTGCCTGCATCTCTTGAATACTTTCATCACATGTCAATTATTTTTATAGGGTCCTTGTCTATGTCCCATCACACACTACTTACTACATGGTAGACTTTTCAGTGGTGGTGACTCTATCTTATTCATTTATTTTTTCTTATTATTTATTATTTATTTTATTTCCCCCAGGGTGTAACACAGTACCCTGGCACAGAGTGGACCCTTAAGAACATTTTTCATTTAACTGAATTGATAAGAGGAGACAGAGGGTGAATGAGGCTGGGATGAATAGGCACTGTTGGGAATTGTTTGGAATGCTGCCTAGGTTTGCTTAGATTACTAATATCTCAGGAAGATATTTCTTCAATCTATAAACTTGATTTTGTACTCTGTAGTTTACTTATCTTCTTGTTTGCTTTTGTAGGTGGGAAGAATATAATTGCTGTCTCAGGAAAACTAAAGGGGGAAAAAAAGTAGATGATTTCCGGATATACCAGTGATGCAAGGCCAAATTGGGGAGCTCCATAACAAATGGAGGAGAGGAAAGATGATGGGAGAGCTGGAGAAATCTTTGCTGCAGCCTTTTGGGGGCACATCTTAAGCAGAGAGTGAAAGAAACCCCAGGAAGGATGGCTTGGGCTTCAGCTGTGAGCGTGGTCCTATTGTCTGCCCTGGGCTCTTTTCTTATGCTGGCCAGGTCTGATTGGCCCAGAGAAAAATCAAGAAACTCATTTTTACTGCCACATGTGATAAAAGCTTATTAAAATAAACCTCATCCACAATTACTCAATATGCTGCAGGAAAAGAAGTTTCGACATATCTGTCAACAAGTTGTACAAAACTGGCAACAGAGTAGAAAATTGAAGTGAATTGTGCAAATGCGCTTTAATTCTATAAACTGGAAAGGTCATTCTTTCCGGCCCATTCCCGAATTTGCTCGATCAAGGTCAGCAACCTGCAGCGAGCCTTTTACATTTACAATAAAATGCTGAGAAGGCTGATGAAGATGACAATGCAATTGCAGCTATCACATGTGCTGGAAAACTGTTCATCAGGTACCAAGCGACTCCTCTGGGATTTGGTACAAAAAAGACAGAGAGTGGGAACAATCCTTAGAGGGGGCTACTCCATGCTAGTCATTATTGCCAACAGAACCAGCTCAGCTATTCTCTATCCTACTAAGAATCACCCGACCTTGTATGCAGTGCACACTATAAATGTTTAATTGAATTAGTGATGGTCAAGCTGATTTAAAAAACAAATCACTATCAAGATCTTGTTGAAAATTATTCTATATTGAAAAATTAGATGTTTTACCAGTTTCAATAAAAGGCAACTGAGATAAAATTTTCTTGTAAAGTCCAGAAACATAACAGTTCAATGTGACTATAACATGGCACATATATCATAATGCTTTATTTCTCTAGTGACAAAATTTAAATGTCAAATAATCAGAAAACTTAGGTTGAATAAAATCTTGGGACAACTAAAGTTCCATCAATTTTGCTTTCAATTAATCAAGCACTAAAAAATTTTCTGTCTAGTGAGTCACAAAAAAAAATCTCTTAGCTATGTCTGGAAGCAATAAATTGTACTTTTTTAAGATGCAGAAACATGAGAAACAAGTTTTCATGGGACATGAGTTGGGATTTCCCTCCATGATGCTGTTGTTTTTCAAAAAGCAACCTTGGGATTGATGCCTTCTATCTTCAGTGGCATAATATCTTTTTCTTGTTTTTTTTTCCCCCCAGTCTTTTTAGGCTGGAAAACCTAGTCATATTTAGGAAGATATATTTGCTGCAACACCTGGCAAAGAGGAATCTAAAATTTGAACAGTGTCAGGTTCTGCAAAACACACTAAAGATTAATCTGACACAAAGTTGTCAGCAAAATTAATAATGTTGCAAAAGTATCTAATAATAACACGACCCCATACTATAAAAATATTAGTGAAGTAGCAGGTTGCAGTTACTTGTTTCCAGAATGTTTCCAAAAAGAATTCTCATTTCTCTGAAGAAACATACATGCTATATTTCACTGGGATCGTGAGAAAATATTTTTTACATATTTAACCTGATTTTCTGAATCAGGTTAAATACTAGACAAGAACACTCTCTCTGTCTCTGCCTCCCTATCTTTCCCTCCCTTCCTCTTCCCTCTGGAAGCACAGTTACTTCTGCATTAAATTGGAAGAAATCTTCAGCATAAAGCTAGATTCCTTTAAGGTTGAAGAATGTCTTACTGGAACTCTAGAATGGGCATAAGCCAACCCGCTGAGCTATAAAATAAAGGATATTTTTGATTCTCTGAATCTTCTGTTAACAGCTTAAGGTCCAAGGTGCAGCTTTGAATTAGCTCATCTAGCCTCTTCTCTTCCTGACTGAGCTCCGTCACTTCCTTTGACAAACCCTGACATTGAGCCAGCATGCCCCCATCATCAGATAGACTGCAGCCCCTAGAAAGTCAAACAGAAATAATTTTGCACAACTATTCATAAAATGTCAGAAGACTGGTATGGGGCTGGGAGCAAAATAAAAGTGTGTTCATTTTATAAGCATCCCTGAAAATAGAATATGAAGAAAGCTGATACTTTGAAAAGGAAAATTTTAAAATGAATATTTGTAAAAAAACATTTACATAAGTATAATCTTACAGTTTTCACTGCAACATCACAACAAAAACAAGATGACTGTGTTTTTTGAGAATATTTTCCCTTTGAGAGAATACCTGAATTCAAAGGAAATCAGGATAAACCTATTTGACTTAAGTAAATAAACATTTGTTTATGCCCAAAGGGCTTTAAAAGAATGTATAACTTTTGATCCAGTAATACCACTACTCGGTTTGTACTCCAAAGAGATAAAAAAAAAAATGGGAAAGGACCTATTTGTACAAACATATTCATAGCTCTTTTTGTAGTGCCAAAGAATTGGAAGCTGAAGGGATGTCCCTCAATGGCTGAACAAATTGAGGTATATGATGGTGATGGAATACTCTTGTGAGGATGATTTCAGAAAGAACTGGAAAGACCTACATGAATTGATGCAGAGTGAAATAAGCAGAACCAGGAGAACATTACATACGGTAACTGAAATATTGTGGAACGATCAACTGTGATAGACTGCTACTAGCAGGAATATAATGATCCAGGACAATTTTGAGGGACTTATGAGAAAGAATGCTATCCACATCTGGAGAAAGAACTGTTGGAGTAGAAATGCAGATGTAATCATATGATTTATTACTTGTTTATTTGGGTATATGTTTTGGGGTTTTGGTTTTATAAGATTATTCACTTATAAAAATGAAATAATATGGAAACATATTTTGTATGATAATACATGTATAACCCAGAATGAATTGCTTGTCAGCTCCGGGAGGGGAGGGAGGGAGACAAGATGGATAATATAACTTCAGAAAACTTATGTGGAAATTGATATTTAAAAAAAAGTAAATTTAAAAAAAAATTTAAAAAAAAGAAATAAACATTCATAAAAAAAAGAAAGCAAGAGATTATTTGAGCAAGTAAGCCAAAAAACCCAAATTAAAAACTGGATGGTTCCAACTCTAAGTTATATTCTACAAAGACTGTTCTACCAAGAAAATGAGTGAAGCTTTCATCACTAATAATTAATAGAAAAAGAAATACAAGGGCAATAGATACTAAGATACTCTCTCTACTTCCTCCTTTCTGCCAAATAGACAAAAATGTTTCCCTGCTCCAGCTTCTTTCAGGCACCAGGAAGAGGTCCAGAATATCATCTTTGAAGCACTGTCTTATAAAGCCACCAGGTAATAAATTAATTCCTCCCTCTTGTGCTTAAAATAATTTAATGCTTTTCTTCTCTTTTCAGGTATAACCAGAATTTACAAAGGTGACTACCACCTTTTTTAGTCATGACGTAGCCCTGTCAGATGGGCACATATGTCAAGTGCTGTCATAACTCTCATTTTACTGGTGACAAAACTGAGGCATTAAGAGTGGATTCTGGCTAAAATCATACAAACAACAAAGAAAGACAAAGACCCAAATGAAGCCACAGAGTCACTGGACAATGAGGTAAGCTTGCTTATTTTGATGTGTATGGGGCTGACACAAGCGTTGTTTATTTCCTCCTTCTATTTGTAGAATGTCAAAAGGACATATTTGTGAATTTATCTCATAGATCATGTATGCAAGCGCGCGCGCACGCACACACACACACACACACACACACACACACACACAATCACCTGTCATTCAAAAAAAGGTATTTGATACAGCAGAGTTTATTTCAAAGATTTCCCTACTTTAGGCTGATCAGATAGAAGCTCACAAAATCTCATTTAGGCTAAGGAACTAAGATATGGATATGAATAGGAAAGTGACCTCTGAAAAAAAAGCTGCTGTCATTTATAAGAGCTATTTATTCCCCCCACCAGGACAGGGACTGATACTCACATCCACTGAACGTTGTTTTTAGATTTCTTCTTAATGAGGTGGATGCCTTCCAGCACATTGGTGATATCATAAATCCTCCTCTTTTGCACCTTAAGCACTTCGGCTGCCTTGTTCAAATCCAAGACCCCATCTGGGGATTGGCTCAATAGCTGAATGAACTTCTTGGTGAGTAGACCAAGTGACGTATCATACCGTGTTTTTTCTGAGGGAGATTTTGGAGCTTGAAGAAAAACAAAAACCGAGCGGGAAGGGGATGGGGGTGAAGGTAAAGAACTGAAGGGTTCCTTTGCAATGAAGCAAGCCTTCTTTCCCATTCCAGCACATGAGTTAGCATCTAAAGCACAGTATTTAAAAAAATTTTTTTAGCAAGTTACACATAGTAAAGTTTTGGGGGAAAAAAGAGAGTAGCAGAAAATCTCTAAAAGGGATTAAAGCACTTTACTGTGTATGTGTGTGTCTTCTGAAGCCTCAAGGAGCATTATATTACGTAAAACTGTATTCCAAATAATTCTGTGATTTTTAGTAAACAAGTCACTTTCAATGGAATCCAATACTACCCATGTGATGTTTAAGTTTATACTACTATGGTGAGTTTTAGTATAGTCAGGACTTTAACATGTTTTTTCACATTTGCCAAGTTTTTTACCAAAACTTTATAAGGTCATTGATCTAAGTGGTCTCAGAACGCATCTAGTCTAGAATTCTCATTTTAGAGATGGGGAAACTGAGGTTCAGAAAAGTTAAGTGACCTGCTCAAGGTCACACAGGTAGTAAGGACCAGAGGTGGGACTTGAACTCAGATTCTCTGCTTCCAAGTGCTGCATAATTTCTACTATACCATAAATGAAATAAGAAAACATCAATCATCTATGTGCAAAGCATTATGTTAAAATAATATACCCAGCAAGTCTCCCAGACTTTTTATATGGTCAAGTCAATCTTTAATTAAATATTATTTCAGTGTCATCATGAAAATGGCAAGATCTTTGATGTAAATAAAACTGGAAGGAACATTAGGGCTTTGTAGTCCAAACTTTTCATTTTACACATAAGGAAAATAAAGTTGGAGGGAGCTTAAGTGACAGAGAGAGAGAGAGAGAGAGAGAGAGAGAGAGAGAGAGAGAGAGAGAGAGAAGAAAGAAAGGAAGGAAGGAGGGAGAAAGAGAGCAAGAGGAGGGGGGAGAGGGAGAGAGAGAGAGAAAAAAAAAGGGGGAAAGAAATAGAGAAAAAGAGGGATGGAGGGAAGGAGAGAGAGAGAGAAAAAAAGGGGGAAAGAAATAGAGAAAAAGAGGGATGAAGGGAGGGAGAGAAAAACAGAAAGAGATGAGGGAAAGGGAGGGGAAAAAGAGGGAGGAAAGAAATAGAGAAAAAGAGGGATGGAGAGAGGGAGAGAAAAACAGAAAGAGATGAGGGAAAGGGAGGGGAAAAAGAGGGAGAAAAGAGAGAAAGAGAGAGAGAGAGAGAGAGAGAGAGACAGAGAGACAGAGAGAGAGAGAGAGGATTTCTTCTATTTAACCAGTAGCCAACTTGGCTTCTACAGTCAGAGGACCACCCTGATTCCCTCCCTAGTCTGTACAATTTTTCTTTTTCACCACTAAGTGATGGGGATGGTGACTATGGGTGGAAATTGACAAGTAGAGGGATCTTGGTCCAAGGCCAACTTAGGAAGGAGGCCATAGAGGCATAGACATCCTCAGTGACTTGCCTCTAGTCACAAAGGTAATAGTCACTACCTTCACTTTCCTGTTCTTAATCAACTCTAATGCTACCTAGTTACATAGTCAATGTGTAAAGAATTGCTCATCTTGATCTGGTTAGTCTCAACATCAATTATATAAAATCAACTTTGATTACAGAACAGTGCCAAACAAATTTTGTAATTTAGGTTAAAAATGAAACTACATTGCAGTAAAGCTCTTGCAAACAGCATCCATGCACAGACATAAACTCAGCAGGTTTCGCTTGGAAAATTGGGGGAGAGGGAGGAAAGGAATAGAGATTAAAAAGAATAAACACAGGCCAAAATTATTCCAAATTTTGTACTCTCAGCCACATGCTGTGAAAATTGGGAGTCCTATACCAAAAAAGAACAACAAATAATATTTCCTTACTTTTTGGACTATCTGGACTTCTTACTGCAGCTCTTCCTTTGCCTTTGGGGGTTTTTAGACCATCTGAGAGAAACTGATGACCACTTTCTCCTAGTTCCAGCCTTCGCTTTGCCTATAAGAAAGTACAACCACATCCATCACTGATTACATCTAAAACCAAAAATGAATGACAAAGCTCTTCCAGTTTCACAAAATGATCATGAAATTGGGAGGATAACGGGGGTAGTGTCAATAACTAGAATTAATAGATATTGCAGACATTCAATCTTAGGTACTCACTTTCCATCCTTAAACCGGGTAAACTAGTATCCTACCACTGAGTTCTTATAATAATTATTTCTTGAGTGACAATTATATGTCCAGTACTAAGCTG
This sequence comes from Gracilinanus agilis, assembly GCF_016433145.1. NCBI lineage: Eukaryota > Metazoa > Chordata > Mammalia > Didelphimorphia > Didelphidae > Gracilinanus > Gracilinanus agilis. The sequence continues at coordinate 595,496,975 of NC_058130.1, forward strand.
GATGTTGGTGGCAACATAATTTAATTATAATGCTGACAAATTTCATAGTGGCTTGCTAGTATAAAACATGTTGAATTAGATTATCAAAAAGACCTCCAGCACTTATATTCAACTGAATTTTTCATCTTCTCATAAAGGCCTATTCAATAAGAATTCTGAGAACCACTGTCCTTTGTAAGACAGTGTCCAATATCTAATATTGGATCTGTGTTGAGGAAGACAGACTGACACATACATGTGGCATCAATTAAGAGAAGAAATGTCGTATTCTAGCTTCAAATCTTACTACTGCCCATAAAATAATGGATTAAAATATTTTAATCATTTTAATTCAACAATATATATATAAATATGACATATAGCATAAGTATGTACTATACAGCGAGAGACATACATACAATTTTTAAGGCAATTTTTATCAAGAAACTTATAATCCAATAGAGAGGTAAGTCAGGTATAAAAGTAACTATGGTCCAAATGATGTAAAAGATTTAAAGAGGAAAGACAACAGAACTAATTTTTACTAGGGATTAGATCTGAGCTTGAACTCTAGAATAATAAAGTTTTCTCCTGTAACCCAAATCAGAACCATTTGCTTCTTTTGTCAGCCTTTTTTCAAATATAGGAAAATCAGATAGAAATTTAGTAGCATGTCTGGAAAGAGAATGAAATACCTCAACTCTTGGCTTAATCATGTAGGCATCTATCACCACAATCCTATTTTTAACGTCTTTAAGGACAGGAACCTTGTTTCCTGAATATTTTTTCCACTAATAATGCTACCAAGTTCAGTATACAGAATCTGTCAATTCCATCAACAGCAAAGACTAATTTGTGTTTACAGTCTGACATACATTTTATATATACACAATAAGTCTAAGTAGTTATATAGCAAAATTTTCTCAATTTTGCTTTGTTTTATATTTTTTATTTTTGGAAACCATGTAGTCTTTCTGTTTATTGATACACAAAAGCAGTTGTGGAATATTTATAAACTTTAAATGCATTTTATGTTTACAACCAAATAACAAAAATAGCAATGGGTTATTAGAATGACATATTTATGGGTTTAAACCCTCTGCAAAATTGATATATCCTTTGTAAAACAGCTTAGTAACTGGGTGTGAAAACTGGTTGGAAAGAATACACAGAGGCCTTTTTACCTTTACTATAGGCCACTCTTCCTTTTACTTTTTTTTTCTTCCAGCATAGGGAGTGAGTAGGGAAAAGACTCAATTGAAAGCTTTTTATTTTCTTTTCCCCTACTAGGCTAGAAATGTTCTCTTTGTGTATACATTCATATATAAAATAAATATGAATCTTCTTCTTTTTGACTTGGCATAACAATACAGTAGTACTTAGAGTGCTATGTTCCAATAATGATTCTCATTTACAGACTAATTAATGTTTATAAAGAGTTTGACATGCATTTTCTCATTTGATCCTTAAAGCAACCAGACATTATTATTGCCATTTGACAAACAAGGAAACTGACACAGGTTTGATGAGTTGTCCAAGATTATATAGCTAATAATTGCTAGGAAATGAATTCACATCTTCTGACTTAAAATCCAGTGGCTTCTTTGCAAAAACAAACCTTAAAGTGCTATCATTATTATTATTGCTAATTATAACATGCCACAGTTCCAAACTAGTATTTAAAATATAACATTAGGTTAGCTAGCTCCTGTAGAACTATTTTGTCACAGAAATGGATTGAGACATAGAATTAAATGCTCTGAGACCATCTAGTTCAACCTTTCATTTTACGCAGAAAGAAAACAGACCCAGAGAAGTCACTTTCCCAAGGTTTTATAAGTCTAAAAACAAAACAAAAAAAGCACATAAAGTCAACAATTCCTCTCAAGTTAACCTTAAATATGTTTTAGAGATAGGTAAGATTGAACAAAAAAAAAATAAATCAAATAGAAATTCAGACAGTCAGCAGTAGCCAGGACCAAAATTAGGTTCCTGATCCACCATATTATATTGATGTCCTAGAATGAGTTCAGTTGAAATTTGCAATGTGGGAGCCAAAGGTGGTAAAAAGCCCTTCAGAATTTCAATTTCAGTGTTGTACATTTTGGTATGGATCTAAGAAGGAACTATCAACTTCATACCTGAACCAACAAGCCTGGGAGAAAATGGGGGAATGGAGCTAATACGGGAGAAAGGGAAAAACAAAAAACAAGTTTTACAGGTGCCAGCCATGACAGGCAAGGAGGCATCTTTCAGGTGCGTGGGTGCATGTATAGAGACAAAGTTGGAATAGGAAAAATTATATAGTGGGAGGTGGAGAAAGGCATATAAAGTAGAATAAAATGGCCTGAGCCATAATCTAATGCTCTAACAGAAGGGGGGGAGGGCACTGCTTACTTTACCTTAAGAAAAGTTAAGTGGCTTTCTGATAAACCCAAATTTTCTCATGGTTCTAGTTAAATGGATTCTAGGAAAGGTGACAGGGCAACAGAAAGGAGGCAAAATAATGAAAAGAAAAAAAGGGCAAGGATGAGGCAATTTGAAAGCAAAAAAAAAAAAGATGTGAAATGAGTGGGGAATATTTCTATTTATTGCTTTAAAAATTATGCACATAATTAATTACATGTAAAAAATGAACATTTACATATAAAAAAGAAAAACAAAAGAGGAAGATTATATACAAATAAGAAAAGGAAATCTGAACTAATTGCCCACACTGTTAATCCCTCACTCCTCTTATTTGGGGTATGGAGATACTCATTCTTTGGGCTGACTGACCAGCCTGAAGGCAAGGCTAGTGGGGCAATGGCTAGATTGCTGGACCTGGACTCAGTAAGACCCAAGTTCAAATGTAACTTTTAACACTAATTAGGTGACTCTGAATAAGTCATTTAGCTTGCCTGACTCACTTTCCTCATATGTAAAAAAAATAACAAAAGCCCCTGCGCCAGGGTTTTAAAGATAAAATAATATGATTAAAGGTATTTAAAGTTCTTGGCAAATGGTATATAACATTATGTAAATGCTAGATATTATTATGATATCATATTACCCATAAACTTATAGGTCTTAGAACCCAGTAAATTACCACCACCAGTCAGAAGGCATTTGCACTCCAACTCTTTTTTTTTTCTTTTTTTTTTTTTTAAACCCTCACCTTCCGTCTTGGAATCAATACTGTGTATTGGCTCCAAGGCAGAAGAGTGGTTAGGAATACATCTTTCTGTCTCAAGCCACCCCACTCCATGTACTTTGCTTTATACAAAACCAATCACTCACAATAATGTCACATAGCCTTGAAACTTAACAATTAATCTAATAAGGCAAAAATAAATCATAAAAACATCACAGATAATTCACCATCAATGCATATCCAGTCTCTGTGGGGACAGTAAGCAAACACAAACCTGGAGGTACTTGAATACAGAAAACTCATGCGCCTGGGGGCAATGAACATTTCTGGACAGATTAACTAACAACAATTCTATGGCAAGTTTCTAGTCAAGCAAGGGTCTCCTCAGGAACACTACACAAAAGGGCTTCTCCAACTGCTCCCCCTATTGTTCTTCACTGCTCTCCAGGGAGGCAGATCAGTCTTCTCTTCTACACTAGTGAGTAGACAAATCATTTGCAATCTCCCCTAACTTAAACCTTAATACGATGCTAGGAAGTGCTACCTAAAGGAGGAGCCTCTAGTGCAGAAGACTCCAAACATCCCAAGATACTCTCTCCTCAATGCGGACGAGCTTTGCCCCGCTTATGAGACTCTGTTCCTTCTGCGTTTCCGGCTCAAACCAGAGGTGGCAGCAGAGAGGAACACGAACTCACACTTACTAATGGTAGACGGTAAGGTCCATTAGCTCAAATCGAAGCCTCTTGCTGCTTCCCTTTGCCAGTTCACATCTGGTCACTCCACAGTCTCCAAATAATTTTGTGATTTTAAATCAATTACTTTTAACTTTAAGCTTTAAAAGTGATATGGAAATGAGTCTGGGGACCACAATGCTCTGCGGTCCTGCCACTCGACAGTCTTCAAAGAAACATAATTCTAACAGGTATGTTTTTGACAACTGCGTTTCTTGACGTTGGAATTTTATCTATTTTTAACAAGTTCTTTCTCTGTCCCTTCAAACCACTGTTCACTAAAAAGGAAGCATCATCCTATATAATTTACAAAGTGATTAAACTTTTGTGTATTTTTCTTTTTGAACTTTTCTTAATTAGCAGCCTTTTATTATCTCTTCTTCCCACCTCCTGGAGCTTCCCATTGAAAAATAAAAAGAAAATAAAACACTTGCAATAATATGCATGGTCAAAACAAATCGAGCTTTCTCCCAGTCCCTGACTCTCTGTATGGTTGTGCATAGCAGGCTTCACCAGCGGTCCTTTGGAACTGTGGCTGGTTATTTTGTTGGCCAGAGTTCTTAAACTGTTTGTCTTTATAATTGTTGTTTAAATTATTCTTTGTTGTTCAGTAGTGTCTGACTCTGTGACCTTGTTTGGGGTTTTCTTGGCATATATACTGGAATGGTTTGCCCTTTCCTTCTCTGGCTCATTTGGCAGATGAGGAAACTGAGGCAAATGGGGGAAGTGACTTGTCCAGAATCACACAGTAAGTGTCTGAGGCTGGTTTTGAACTCATGAAGATGTCTTCCTGACTTCAGATCCAGCATTCTCTCCACTGTACCACCCAGATGCCCTAAATTGTTCTTAGATCTGCTCATTTTACTCTGTTTCAGTTCATACAAGTTCATCTTTCCAAAGAGTAATACAATAATATTCCATTACATCTGTAAACTGTAATTTGTTCAGTCATTCCTCAATTGACGGACACCAACCTCCCCACCCCTTCTCCCCCACCAATTTCCAGTATTTCCCTTTATTAGTGATTTGAAGTATTTTTTTCTGGATTTTTATTTTTTGGGAAAATATTCTGTTCATATCCTTTGATCATTTACCAAATGGAGAATATAAGTCTTTATATTTATGTCAAAGTTCATTTTCTGTCCTTTTTTACAACCAAACTAACAGCTTATTTGAAAACAGTTCCTTCAAGTTTTTATTAAACCAAAGTTCTTTTCCTGCCCCTTCCATATATCAAATTCTTCATCTATGAAAGAAGCAATACCTTACATATTTTACCACTTGATTTAATTCCTTTTCTTTACCCAGTTATTTTTTTTTGCCCAGATAAGCACCAAAATGTTCTGTACAGAACAACACTAATTTAAAGAGGTAGGATATCACATATGAAACTGAACTTTTGTTATAGAATAGTGTTTTCCTCCTGTGTATAAAGCTTCTTTTAAAATATTTACGCATGTTAATGTTTATGTACATACATAAAAATCAAATTTAAAATGGTAGTTCCAACAACTGCTGTCTCTTCCTGAACTTCCTTCTGTTCTTTTTATAAAAAATATTTTGTCAAGTTATTTCTTGTCTTCATTAAAAAAATACACCTATTATCACTATTATCACTCTCAAAACACCCTCAATCTTCTTCCACCAATAAAATAAAATAAAGACCCTATAATAAATAAGTAGTTATGAAAAACAAATTCACACATTGGCTGAATAGGAATATTTCTAAATGTTTGGGAGAGACAAGGCAAAAAAAGCCTTATTAGAAACCAAACTTAGGGACAGCTAAGTAGTCCAGTGGATAGAGTGCCAGAGCTGGAGTTCAAGTCTGGGCAACTCACTACTTTCTGCTTTTCAGTCAGTATTAATTCTAAGGCAGAAGGTAAAGGCTCAAAATAAATAAACTAATCAAAGGAAAAAATGAAACAAGTAAACACAAAGTTGGAAAGAAAACATTTGCACTGAACTAAAAGTCAAGAATTAAGTAAGCATTCTATGCCACTTGAGTTTGATTCTGATCTTTCCTTGGGAAAAAAGATATCATATCTTTGTGGACCATACCAAAGAGTTCTTTTTATTTTCTTTACCAATGAGGATTCCTTTTTCTTTCACTTAGCTCAACACCCACTTCTAGGTTGTCTGGATTCTAAATGTAAAGGCTACTAGAAGCCCAGTCTTGATGACTGGCAATGGAAGAAGCTTTGACCTACTCTATTTCTGATTTGGGCCCTAAAACTAAACATTTCAAAGCATTATCACTTTATCTCTTTGATTAAAAAAATCATATAGTCAGTAACGAAAACAAAAATGAAAAAATCTCCGCCCTTATAAGAAGCTTATATCCTATGGTCTAAATCACACTGGGAAAAGATGAATATTGATAAAAAAAAAAAACTGGTCAAAGATGAAAATTCCAGTTCAATTTCTTACATTAGCTCTATTACTGTATTATTTCTATGGCCTTTAATGCAAGGGAATCATTTAGTTGTTTACTTTCTTTTTTAAATTCCATTTTCTGTGTTAAATTTTTCTGTATTATTAGTCAAGACTCAAATATGATCTTATCAGTTAAGAATGCCCCAAACTGATGAAATCAGCAGTTTAGGCTATTTCATATCAATGTGTCTCACAGAATTATCTCAAATAATTCAAATATAAAACATGTTAGATCCAGGGAAAAGAGATTGCAATGGTTTAATTCAATGGGTTTGTCTTAATTTCAGGAATATCAACAAATACCAAAAATTAAAACAAAAATCTGACACCAGTCTTAATGCTTGAAGTTAACCCACCTCTCATTCTGTCTTTTCCTCATAAAGAAACATTTTGAAAGTAACCAAGTCCTAAAAACTACTTTTTCTTTTACCATGAATCCTGATTTTTGAGTCAGTCTAAGAAAAATCACTCTTGACGGATGATACCCAAGAATCTTTTCATTTAAGATTTGAAGATAGTATGTTCCTACTTCTTTTATTAAAATTGGGTATGCATTTTACCCAGTCACAAAAGATTTCTGTGGATATCTACTAAACAAGCAACATTTTTTTACCCCTTTCAGAAAACATCTTGTGATCCTTTTTTAGCTAGGAAGTCTGATTTGGGGATGTCTCAATAGCAACCCTGGATCCAATCTATGGGCCCATGAAGGAATGTTTCCATCTGTGTCAGGCCAGTCAGGCTTTGGGGTGATTTGTGGTGCTGGCGCTTTAAATTTCCACCCATTCAGTTACAAGGGGCAACAGACAGGGTAGCTGGCCCTAGTGGACACAATTCCACAAACAACCCCATTGTGAAGGAGCTCTACTAATGAAATCCAGAAGAGTGCTTTTTGAAGATTTTTTATGAACCTGAGAACTATTTGAAGAACTTCCTCTTAAGTACAGAAATGTTAATTTTAAAAATACAAATTATTTTTGTAATGGTTTGTACCTTGGTTGTAAAGCTGACATCTGTTCCTCATGTGTTTTTTCAGGAGTATCCTATAATCTTTCACAAATGCCCTGAAGACTGATGATCTTGAAGAATGATGTTTTCCTTTTTCCTTTCTAGTTCCTTCTTAGCAACACAAAATTGCAATGTGGTAATAACCACAGTTAATTCTGGTCCCTTCTGCTCTCAAGGCGCCTTAGAAAAATATACAGTTAGCATGTCTTAAGCCCTTTTCTCAGTTCAGGGGTCACTCAGGATGTAGTTCTTCAAAATATCTTATCCCAATTTATAGCACAATATTTTTGGCTAAGTAGTAAAAGCGATAAAAGTCATGCATCCCACTAAGGCAAGAGATGTATTTCTTTATAAGTTCTTTTAACTGAAAAGCAGGATATAGGGTTAAGGGAAAGCATCAATAGTATAAGTTGTTTATTTTTTTTTTTAAACCCTTACCTCTTGTCTTAGAATTAATATTGTTCCAGGGTGGAAGAGTGGTAAAGGCTAGGCAATGGGGGTTAAGTGACTTGCCCAGGGTCACACAGCTAGGAAGTTTCTGAGGCCAGATTTGAACCTAGGACCTCCCATCTGTAGGCTTGGTTCCTTCTCTATGGAGCCATCTAGCTGTTACCGCAATATACTTTTAGAAAACATATAAAGCTGTAGGGTATGGTGTCATTTTTTTCAAATTTGATTCATTTTCATGATTACCTTTTGGTCCTTTGTCTAAAAATTCACTATTACAGCTAAGTACTATGAAGAAATTGTTTCAAAAGTGATATCAAGTAGATGCTAAAATGTGTATTGATTCTGCTACCTTTTTTACACATATAACAAAAGCAGATTGAATGCATACTATGGCTAATCACTGTTTTGAGCCCATTAGAAAGTTTAAACATTCAATTTCATAACTTGAAGTCAAACAACTTAAAAGGGTTCATAGTTGTTCCCCAGTCCCTACGGGGGGAATCTACAGGCAGCACAGGAACAACAAAGGCTTCTTAATAGGTTCCCTTCAAATTTGAGAGAGGCAACTCATAGTATTGTAAGAGAAATCAAATCCTGAGAGGTCATTAATGGCATTAGACTGATTGGGCGCAGGGGCCTGAGGAGGTCATCTTCAGTGCTGCCAAGGAAAAACACCTTCCGTGACGGGGAACAAGAGCCGGATGCAGACAGGCCTGCTACAGGGACGTCACGAAGGTCGCTAGAAGGGGACACAGGTTGAAAATTTGGCTTTTATAGATATTTTGTCCTGGTCTCCTACACTATTCAGGTTTGTTATTTTGAGTTCCTGGATTCTTCTCGGGTTTGGTTTTAGGAATGTTCAGTGACTTTAGACTTAGGATTCTATTACTATAGAAAGTATCTCAACTCTACCCCCACCCAAAATAAAAAGAAAACCCTTGAATGTTCACTCCTAGTAAGTCCTGAAAAAACAAAACAACTCATTTTCTGAGTGTAGCTGAATACCTCCCATGTGAATATATTTGCATTAATTAGGTAGGCAAATATTTCTGGGAGTTCTTGAAATAGCTGTGTGTGTTATGGAAGGATGGGGAGCCTGTATGAGGGAAAATGAGCAATGCTGGGGAGAAATGGGGACAGGAAGTTAGCTATTTGTAGCTAAGAACCCCTTTTCCCTATCCATTCCCAACCACACAAGGGGGAAGTCTTACATTTAGTTTAAAAAACAAAACCAACACAAACATAAATTGCCTCCACAGAAAAAGGATAGTATGCATGTTATCAAAATTCAAATGGACACTGTTTGCCAAAACTTGAATTTAAGCATTATTTTCCTCAAAAAACAAACCAAAAAAAGAAAAGAGAGGGAGGAAGAAAGGAAGGAAGGAAGACGGATAGACAAAACTTTCCCTTGATTAAAAGTCAAGATAAAGGGAATGGCTTCAAAAATCTGATGAACTGGTTAGTACAAAGGTAGGTAGAAGATCATTAAGCACTGCTCTTTCTTGTTTCTGCTACAGGTGTGATTTCATTTTGGGAGGAATTCTACCAAAGCAAATCAAATCAGCACCTGCTATGCAACTCAGCATAAGCAGGTTGCCTGGGGGAAGGGGTGGTAGCACCCACTGAGAGATTCAAGGGGAACCACCTGTCCAAGGGGCCAAGAAGAGTTTGGGGCAGACGGTATCCCCTGAAGAAAACTCTTTGTGAATGCTGATTTGGCAGTTTCACGAGCACTAGATGCCAGTTCTGTATCTGGTGTTTCTCTCCTCGATGACGTCTAGAGGCTGGACTGACTTCATTACAGTGTGGTGTGTTCGATGCTGATAGCATTTCTGAGTAGAAAACATTTTTGTCATTCACAAAGAGAGTGGGTGAGGGCATGAGATGTTCTCTGCTTTTTCCTTGAAGCTGTTTGTTTTGTGGAGGTAATCTGCCACTGAAAACCTGGTCTCAGTTCACGACCAGTGGCAGTTCCAAAGTATTTTTCTTTCTTCCCCCAGAATGAACAACTCCTAAGCAGAGTTGTAGATGTGGGAATGGAGAGTAAGGAGCCTACAAATGCCAAGGTTTTCCAGGGTGCTGTTTCCTAGAAAGAGGACCATCTGACATTTTTAAACCCAGGGGATCTGGACACTAGGAGGTCAACTGGTGAGCTTCTCCTCATAAACAGCTACAATTTAATGAATGAATCTTTACTTATCTTGATAGGTTCTGAAGAGATGATGCCATTCTTAGAGAACTAAGTTCAAGGGCAGGCATTGCTTTTTGGGGAGCTGTCTGAACCCTTGGCCTGGTAACTTGAGATGCTTAGAAAATGCTTGTTGATCAATTTTCCATTTTCCACTTTGCATTCATTTATTTCCCAGTCACCAATTCCTATATAATGTATATTCAACATGTCATGCTTGATGTAAGAATGAATGAAGCAGAGATATTAAAAGTCTTGTCTTTTTTGATTTTTTTTTAAATTTGATGTTTCACTATATACTAACCTTGTTTTTAAGTATGACTTTTCTATTTTAGTGGAAGACCTTTCTAGTCAATGAACATTCATTAAGTGCCTACAAAGGGGTCAGCTAGGTAGCTCAGTGGATTGAGATACAGGCTTAGAGATGGCAGATCTTTGGGTTCAAATCTGGCCTTGATCTCCACTGCCTAGCCTTCTTCATTCTTCTGCCTTGGAAATGATACACAATATTGATTCTAAGATGGAAGGTAAGGGTTTTTTAAAAAGTGCCTACTAGGGCTAAGCACTGGGGATACAAAGAAGAAAAATAAAGCCAGTTCCTGCCCTCAAGGAGCTTTTAATAAAAGACATATATGAAAGAAAACCAAAAAGGGAGGGAAGTAGGGAGGGAAAAGGTACCAGGTAGGAGGCAGTATACAGTCCAAGGCAGCTAGTGAAAAACTAAAGTCCAATCTGTGAGCCCTCTTTAAATAAAGGCTTTAGTAAGAATTCTTTGCTCCATGCTCCAAACAGAGGGTCAGAGAGCACTGAAGAGGGGTAAGTACCAAAAGCTCCCTTCTAGACTTTGTTTCTTCTCAGTATCCCCTTCAGGATGGCATTTTCTAAATGCCCGAGGGACTCACAATTTAATAAAATGCAAAGTCTATACTTATTTAGCTAAATTGCTGACTACTACATAGCCACACAACTCTTCTTTATTAGGTTATGGAAGAGAGAATGACTGAAAAATCTTTTATAGAATAAGACATATGTTTGGAATATAATTCCGGAAGAATATACCTTATTTTAAAAAACATGATTAGTAAAAAGTGTGTTGGAGTTTAGGGAAGAGATTAGAAACCTGCCACAGAAGCATGATGGGAGACTTCAATTGCCTGGATAGTTGAGCTTTTTCACAGCCCAAAGCAAAAGAGCTACTAATTTCTTAGCTTGATTCAATGATAATCCTTCAAACAGAACAAGGGAGAAATCTACTCTGGATCTTATTTTCAACACATAATTCTGTTACCACTGAGGTAGAAATGATGAAAAACTTGGGGGGAAGTGATCAGTCAATTCTAGAATTTTCAATAAAGTCAGAAATGGCTGCATTTGCCATTTGTACTAGATTCAGGAGGGCAGCTATTTTCAAGTGATTCAGAGAGAAAGGGTAATTAACTAAGATACCATGAACTAAAATTCCACTGTAGGAATTTAATTTAAAAAGAATGAGGAAACTCTCTAGAATAAAATTCTGAAGAAGTAAATGGAAAAATTCCAGCTGAGAAGGAAAAACAGAAGTCTTCTAGAGAGTGATGAGGGCTTACAGTGAATTCACCAAACCAATTCACATTTTTAAAAGCCATATACAGAAGATTAAAGCACAGGAAAGAGAGGAACAATATAAAAGCATGACATGAGCCTGTGGAGGCAGTGTCAGGAGTGCCGAGTTCAGAATGAACTGAGGCTAGCTCTGGGAATAAAAGTTTTTCTTATCACTACATTGGGAAAGGAGACAACTGAAATGGAATAATGCTGATGTTTGGGTGTACAGCCAACCTGACAAATACCACCAACGGAAGCAGGGCTGCCCAACCACTATTTAGTTTTTGATTTCTCTACCAAGGAGTACAACTTCGGAACTGGAAAGAGAAGAACAAAGGATGGTCAATAAGGAATTCATCCCCAAGATCAAGCCTCTAATTGCCCCTGATCAGCGTCTGGATCATCTGACCCAGGTAAATTACATCCTGGGGCATTTAAAGGAATTGGCAAGTGTAATGGGTGGCACAATGACAGCAAATGGGCTATCAGACCCCAGTAACTATGGGCCTACATACTTTTTTTCATATTTATAAAATCCTTGAAAATGGTTTACAATTATGCTGACATGATTAATGTAAACAGGAACAAGAAAGGAGCAGCTTTCACAGACAATATTCCACAGCAGACCTCATTATTACTGTCAAATAGCCGACTGAAGAGAGCAAAGAATTCAAGATTTCCAGTTTATTTGCTGAAAACCCCAAAAGTACTTAATTTAATAAAACAAAATGCTGTCTTAGAATCTCTCCTTAAACAGGTTATTTTCCATGCATATGTTAAGATCATACAAGGTCCAACGACTGGTACAACAACAGGAATAACTTTTTTAAATCTTCTAACACTAAAGTACCAAATGCTTCATAAAACAGGAACTCCTACCCTTTCCAAAGGTGTTTGCAAGAATCAAGGAATATTTCTAGCAGAATCCTAATGGAACCAATATTCTTTATAAATGGGAAGATCCATAAGCTTATTATTTTTGCAGATTACAATGTACTTATTGAACCAATCTTCTAAAAACTGCAAAGTATCATAAATTAGATTCATAACTACTTAACAATAGCTCAGTGGATTGAGAATTAGATCTACAGATGAGAGGTCTTGGATTCAGATCTGGACTCAGATACTTCCTAGCTGTGTGGCTCTGGGCAAGTCACTTAACTCCAATGCTCTTCTACCTTGGAACCAATACGAAGTACACAGAATTGATTCTAAGACAAAAGGCAAGGGTCACTTAAAAACAAATAACTAATGACTGAAAAGGTCTTGGTTTCATAATTTCATAAAAGAATAATTAGATAGCTAAGACTTCTTGTTCTCCATTCTACTATGTTCATTTGAATGGAAAGAGTCTTCTTGATAAAGCCTTCCCAGATCTCCCCAGAAGTCTATCTTGTATTCCTTTTGTATATATATTATGTATAGGTTGTCTTCCCCAAATGGAAAATGGAGGGCCAGGGCGTCTGGCACATAGCAAGCACTTTAATGTTTGTCAACTGACCAATTGATGCTATTCTTGAGCCACTATGAATGCTCTTTAAGAGAACAGTCTTCAAATTATACTATATGTCAGGAAGCCTAACTTTTATTTCTGGCAAAAATAAATAAATACATACATATATACACACACATATCTCCTAGTGACTCATTATCTATCTTATCTATCTATCTATCTATCTATCTATCTATCTATCTATCTATCTATCTATCTATCTATCCATCCATCCATCCATCCATCCATCCATTCATCCATCCACCCACCCACCCACCCACCCATCCAAATGACTTGTCCAGCCCCAACCAGCTAGGAAATCTCTGAGGCTACATTTGAGCCCAGGACTTCTTGTCTCTAGGCCTAACTCTCAATCCACTGAGCCACCTAGCTACCCCCTCTGGCAAAATTCTGAGACATATTATTGCAAGGATGTGATCACAAACTTCCAGAAAAGGAGGTAGCGATTATAAAGGATTAACACCCCCACCCCAAATGGCTTCATTAAGAGCAGGCCATGCCAGATTAACCTGATTTCCTCATCTGACAAGTTGCTACACTGATCCATCAGGATGTAGCTGGTACAGTTTACCTAAGCCACGACAAATTCTCTCATGTTTCTTCTGCAGAAACTACAGACCAGATATGGGGTTAGGTCTAAGCCAAAGGGCAGATCTGGAACACGTTAAACGGCTGGCCCCAAAGTAGTGATTTTTATTTCAATGTCACCTAGACTGTTGGCATTCAGTGAAATGCCCTTTGGATTCAGTCTTGGACTTAGGTTTAACATTTTCATTGGTAACTTATAAAAATGAGAACAGCCTGCCCATCCCATGTGCAGGGAATACAAATCTTGGAGGAACAGGAAATGGGTCAGAGTCAAGATACAAGATGGCACTGGGTTGAGTCTAGAAAGATGACATTTAACAGATAGATACAATGCCATAGGAAAGAGCTAGACCCTATTTTGAGAATATTGAGAATGATTTCTTTATGGCTCATATCTGCTACCAAATCTAGGCAGAATCTTTATGAAGCCTTATAAAATTTAGATCTATCTTCTTCCAAAATGTTTCTTCTTCTTGGAGTATTTTTATTTTATTTTATTTTATTTTATTATTTTAAACCCTTAACTTCTATGTATTGACTTATAGGTGGAAGAGTGGTAAGGGTAGGCAATGGGGGTCAAGTGACTTGCCCAGGGTCACACAGCTGGGAAGTGTCTGAGGCCGGATTTGAAACTAGGACCTCCCGTCTCTAGGCCTGGTTCTCAATCCACTGAGCTACCCAGCTGCCCCTTCTTGGAGTATTTTAAAAAACCCTTACCTTCTGTCTTACAATCCATAGAAGAAGGTTCCAAGACAAAAGAGCTAGGCAATTGGGGGTAAGTGACTTGCCCAAGATCACACAGCAAGGAAGTGTCAGAGGCCATTTGAACCCTGTCACCAGACCTGGCTCTCTATCTACTGAGCCACCTAGCTACCCCTTTTTTGTAGTATTTCACTAGGACTATCGGTGGTGGGTAGGTATATTCTTAAAACTGAAAAGTACTCTCCTAGAACTGGTTTAAAATGTGTTTTTAGCTAGTGGGTCCTATTATTGGCAAATTTTGTGATGAACATTAAAGACATGAAGCTTCAAAATAGTCAATATCATTTTTGCCAAAAAACTTTACACTGAGAAGAAAGTTAATGCTCTATCAACTTATCAAATCCAAAACGATGGAGGGAGTTGCATTTTTGCTAAGCTTATGAATTGTGAATCCTTGGGTTGCTTTCTTACTCATATAGACTCACTGTATTGCCTCCATTAATTTTATCTATTTTTCTTTTCTTATTTCCCTCTGTACTTCTCTGTATGTATATTTACAATGAGCAAAGAGAAAGATGTGAATCAACTACTTCGGTTATATCCTGGCTCTTATTCAAGTTAACAATTCCTTGGCTTCTTCATTTGATGAGTCCCTTGAAAAAGTTCAACTAAATGATTTCTTCCTTAAAAATAAAAAAAAACCCATGCCTTCTTAGAATTGATACCAAGCATCAATTCCAATGCAGAAAATTGGTAAGGGATGGACAATTGTGATTAAGTGACTTGCCCAGGGTCACACAGCTAGGAAGTGTCCAAGGCCAAATTTAAACCCAGGATCTCCCTTCTCCAAGCCTGGCTCTCTATCCATTGAGACACCTAGCTGCCCCAATAACTGAATGATTTCTGAAGTTACTTCCAAATCTAAAGGTCTATACTCAATTACTTCCATTAAGATAATAAAGATTAACAAATAAACAAAAATGATCTTCTTTGTTCTTTCTCTTCTACCATGGTTGGATCAGATGCTTTTTGCTAAAGGTGGGATATGGAAGGAAAACTAGAAATGACCAAGTCACCAAATTTTTTTTTTAAAATTAGGCTGCAACTGACAGACTGTGGAAAAGGTCAAATAGTGACTGGACACAAGTATACTAAAAGTTCTCTGGACTCTTTCCCTGGCAAAACTAGGAGATTAAATTCCTCAAACATGCTGAACAATCTCTTCTCCCATCTAGGAGGTAAAATGGATAGAGAAAATTAGGGAGAGCTGAGCTCAAATCCAGACTTTAACATTAGTGATCTTAAGCCACTTGTCATCGTAAGCAAGTTACTTCAACTTCAACTAGGTTTCAGATTGCTCACATGTAAAGGGATGATATTCTGTGGGACTGAGGTGTAAGGGGACCAGCATTTATTTATTAAGCATTTCCTACGTATCAGGCACTGTGCTAAGGGCTTTACAAATGAGATCTCACTGGATCTCCACCTTCCCAAGAAGTACTATTATGATCCCCATTTTACACATTAGGAAATTAAGACAGACAGAGGTTAAGATTTGCCCAGAGTTACACAGCTAGTAAGTGACTGACATTCCAGAACAGGCAGCATGGAATCATCATCATCATCATCATCACAACAATAACAACTAGCACTTTTACAATTCTTTAAAGTTTGCAAAATGCTTTGTAAATATTATTTCATTTGATCCTCATAACCCTGGGAGGTAGATGCTTTTACCTTCAATTTACAGATGAAAAAACTGAGGCAGGCAGATTAATAAGTGGCTTACCCAGGATCACATAACTAGCTAATGTCTCAGGCCAGATATAAATAGAAACGTTTGACTTAATACATACTCCACTAATTTATTAACCAACAATTATGGGGCATTTTAAAATGGCCTCCCATGTTCAGAAGGCTTTTTGTGTTCTAGAATCACAGAATCTGAGAATTATGTGGAATCTCCAAGACCATCGAGTCTAAAGCCTAAACAAAACTCTCTGTTCCACAATATTCCTAACAAGTGGACATGCAATTGGAAATATTGTAGAGGCAGTTTGTTCTACTTTTAGAGCATTCTAAATTTTAGAAAAAAAATGTTCATTACATCAAATTTAAATTTGCATCTCTCCACCTCCTACTTATTGTTCCTTGTTCTCTTGGGCAAAACTGAACAAATTTGATCCTTCTTCCACATCCCACCCCTTCTTCAGCCAACTGGTGGCATCACTTGGGCTAAGTAGGAGGAAGACTGATGGCCTTCAGATGCTCGAGGGCAATTATCATGCTCTACCACACTCCCCCCTCTAAGTCTCCTAAGATAATCATCCTTAGTTTCCTTAAACGATCTTGAGAAAGCCAGGTTCTTTCACCATCCTCTTTGCTCTCTTCTTGGTGGTCTACAAACTATCAATGTTAAAATGTGGTACCCACAGCATTCCCATGTCATGAGTACAATGGAACTATGGCCCCCATCTTTCATGATACTGCCTCACTTGATGCAGTTTAGGAAAGTGACAGAATATCCAAGCATATAAGATTTGGTTCTCAGATGGACACAACAAAAAAGTTGCCTCTTTTGTTCCAGTAGGTTGAAATATTGATCAAGCATGTACAACTCAATTATGGACTTAGAAAATTATGGACTTACAAAACCACAATGGCCCCAAAGGCAAGTTAAACCTAAGGAACAAGAGTAGGGCCAAGCCTTAATTAAACTACTATGATTATTTTCTGAGCTTTTCATTCAGATTCCTAAGGGCTTGGTCTCAGAATTGCCAGGAGTTTTTAAGAGGTATGAGAGCATCTCTTTCTGTCTCCACCCTATTACTGCACCATTTATGACCAAACAGCACCCTTGTCAAAGCATCTAAAGACAGACACCCTTGCCTCAGGGACTGGTGGGAAAGAATGCTACTTCATTTTCCATAAATTGTGTTGTGTCTTGGGGAAGAACGGGCTATTAAACACAATCTAGGACTTGGTAAATGTATTTAAACCAACTTTGATTCCCTATGAAAAGGTTGACTGGGGGCAACTATGTGTAGTGTGATCACTTTCAAACCATAGAATTTTTCTGCAAGGGACCAACTACTGTTTTTGTGAAAAAGGCACTTTAAAAAATCAAAACTTACAGGATGGACCAAAGCTGTCTTAGGACCTTTTAGAAGACTGTCCAGGTCAAATCCCCCAGATAAGAATTTAAATTAATCTGTCAAATACACTGAACCAGAGCCAAGTGGGAAAGTCCATTATTGACTGAATTACAATGGTATACTGATTCATTAACATTTTATCATTATGAAGCCAATCAAAACACTGAAAATTAATAAAGACTCCTAGGGAGGGAAAAAGCAACTACAGTGTACCACATTCCTCAAATGACTAAAAGCACATTGAATAAGAGGTGAGGAGTTTTAATTATGCTGTTATTTGCTCTTGTAAATCATAAATTAATCATTTTTTGTGGTTATCTTCCTCATCCTGACTTCAGCAATGTAGGCATATTGGGGAAGGCATAATTTGTAAGTCTAGTCCTCACATTTAGATTTATATAAGGCAATGAATGGACATATCCCTAAGGGCTCTGGTTCACTCTTAAATTTAGGGAAATATCAGTTCTTCTGGGAACTCTAGTTGAGAATCCTTGGACTATGTGCATTTGTGAAGACTATAAAGGCTAGCAGACTAAAGATGACCCAAGAGCCTCATCATCTGCCTGTTCTGATTTCAAATTCTTGTTACAGGTAGAAAGGGAAAAGATGAGAGGAAAACAATGATGTCCTTGTGGTGGTAAGACAAGTTTTCAATGGTGCAACACTTCCTAGCATTTTCCAAAAACCAGTTTTGCTGGTTCTTTATTATACAACACTGATTTAACCTGAAGAAATTCTGAACAAAGATCTACTACTGGTGAGGTATCTCCACTGCTTCTGGAAATGTATGGAATAACTCTCTAGAATTACAACTACCCAAGGAAATAAATGTGTTTTCTTCCTACTTAAAAAACAAAATAAACAACAACAAAAAAAAATCCAACAGCTTTTATTTTTCCACATTAGGAGGATAGGGACCAAGGAACCAAATATAAAGCATTCCCCAAAAGTCATGGCTTCCAAAGAGACATGATATCCATGTGGGTTAGCTTCTATGGGGTCTCAAAGGAACCTACTAAATTTAGAGCTGGAAGGGACCTTAGAAGCTACTAAATCTAACCTCTTTGTTTTATTGATGAGAAAACTGAGGCAGAGAGTTAATGACTCGTTAAATGACTTGTACGGGGTCCTATAGATAGATTACTAAGTTTTACTGATTTCAAATCCAGTGACTTAAATATACTTTGCTACCTCAACTTAAAAAGAGACTCCTTGAAATATCTGTCATGCTGTCAGGCATTGTCAGTTTTAAGACCGAGATATAAGTGACAAATACTCTCAAAAGTCACTAGCCTGTCAAAGAAATCTGTAAAATTTGATAATGATTGAATTCTAGAGGGCAATGAGGTGGCACAGTGGATAGAGTAGAGGACTTGGAATCAGGAGGATTCATTTCAAATCTGGCTTCAGATACTTAGTCACTGTGTGATCCTGAGCAAGTCATTTAACTGTTTGGCTCAATTTCCTCATCTGTAAAATGAGTTGGAGAAGGAAATGGCAAACTATTCTAGTATCTTTGCCAAGAAAATGTAGTCAAGGAGAGTTGACTGAAAAATGACTTAACAACAACTGATAATTTGTGGTACATGAATGAAATGAAATATTATTAAACTGTAAAAATGAAGCAGACAGAGCCTGAGGAATGTGGTAAGAAGTGAAGCCAAAGAAATACTACTACTACTACTACTACTACTACTACTACTACTACTACTACTACTACTACTACTACTTCCTACAACAATATAAGTAAAGACAATTTTAGAAGATGAAAAGCTTATGTCAAATAAAATAGGTGTTGGCATTATACTATCAAAGTAAAAGCAGCCACCTTTCAGTTATTGTAAGGACTGGTAATCTATAAAAGTGAAGAGGGATACATTAAGTATCAAAATTAAGCTATTATAGTATAGGATCATTGATTTAAAGTTGAAAGGGAACTCAGAGGTCATCTAACACAACCCTTTCATTTTACAGATGAGAAACCAGCCTGAGAATAGTGTAGTAATTTGTTCCAAGGTCACACAGGAAGAGAGAGGCAGAGGCAGGATTCAAATACAGGTCTTTTGTCTCTGAATCTGGTGCTATATTATAAATTTATGCAGGAGGCACCTTCGTGGCTCAGTGGATTGAGAGGCAGGCCCAGAGACAGGAGATCTTGGGTACAAATTTGGCCCTAGATACTTCCTAGCTATCAAGCTACCCCTAACTTCCTGAGCAAGTTATTTAACCCCCATTGCCTAGCCCTTACCATTTTTCTGCCTTGGAACCAAAAATTAAGGAGTTAAAAAAAATGACATTTATGTATAAATGTTTGGAGGGAATGTTGTTTGTTGGAAGAAGGTGGGGTCAGTTTGGAAGTAGCTAGTTTGTCAAAACTATATATACCCAAAAAGTATTAAAACCAGTTTTGATAATGGCAAAACCCAGAAGATAACAGTCAACAAACTAATTTCTTCTATTAGGGAACAGATCAGCCTTAGAGAAAAAAAGGCTATGAGTCACATAAGCTGGGAAGTACCCCAGGAATTCTTTCTAAGTCCAAATTGGCTCTGACCAATGATATTTTCTTTTACCAGGGGAATGCAGCTACTTTTAATTTATAAAATGTTTCCTTCACACTGGTAGCTAAAATAAAAATTACAGTGCTATATAAAGGATGAGGAACATTTAACTCTATTTAAAGTATGCATATGACAAATAATAAAAGATCAAAGTTGCTGACTTTCAGAAGGTCAAATTATATTAGATAGGGTTGCAAAATCTACTTTGTGTGCAAGGAACTTTTAGAGGATACAATTTTCCCAAATAGATTAAAATACCTGTCTTGATCTAGACCAGAGAATATTCTAGGTATAGTGTTTGTGTACATATATATATGTATACATGTATATACATACTATATCATAGCATTTGTGTATGTACTTGTGCATAAGTATGAATGTGTCTATGTATACTATATATAATGCATATACACTATGCTAGGAAAACCCCACAAAGTTTCTTAAATTGCCTCAGGTATTAAGATAACTTACTCAGACTAGTACAATGTTTATAAATGTAACAAAGTCTTCAATCATTTCATCTCCCAGGTAGGACAGAAAACTTGATATAATGGTTATAGTATTATTTTAACTGGAATGATCAACAAAAAGTTAAACAGATTTTCCACATCTTCCTTCCCCGCTACTTATCTCATAATTTAGACAACTTGAAATAGTGAAGAATCATGACTCTACCCCAGCTACACAACCTTTAAGCTAAAGGCTCTCATAATTTTTTAAAATTTTGCTTTAATCCCCCCCCCCCAATTACATGCAAACAAAAAAATTTAAAACATTCACATGTAGTAAATGTCAGGTCAAATTTGAACTCAGGTCCTCTTTACCATACAGTCTTCTTGAGGGAGGAATTTTATTTTTGTCTCTGATTCCTCAGTATTTCATGTAGTGCCTGGTAGGGAGAGTAGGAAATTTACAAATGCTTCTAAGATGAATGATTCAATAGACATCTTTGGATTTAAGTTCAAATCTCGAGGTATTAACTTATAGAATATCTTTCTTTTGTAGCATTTTCTTGAATTGAGTTCGAAGACTGTACAAATTTAGGTTAAATCCAATATTTTTATTCAAAGAGTCCTACTGTCTTTCCATGGTTGGGATGCAAATCAAATCTTAACAAAAAACGCAGGAAGGTCAAAACCCATGTTGATACTGGAAGCTAGTTGCATCCCTATATTTACTTTTAATTTGCCCTTTCCTCAGCAATGGTGCCCAAGAAACAGTCTAAAAATCTGAAGAAAGTCTTATCACACCAAACTAAAGCAGTTGCTTTCCTAATCCTTCCTCCACACATTTTCAACATATAAAAAAGTATATAGTCATATTTGTATTAAGGAGATCTCAAAGATTTATGGCACTGAAATTATTATGAATTTCAAATAACTAAGATAAAAATTCTTTCTAAGAATATAGTGTTAAGACAAATGACCAATATCATTCAGTGGCTCTGTGATCTGAGTTATCCATCCACAACCATAGACAGCTGGCACTTTCTTCTCATACATTCCTTATTTTCCTTTAGACAACACAACAAACAAAGCAAGAGGTAGAGAAGCAATTTATATCTGCCATAATAGATTTAATTACTGTAAGAAATTTCAATTTGTTTTTCTTAGCACCTACAGTAATTGCAAACTGTTTTAAGAAGTAGAAAACTCAGAAATTAAGAGAACTGGTAAAATAATGATATAGAGAAGTCTTTCCTAAGAGTAAACAATGTAAGATAAAATTTTCATTTAGATGAAGGAACAGCTAATTGAGCAAACTATTACCAAGTGAAAGACATGAACTTAAAAGGTAGACTGCCTCTGTTGAAACTACTTCTTAAGACTCCTCTCCACCTTCCCTCCACCCCAAAAGTCACCCCCTTTAAAGTGAAGTGGGAAAACACAAGTTAGGACAGAACCCAAAGTACTGAGACACACCCTCTGGCCCCTGCAGAGCCTTCCTGATCATAAATAGGATGAGTCTATCCAACCAGTTATAAAACAAATGTTCCCTTTACATCCAGAGACAACATAGAGAGTCAAACTTTTATAGGTCAAAAGCATCTTAATCAAGGATGAACAAAAGGAGTTTCTTCTGAGAGGGAATAATGAGTGAGGAAGAGTTATCAAGACAAATAAAAGGCAACCCCTGTTGGAAGAATAGCTCTCCAAGGATGTAATGCTGTTTTTTCAAAAAGGTTAATGTAATGGTTCCTGGAATCTGCTTCTTCCAGATCCTTATCTCTCAACCATCAGGGAATGAATGCAGAGTCCTGTTATCTTTGAAATTCTTTTCCCTATTTATGACCATTTCTCTCCCAAAAGTTTGGGTGTTGTTGAGTTATAGGACAGAGTTTGGGAATCTGGAGTGCTAATTCTAGATGTACAACTGAGAACAATTAAGAATGACATTTTTTTTTTTTTGGTCTAGCAGCAAGAAATAGAAAGAGAAATTCCATTTAAAATAACTTGTAGACGATTAAAAAAAAATACCTGGGAATCTACTTGCCAAGACAAACAACTGGAAAAATAAAATTGCTCAAGAGTAGGTCATGCTAATATGTTAAAAAAAATGACTTCTACCTAAATTAATTTACTTATGCAACGCCATACCAATCATACTACCAAAAATTATTTTATAGAACTAGAAAAAATAATAAAATTAATCTGGAAGAACAAAAGATCAAGAATATCAAAGAAATTAATGGTGAAAAAAATGAAGAAAAGTAGTCTAGCAATATCAGATCTCAAACAGTACCATAAAGCAGTAATCATCAAAACAATATGTTACAGGCTAAGAAATAGAAAGCTGGATCAATGGAATGGATTAGAAACACAATATTCAGGCTAAATGACCTTAGCAATCTAGTACTTAATAAACCCAAAGAGCCCAGCTTTTGGGATAAGAACTCACTATTTGATAGTTCCAGAAAACTGGAAAATAGTATGGCAGAAAATAGGTAAAGACTCTCACATCCTATACTAAGATAAGGTCAAAATGGGTATTATGATTGAAACATAAAGGATAATACCATAAGTAAGTTAGGGAAGATATAAGAGTTTATTTATGTGGCAGGTAGATGGAGAAGGGAAGAATTTATGGCCAAATAAAGATAAAGAACATTATAAGATGTAAAATGGAAAATTTGTTAAATTAAATTAAAAAGGTTTTGCACAAACAAAACCAATATAAGAGAACAACAAACTAGGGAAAAATGTTTATAGCAAATTTCTCTGATAAAGGTCTAATTTCCCAAATTTAAAGAGAACTAAGTCAAATTTATAAGAATATGAGTCATTGACAAATAGTTAAAGGATATGAACAATTTTTAGATGAAGAAATAAAAGCTGTTAATAGTCAGTCATATGAAAGTGTTCTAAATCACTCTCGATTGGAGAAATGCAAATTAAAACAACACCTCACCTATTAGATTGGCCAACATGACAGTAAAGGAAAGTGATAAATGTTGGAGGGGATGTGGCAAAATTGGGACACTAATGCATTACTGGTAGAGTTGTGAACTATTCTGGAAGGGCAATTTGGAAGTCCACCCAAAGGGGTATAAAACTAGGCATTCCCTTTGATCATATAATAATAGCACTGGGTCTGTATCCTAAAGATATCATAAAAAAGAGGAAAGGATCTAAATGTACAAAAATATTCATAACTGCACTCTTTGTGGTGGCAAAGAAATGGAAATCAAAGGGTATGTTCATCAATTGGGGAATGGCTGAACAAATTGTGGCATATGATGATGATGGAATATATTTTGCTATAAGAAATGATAAGCAGGTTAATTTCAGAAAAAGCTGGAAAGCTCTACAGGAAGTGATGCAGAATGAAATAAGTAGAACTAGAGAACTTTGTGTACAGTAACAGCAATAATGTGGAATGATCAACTGTGAAAGATTTGGCTACTCTCAGCTATACAATGGTCCAGGACAATTCTGAGGGACTTAGGACAAAAAATGGTATCCACCTCTAGAGAAAGAACTGTTGGGAGTTGGAATGCAGATCAAAGCATACTGTCTTTCACATTAGTTTATTTATGGCTTCATTTTTGGAGTTTTCGTTTTATATGAGTATTCTCTTACAGCAATGGCCAATGTGGAAGCATGGTTTGCATGGTATGGTACATATATATATTCAGATAAAAAATATCAAAAGTTCATTTCATCTTTAAATTTCAAATTATATGAGTCTTTGCATCAAAAGTACCTAGTAACATTTAATACTTATTATAGGATGAAGAATTGATTCTCATCTTATTGTCTAAGAAATTAGACCAAATCTTAAGAATTTTAATAAAGATGCTTTAATACATCACATTGATTTCTGAATATATTCCTTTTTCCTTCATTCCTTCCTTCTTCCTCATAAAGAAAGCCCTCCCTTGGAACAACAAAAACATTACAAATTAAAAGTAGAATGCAAAAGCAACCAAAATATTAACTGTGTCTAACAATATATTAAGTATACCAAATCCACGGTCAATTATCTACCTCTGCAACCAAAGGAGGAAGGTATATTTTCTTCATTCTTTCTGGGGGTCAGGTTTAGTCATAAGTATACAGTTTCATGTAGTTTTATTTCTGCTTACATTGTTGTATTTATGGTGTGTATTTCTGGTTCTTGCTTCACTCTGAATCAGTTTATTTATATAAATCTTCCCATGTGGTTCTGAATTCTTCATATTCATCATTTCTAACAGCAATTCTATTATGAATCTTATATCACAACCTGTCTAGCTTTTCTCCCATCGATAGTCATCTAATCTGTTCCCAGGTTTTTGCTGCAGTAAAAAGTAAAACAATGCATAACTGGTATAAGAATTTTCTGTCTTTTGACTTCCTTGGGGTATATGCCAGGCAATGGCATCTCTGAGTTCCAAAGGGTAAGGATATTTTTAGTGCTCCCCTACCACCTTCCACAATTTCAAATTTCTTTCCAGAATGGCTAGCTCTATTCCCATCCTAACCAATGATGTACTGTCTATCACCTTCAACACCTGCTTAATTTCATACTTTCTCATCTTTACCTGGAACTATAACTTATATTTTTCCCTTATTACTACTGATTTGGAGCAATGGAATGGTACTTAAATAGAAAAGGAAAGCCAGGGCCCTGGATAATCAGTCAACCTTTAAATAATCAAGAGTTAATTCTATTTCAGTTTGCCTACATGGAGACTAAGACTAAATTTAACAGGAAGGACATAAGATTTCATTATCATCTAAATCGACTTATTTGCCAAGTGCTTACATGTGCAGGGATTATGCCAACTACTCTATAGTGGGCATTTACATGGCTCTTCATGGTATGCAAAAAATATGCTTATTTGATCTTCACAACAATGCCAAGGAAGTAGGTGCTATTGTTATATCCCTTTTATAGATAAGGAAACCAAGGCAGACAGAGGTCAAATGATTTGCTCAGAGTCACTCAGTTAGTAAGTGTTTGAAGCTAGATTTGAATTCAGGCCTTCCTCCTCTGGTAGTAGGCTCAATGCTCTTTCCAAAATGAATAAATAGGGCTACATGAAAATACTCCAAGACTGAAAATGAAGAATGCACATGAATATTAAAATTTTCATTCTGGACATGCCTGTGTAGAGATCTTTCAGTTTTTGGGCACCTGAAGGAGAACAGAGTGAGGTGTGAGTTACATTTTCAAAAAAAGGTAGGCAGGGTAGAGGCATTAATTCTTTCTTTGAGATTAGTCAAGAATATAGGTCAGTAACACAACGTTATTTAAAAATACTCAAACCTGGCCAAGTTAAATGAGCAAAGAAATATGTGATTCCTTCTCACATTTCTACCAGACACTTATTTACTCACCAAACACAGCCTAAATTTTGGGAGTGCCTCGAGACTTAAAACAGTTTTTTATCAAAGTCAAATAAGGGGACATGTTGCTCAGAGGCACAGGGGGATAGAGAGCCAGGCTTGGAGTTGGAAGGATCCAAGTTCAAATTTGGCCTCAGATCCTTCCTAGCTGGGTGACCCTGTGCAAGTCACCAGAAAGTCTCTTGAGATCTTCTTTTAGGAGTAAGTCTATGATCCTTTGGTACAAAGAGCTTTGGAGTAGCTTGCAAACAAAGAAGTATTTTCAAACACTATTTATACAGCTGGGGTTCCTGCTTAAGTTAGGAAAATCAGCATCAATAATATTCAGTTGAACTTTAAACTAAATCTCTGTCCCACTTTCCCCAGTCTCAGCACTGATGAGTTCTGAATCCTTCCCCTGGCCTCTAAGTAAGTCACCCAAAGAGCAGCAAGGAAAGCCCCAAAGTTAAGTTTTAGATTCAGGGACTCTTGATACTTTTTTGGGACAAAAAGGCACATGAAAAGAGCATGTAAATTGTCATTTTAATATGCAGTATTTATTTTTTTTGCAGAGGAGGGGGGCTGAAATGGAAACTAGTTACTTGTTTTTATGATCAACAGTAGACATGATTTGAGGTGGGGGTCCAACACAATGCAAAGGAGACAGCTGGTAATTATCTGGCTAACTTAATCAGATAATCCAAGCCTAAAAGTTCACTTTGGTGCAAGAACTGCCTAGATTGGCTGTCTTCATTGATTAAATGAACCATGTAATTACCAAATCTTCCTTTTACTTTGCTGTCTAGACAGCACTTTGGTGTGAGAGTGAGCTCTTTAAAAAGACCCTCGGTCACAGAGTAGTATAATCTGTGGTAGAGTCTATTCATCAAATCCCAACTGGATCAGGCCAACTAAAGGGAAGTTTTCAGAAGAAGAACATTTAAAAATTTGTAAAAGGGTCACATGGTCTCCAACCACAGGGCACAGTCTTTACATAATGAGCAAATGAACAAAAACCTTTAAAATATGCCAACTGCCTGAAAAACAGTAATTAGAATAAGAGATTATTCAAAACCAAAATATGGAAAAGAGGCATCTGAAATTTGAGTATTAAAAAATGGAGAAATCCTTGTTGTAATATGAAAAGCCTAAAACTAAAAATGAAGGATATAATTAAATCCCTTCCACGGATAGTCTCAAAGTCAATGGTTATTTAACATGATATAGTACCACTAAGTGAAAGTCCAGTAAAATATCACAAATTTAGATAGCTTCTTGCCATTTGCAAGGAGCAAAATCTGAGATAATTTACTTAATCTTAGTTTGTCATTTATAAAATGAGGAAATTGGACTGAGTGATTTCCAAAGTCCCCTCTAAATCTTTAAAAAAAGAGGCTCAAATTCTTTCATTGTATGGTTTCTTTCCTAGTACTTAATGAATTCAAAGCAAAGCACTCTGTATAGATCACTTCATCTTATTTGACCTGCATGAAACCTGACAAGGCTAAGTGTTACGGCTTTATTAAGTCCATTTTGTAGATAAGAAAATTGAGGTCCATAGAATTTTTTTTTTAAATATTTTTAAACCCTTAACTTCTGTGCATTAGTTCCTTGGTGGAAGAGTGGTAAGGGTAGGCAATGGGGGTCAAGTGACTTGCCCAAGGTCACACAGCTGGGAAGCATCTGAGGCCAGATCTGAACCTAGGACCTCCTGTCTCTAAGCCTGGCTCTCAATCCACTGAGCTACCCAGCTGCCCCCTCCAGAGAATTTAAGTGACTGATTTAAGGTCACATGGTTAGTAAATGACAGAGCCTGGATTTAAACTCAAGCTTTTCAAAGCTTTTTTCTCTACCTGTGTCAAACTCAAATAGAAACAGATTCCTGCAGGCTGCATGCTGACTCAGAAAACCACAAATTAACACTATGTTGTGTTACATTTTTATTTCTTTGTTAAACATTTCCAAATTACATTTTAATCTGGTTCATATCAGGGGCGGGCTGATCTAGAATTTGCCCCCCTCTTCTTTCCACATTACACTAACTCTTTTACAATATCCCAAAGAAAAAGTTATCCAAACTCAGCCTGAAAACATTCAGAAATGGAAAAGCCTACTCATGAAGCAGCCCAACTCATCTTTATACACCTCTAACTGCAAGGGTTGTATTCTATCACAATTAAAAGTTCCTTGAGCACAGATTGTCTTGTTTATTATTTTTATTCCTGGCCTTTATGCATAATGCCATAAGCCCTCTTTATTTCTTTCATTCACTCATTTAGAATTGAAATTTGCTTTGTGTCAACTTCTATTCATTGGTCCCACCTCTATCCTCTTGAACCAAACAGTAAAGTTAAATTCCTTTCCCATAGGAAAACCCTTCAATTTCTTAAGACAGGCCTCATGACTCTTGGCTAATTCTTAGCCTGCCAATTCTCAGAAATGTCCAAATACATCATTCCAGATGTGGTAGATTTTAGAATGATAAATATATGTCTGTCTGTCTATCTATCTATCTATCTATCTATCTATCTATCTATCTATCTATCTCAGTGTAGCTGCAGATTACACTAAATCTTTGGGCTTTTTAAGCACAGCAGAAAGAGTACAGAACCTAGAATTAGGAGACCTTAGAATGGACTGACCAAGTATTACCCTGGGTAAATCACAACTACTCAAGGCAGATTTCTCTTCAAATACAAAACAAAAATAATATCAGGACAGGTTGTAGGTAGGAAAGTCCATAAACCATAAAGCTCTGGACTAACTGCTGTTTCCTTAACTCAACAATCGATTTTCTGCCTCATTTTTTTTTAAACTGTGGCTCATCCCACCTTAAAATTTAAGGATTTTAGAAGACAAATCCTTATCTTTTTTCAAGGTTTGCAGCATCTTTCACGATTCTTCCAGTTGTCAGTGCTCTCCTTCCCTCTTCAAATGATATATTAACTTCTTCAGGTTAGACCGTGAGAGGCATTTTGGGCAAGGCCAGTATTGGTGTCTGGACCTGGGTTAATTCCTAGTGTGACCAGCAATCTAACTGCTCAGTGTCTCTGACAACTCTTAACCAGTATAAATTTTGGAACAGTAGCTGATCTGCATTTGTGAAAAGCTTTTCCTCACTGGGAGCTTTCTACTCTGAAAATCACAGGAGAATAGGGATAGTTTTGTTTGTGTATAGCTTAGTACTTAGCATGGAACCTGGAATATATTAAATGTTTAATAAATGTTTGTTGAATTGAATTAGTAAATTAAAAATCTCCCATATCTTTTTTACTAGGTAGGAGAAAATCAACAGAATGGTAGATAAAGCTAAAACAAGAGACAGTAAAAAGCTAATAAGAACTGTGGGCAGTAATCTAAACACATCACAGCTGTGCTGCCCAGAACATGCCCATGAAAATGATTTCACATTAATATTTATATAGAAAAGTGAAACAGAACTGGAGGAGAAACAGCCAGGGCTAAGAGGCGAGAGACCTGGATTCTGGCTGACATGACCTTGGACAAACCCTCTGACCACTTCGTGACTCAGGCTCCTTATATGTAAAAAGATAGAACTGGGCTCAGGGCCGGGCTCTGCCAGCTCTAAGATCTTACAAATGGCTTCTTTTTCTATCAGATTTCTAGCAAGAAAGCCAAGTATGATGTTGACATACAGAAACATGAGTGATGATTATGATGCTGAGGTAGATGAAGTTTGTCAAATTCAAAAGACCATTCAAAACTCCATACAATTGTCCAAAGAGTACATAGGCTCACCCTAAAACTAAAAAAAAGGGAAAAAAACCAAAAAGTTTCAGTTCTAAGTACAAATCACTCATATATCTATTGTGCTTTGGGATTTATAAAGTGTTCCCCCACCCAAACTATTCTGGAAAGTACAAAAGGCAAGCATTATTGTCTATTTTACTGATGATGAGAAAGGTTCTGAGTAGTTAAATGACTTGGTTACTATGATATATTTAAGGGCAGGTTGGGGACTTGAAGCTATAGGTCTTTTTCATTCCAAAGGCTTTTTTTAAAAAAGCAAGAAACAATTTCATTCTGTCACTTCACACCACAAATATCTAAATTAGGGTTCTTTTACAGATCTATAATGCTTAATATCTATATTAATGTCTATAATGACAGTAATATCATTCCCAGTTCTGGCTGGTATCAGACAATTCTATTGGACAAAGTAAGTGTTGGAGAAACTCTAGGTACTAGGTACTAACTCTGAATTGTTTAATATACCTTTGAACAACTTCAAGAAATCAAAAATGAAAGATAAGTGTTGGACTGCTCCTCCTTACTTGGTTAGAAGCTTCAACTTAAAATGACTTCAAAATTTATCCAAAATTGCACAGTGAATTACTGACCCCTGCAAGTCAGGAATGACTACTATTTTACTTTCTTGATAAGCCTGGCAGGTCATTTCCTTTTTCTAAGGGGCACCTATCTGTCATTGTTGATTTGGATGTTTTCAGGAGAATCTTGTTCTCAGGTATAGCTATGAGTAATGGGGGGAGGGTGTTCAAATTATGACTCCACTTGTATGGAATTATTCTAAAAATGACTGTGGCTCTCTCTCAAGCCCCTAAATTCATGTGCTTCTCTTCTCAATTTGATTACTTTTTTTTTTCTTGTATGTGTATGGTTAAAGAAGCAGTCAATAGCCAGAAAAACACATATTCACATAAAGAAGAAAAGAGTCTGTCATTTTTATTAAAGAACACAGAATCTTGAGCAGAAATGTCCAAAATTTCTAAGCAAGAACAAAGCTTCCATGTTTATGTTTGGGGAAAAAAAAACCACAAAAAAAAATTTTCCCCTCATTTTTGAGAGAATGCAGATTTCTTCTTTTTCTGTTGGTTATTGATTATTTGCTTCTTAAATAGAGGAGGGATAGGCTGGGGAGAGTGGAAATGATCAAAAGTCTGAGTGAGCCCTTAAGGTGGTCATTCTATTATCATATGCTTTGATTCTACTTCATTCTGGTTGTTCAGTATTTCAATGAATCAGACATTAATGGACCTTTTAAAAAAAGGTTAATAAATTGGCTCAATAAACTTTAGCAACTTAAAAAAAAGCACTACACTATAGAAAGAGGACTTACCTTAAAATCAAAAAGCTAACCTGAATGCCCTAACCCACATAAGTTTTTATGCAGCTCTGGGCAAGTTGTAACCAACTCAAGCATTCATTTCTGCCTCTGTAAAATGGGCCTATTAAGAGTATCTCAGAGGACTGTAGGTGAAGAACAAACAAAAAAAGACTATAAAGTATCTTGCTTTTCATCCAGGCCCCAGCTTCAATTCAATTTCAGAGGCCACATTTCCCTGTTGTGCTTGCCCTGTCAGAGATTCTGTCTCCAGTCCTGACTATCCCCAAAGCTCTCCAGTTGCTGGGAGGAATACTAGGAAGAAAGTTCAAGACTCTGGAGGCAGGAGAACCATGCCTGAGTTTGGCTTTTACACTTATTACACTTAGCTTTGGGGCAAGTTACTTACTTCTTAGTCTATTTCTATTTTATCACCCATTAGGACTAATACTCCTACTCACAATTCACAAGCTGCAAAATGTTATTTACTTCCACATTTCAAAGATTCAAGATATTAATGGTATAGGTATTCTCTCCACTATTATAGATCACAACTTCTTAATACTTTCGCAGACAAATCATTACCCTATGGCTAACCTGGTGACAGAACTTTCTTGCACTTAGGAAAGCCAGTCTTCGGATAACCTATATTATTTCTGTCTGTACACACACACACACACACACACACACACACACACACACACACACACAAATAGGAACATAGATTATAAATATCTATATTTATATAATTTTACAGAATACAAAAGATAGAAAATATATGCATAAGTTACATATTATACTAAAATTATACTTATTTACAAGTATATAACATAATTATGAGATATAATTATTTAAATTTTATAAAAATATTAACTATTATAAACCTATATGTAGATGGTATTTTATGATAAATTACATTAGATAAATTATACATACAAATAGATTTATCATCTCTGTGATATTTATATGTGTGTATGGAGACAGAGAGAGAAAGAATGAGAGAGGGTACAAGCCTGAGCCCATTGCCAGGCCCCACACTCCATGGCTTTCCCACCTGGTAGGACTCATCAGTGCTTTTGTTGTACTGGTACAGCCTTTGAGAAAGTAGGATAAATACTACAACTGGATAGGGCATTAGAAGAGATCTTTGATGGATGAGAGTGTAATGTAATTATTAATCTTCCCTAAATCTGGCCTCAGACACTTACTAGTTATGTAACCCTTGGGCAAGTCATTCATCCCTGTTTGCCTCAGTTTCCTTATCTGTAAAATAAACCACTTTAGTATTTCTGCAGAGAAAACACCAAATGGGGTCAGGAAGAGCCAGACATGAGTAAAACAACCCAATGATGGTAGGAACAAAAACAATTTATAAGACCACAAAAGGATCTCTTCTGGAAGCTCCTTCGGAGGTCATCTTCATTTTATTGATGGAGAAAATGGTCTTCCTGAGCCAAAAGTACACGGAGTAAGTGTCAGGAATCAGCGATCTCCTCCTGTACCTCAAACTAAGGTGGACTGTCCCTCGCTCATGACGGCTGCTGTCCGGGGACTGTGGCTAAGCTGGCAACCCCTAGGAACAGCCCAAAGACTGCAAGCAGGGAATTGTTTCTGGGAGGAGGCAGGGCATGTTGCAAGATGCAAATTTAGAAGAGAAAATGGGCAAAATGCAGTGCAAAAGGGTGCATATTAGCCCTGCAATAGCTTTACTGCAGAGTTTCTGACAGTTGAAAAGGGTTTAGAATCCTGAGGTTTGACAGTTGACCCTGGGGACTTGATGAGAGTAGAAGGGTCAACTGAGCTCTATTCTTTAGACTAAAAACCTGGCCTATATTCTGCAGCTTTTCTCTTAAAATTTGTTAGCTTAACTATTTCCTTTGGATCTCCCTAACCTCCCTTATTCCCAATTATCATTTTCCCTTCCTAAATTTCTTGGGGTTTTTGAAAGGAGGGTGGATCTGAGTGTTAGCTTTCAAACTTGGTAGATTTAGTTTCCCTGTAGTCAAATAGGGCTTACCCTTGTTACAAATTATTTCTTGAATCATTGGATCCAACTTTCCTAATCCTATAGGCTACAAAACCTCTGGGAGCCGAGTTAAGGCAGATTCTTTCTCAGTCTCACATTCCTGTCCCCCTCCCCACTTGAAGCTTTCCCTAGGCGGCTGTTAGAATTACCTTGTATCCTTCTGTCCTTTACAATCAACTCTGAAACTCAATAAACCGTGTTTGTCAATTAATCAAACCTTGGCTAATTCATTAGTTGATTGATAAGAGAGGGAGAAGGGGAGAAAGGAATAACATTCTCTCTCTGGGTCCTGAGGGAATTGGAGGCGTTCATTTTGGAGGAAGTGTAATCTCAATACTTCCTCTGGACTCTTCCTTTGTGAAACTGAGAAACTGACTAGAAAGCCCTCTAGTCAGTTTCAAGCCATTCTTGGCTGGTTCTAACCTTTGTCTGTAGAAGTGCCCTTCCTACTTGAAGGGCTCAGTTTGTTTTCCTCCAGTGTCTCTGTCTCAAACCTATATATGCAGTCTGTGTCTCCCAGGCTGCAGCTGTCTGCCCAAATTATCTCATCCTCTCCCTTGCAACTCTTTATACCTCCGTGTTTATATTCCCTAAACTCAGTCATTCCCTTACCTCTCCTACCACCTCAGTTTACCACCTTTACCATTGTACCTTCCTTATCTACTTAGGGATCCACAATCCCTATCCACAGTGACTTATCCCTATTCACATTACCTTTAGTCCCTTACCTGCCTTATCCCCTATTACAACCTTACCTCTGCCTTAATTTCCCTATTGCCTCTAGCCTATTCCCCTATTACAACCAGCTCATACCCTACTAGCTTAATCCCCTTATAACAGCGTATAATTGAATTCACCGGACTGGATGTTTCTGCGAGCTGGAGATGTTTTGCACTGCAGTAAGGGCATCTTCCTCATCCATCCCCAAGGAATATGCCTCTTAGAAGCATTCAGAGAAAGGATGCGAGTGCGTCGGTGTGGGGCACTTCACTGCCTTCTAAGACCTAGGAATGGAACGGCATGGTCATGGTATGCAAGTGGGAAAGTGCCAATACAAAAACCGCTTTTTTTATGTTCGCATAATCCTTTTTTGTCTCCATGCAATAATCTATCTGGGGTGGCGTGGTGACCAGCCAGGAGATATACCGAGTGTGACTAAAGGTCAAGTCATTGAGCCTCTCTGAGATTTTCTTATTCTAGAAAATGGAAATGATATTTGACCTAGCCAGCTCCCGGAGTTCTGTTGGGCTTAGGGGGCAGGGAGAGAGGATGCTTTTTAAGCCTTAATTCGCCATGGAAGTGGGAACTATCACTGCCTGTGCTTACTGGTACTCTTGCCCCACAGTCCCCAGGATCGGATTTGTGCAGTTGTAGCCTTCCCCTCTTCAGTCTGGCCACACCGTGTGGGTGCTGGGCAAATACCTGGATGGGCAGTAGCATCGACCTGGAGGAGGGAACACCTGAAGGAGGATGCGAGAGCCATTTTCCAGTGTCTGAGGGACTGTAAGGTGGAGGAGGGATTAGATGTGTTCTGCTGGACTCTAGAAGGCCAAAGGGAGGATACAGATCAAAGTCACACAGAGGCAGATTTAAACAAGAGGAAAAAATTCTGAAAGTCTGGCTCTTGGGAGGAGGCTTTTAAAGGGAGGCTGTATGGATGACCGTGTGTTGGGGAATTCTGTTCAGGTTCAGCTTTAATCTCTTTAGATTCTGTAATATCCCAATATATCTGTTGTTCTTTTGCTCAGAACTCCTTTCTCCCTTGGATGTTGCTGTTCAGTGATGTCCGACTCCTCATGGCCTGTGGATCAGGGCATGCCAAACCTTTCTGTCCAGGCATACTGACCATGGAGCTTTCTTGGCAGAGCCTGGGATGGTTTCCCATCTCCCTCTCCAGTGATCACCTTTTGTCAGTTGGTATAACTCAGTTTCATTGACTAACGTAACCCCTCTGCCACAACGAGGCAATGATCCAAGAGAGGTCTTTCTCCCGTACTTCCTACAAAATAAAGTTTATTCTTTATTATGGCATTCTAGGGTCTCCATGGTCTGGCCCTCTTCTGACTCTTTCAGCCTCAACTCATACCATCTCTCCCTCCCCACCCTTTCCATTTAATTATAGTCTGGGCCTATTGGACTATTTTGCCAGCTCAACTTCTCCTAGGCTTTTCTGCTTAGGGCAGGCCCTAATTTTGGAATGCTCTCCCACAGGGACCATCATATCTGTGGAATTCTGCCCTTTAAAGCCCAGTTCAAATGCTGCCTTCTTTGAAACATCTTTCTACTTTTGCCTCTTTTATCTCCAGTGCTTAGCACAATGTCTGGCACACAGCAGTCGGTTAATAAATGCTTACTGAAATGCTCTTATCTATCTATCTATCTATCTATCTATCTATCTATCTATCTATCTATCTAAAAACCACCTGTGTATTGGTTCCAAGGCAAAAGAATGGCGAGAGTTATGCCTTGGGGGTTACAGGGTCATAGAGTTAGAAAGTATTTGAAACCAAATTTGAACCTAGGGCCTTCTTTCATTCCACTGAGCCACCTAACTGTCCTAGAGCCACACCTTTGACATTTGTTGTCTGCATGATGGTAGGCAAATCTCCTAACCTCTCTGGCACTTGAGATTATAGGTTGCAGAGGAAATGCTGGCCAGCATCGTTAGAAAAAACGTCCCTCACCTGGGAGTTACCTCCAACAATAAAATCCTAGGCCCAGTCTCTTCCCAAGTTCCTTACATGGCTGTGAGATCTTGGATGGCAGTGGCCACATAGTATTCATTTTATTTCTGATTCCCAGGACCTAACATAGCATAAAGCAATAATTCAAGATTATAGGGATTTATCCTACCCATTTATATATGTGGTGATCACCCTACAACTTATTAGAGGATCCTTAATAATGACAGTGGTCAAACCATTGACCAATTTGTGTCAACAGAAACAAGAACCATCTCAAGGGGAGACAGGCAGTGTTGGTTTCTCACTCTTGAGGCAGAGGCCACCAAGGGGGCTCTTGGCCCCTGAGTAGGGGCCAGAATCTCTGAGCCCTTTTCCAACTCAGCTCATAATTCTATACTAATTATCAAACAATTAAGTTCTACTCTATGTAGCATTGAATTATAAACACAGATGTACACATCAGGAAAGGAAGGGTTGTAGTATCTATGGAAAGTGTCAAAGAGGAAAAATGCCCTGAAATATGGGGTAGAAGAGGAATGGGCCAAAGGGAAGAGGAAGGTATCTCTGATGGGACTAACAAAAATCCTCTGTTGATGATCTCCAATTTATCCTGTCTTTATCTTATTTGTACGGAATTGTTGCATGCTGTCTGCCCTATTAGATAGTGAGCTTCTTGAGAGTTGTTTTTTACTTTCTTTCTATTTCCAGTGATTTGCCCAGTGTCTGGCACACAGTAGGAGCTTCCTAAATGTTTATGGACCAACTGACCAACAACATAAACAACAGCACAAGTGTTGATGAATATGAATTTATTTAATGGATAGTGAGGAGATTAACTCACGGAAAGGAAATGCCTTCTGGGCATAAATGTACATCTTTATCTGTTAATGATTTGAGAAAGGGGTGTTAATAGAATAAAAATGTCCATGGAAGGAGGGAATCCAGGGTGCTAGAGAGGAATCGTAAGTTGTAGACTCTCTGAACTGGAAGGGGTGTCAGAGGCTACCTCGGCTAAACTATGCCTGAACAAGAATCTTCTTTTCAACACAACAAATAAGCACTTTTGATTTAGTTTTTACTTGGGAGTCCATTTCTCTTCTGGTTGCACTTTTAGACGCCATCAAAACTCAAAACCTAGAGTAGTCATCTCATCATTTCCCACCTGTCGAGATCGCCCTGGACTTTATCATGTCTCCATCCAGGCTCCTTCCCCCAGGCAATCCATTCTATTTTTGGATAGGTCCAATTCTAAAGGACCTCCCCCTCCTTACATTAAGTTTAAATATGCCACAATGCAATTTCCACCCATTACTAAGAATACCCTTTAGGATGAAGGTGAACAAAATATCATCCTGCTTACACCTGAACACCCTTCCAAAGACAGTTAGCAACTCATTCCCAAATCCTTTCTTCTGGAAACAAGGTATTCCCAGTCCCTTAGGCCAGTCCCCATATAGCATGGCATCATGGTCCTGCACTGTTCTGGTTGCCCTGCTACAGAGACAGAACTGATTCAAGATTCCTCCTAAAATCACTGTTTAGCCAGAAAGGGAAGAAGGAGTCAATGGACTAGGTAAAGCATAAGAATGTGATGAGCTAAAGGTCACAGGAGAGAAAAGGTTTGGTAGGGATTATAGGATAGATAAGACTGTGGGACCTTGAGAGATCCTCTAGTCCATCCTATTTCCTCAAATGGAATTTGTGAGATAGCTGTAAGGAAAGAGGGGTTCCAATTCAAAAAAGTGCCACAAACCATTTATTAAGTGTTGGATAACATATGGGAGAGGGTATGGGACACAGACAAACTGAAATATCCACGTGCAGGATAACATGATAAATGTGGCAGGGGCTACAAAGATGAACAGGACAAGGGCATTGCTCTTGAAGAGTTTACAATCTAGAATACAATGCAGACTAGGAGGAAGGCAGGTGGCAAAAAAGAAGACAGTGAAGTTTTATGGAAAAAGTGGCATGGTTAGGCTAGGAGTTGAAGGATGAATAAAATTTTTAAAGGTGGAGGGAGTAAAGTATGCTCTAGGCAGAGAGGCCAATGGAAGTAAGCTCAGAAATAAAAATATTTCTTTGTAATGATAAATTCTAGAAATCGCCTTCTATATATGGCTATTTTAGAGAAAGATTTGTAATGTCAAGGAGGATATAAAAACAAATAGGTCAAGGCCTATCCAGCAGGGTTTAGGAATCTAAAGATCTGGGTTCAAATCTCTCTGATATTGTGTCTGACCTTAGGCAAATTATTTAACATTTCCTGAACCTCAGTTTCTTCATCTATAAAATAAAATAAAATAGAGGGCCTTTGAGATCCTTTGTAGCTATGGATATAGGACTTTACTATTACCTATCATCATGGATAATTGCATGAAATGTGACCAGATGCTGAAGTTAAATATAAAGTTGGAAAAGAGATCACATGCAATATTAAAGCTGTAATAATTTGGAGAGAATTATATAGATGCGGGGTTCTTAATATCATAGATTTCCCTTTGGCAGTCTAATAACATCTATGTACTTCTCAGAATATCTTTAAATGCTTAAAATACATGGAATTATGAAGAAAACAAATTATATTGAAATATAATTATCAAAAAGTTTATAGACATCAAATTATGAGCTCCTGATGCAGATTGATGACATGAACTAACACCCATCATCAATAAAATTGAGGTAAGTTTGGGTGGGGAAAGACAAGTTTCCTCCAAGTCTAAAGATCTGGGTTCAAATCTCACTGATACTGTGTCTGAGTTTCTTCATCTATAAAATAAACTAAAGGAGAGCTGCATTAAGACAACAGGGTGAAAGAAAAAAGTGAGAAGTAACTTTAGGACAAATTTTAGACCCAGAGCAAAACAGGGGTTTCCACAGAGAAAAAGGGTGGAGAGAAGATCTTAGGTCAATATGGAGAAAGAAGTTGCCCTGAAACCACAAAGCTGACATTGCCACTCCATTAAGATCAAAGGTTAGAATCCAAGACTGCATACAGCTGTATTCTCTCAACCACTGAGGACAACATATTCTATAGCTGTAAGTAAATATTATGTTGTTCTAGTAGGATCTAGGTTGTTTAAAAAAGCTAAGCCTCAACTACTATGCAGATTAAATAGACCAAGATACAAGAAGTTACAAAGCCTGTTAAAACAAATATTCCAGAGGTGAGGAAATGGCCCTGTTACTCCAAATTCTTTCACTTTACTAGAATTTCATGATGTTAAATACTGTGTAAAAATAAGTGAGGCAAAGCAAAGGTTTAGAGATCCTTTTCTCATTTTAAGATATAACACAAATAATGGCATTTGCGGCATTAGAATCTGATCTGTAATGTGTTAATGAATACTTTGCACTAAAAGAAACCAAAAATTCATTATCATGGGACTGTCATTAGGATCAAACGAAATCTCAGAGATAAAGTTACAAATAGTTTTCATAATTTATGTTGTCATATCAAAATGTCACCAACAAAACTGTCCTGATACTTTTAAGATTCAGTTAGCCCAGCTCTGCGTATGATGCCTTCACGACAGGACAAGGGTGATCAACAGGGCCCTATTGGCACTAATTTTACTACTCATGACTGTAGGATGACTGAATCAAAGATTTAGACTTGAAAGGGCCCTCCAAGGTCATCTAATTCAGTGATGGCAAGCTCAAATTTGTAGGTCCTAGAAAAACCACATTATGTTGTATTGCATTTTTTCCTTTTGTTAAATATTTCCCAGGTACAATGTAATCTGGTTCCCATGCACATTTTACAGATAAGAAACTAAGGCCAAGAAGTTAAGAAATCACTCTAAGGGCACACAGGGATAGTTACAGGAATTGGAATTTGAACCCAGCTCCTTGGACTCCAAATCCAGTGCTTTCTACTATATTACACTGTCTCTCATTAACCCATTCTAGCTTGGTATCCAGTTCACTATCCCTGCAGGCTTGTTTTTAAGTAAAATACACACAGAATGTTGCTTTTCTGACACATATAGGTCATTCCTATTCTTTTAATACTTCTCCTTAAGAATAATTCTAATTCTTTTCGTGAGGGCATGTCTAAAATTCTACCTAGAAATCTCTACCTTCCCCCACTTAGACACACCTAAATTTGTCCTTCCTAACCTCCCTACAGCTGTCTGCAGCAACTCCATCTCCCTAGTTATTGAGGCGTGAATCCTGGGAATCATTTCTGACCCTTCCCTTTCCTCCCCCTCCTCCCACATATCTACTCAGCGGCAATATGCCATCAATTCTGACAACTCACATCTGTCCCTTATAAGGTTCAGTCCTTATACTATTATAATAGTTTCTAAAATGGTCTTCCTGCTTCCATTCTTTACTGTCTGCCATTCATTATTCATTCCACTTCCAAAATAAACTCCCTTGTGTACCGGCCTCCTCAGAACCCTTCTGTGGTTTCCTAAAGCCTATGGAATAAATTACAAACTCTTTAGTGCGGCCACCAAGGCCTAAATTATCTGGCTCCAACATATCTTTCAGATGATTTCCTGTCATGCATCCTATAATAGGTTCTGTATATTCAATCCAGCCAGTATTTATTAAGCATCTTCTATGTACGTCAAGCATTATTGTTAGGTGGGATTGGGATACAAAGACAAAAATACAATGGTTTCTGCTTTCAAGGAACTGACATTCTACAAACTAATTATTAAATTAATCAAACAAATGCAAAATGTATAGGATGTAATTTCAAGGTGGGAGAAGCAGAAGATGGGAAATTCAGGAAGGACTCATGTAGGAAGTAGCACCTAAGCTGAGCCCTGAAGGGAATTGAGGGGCTTAAAGGGGCAAAAGTGAGGAAGGAGGGGATTTTAGGCATGGAAGACAGACATAGGAGGTTGGATATTATGTAACAGAAACAGTGAAGTATAATAATAATGAGCATTTATATAGTACTTTAAGGTTTTCAAAGAGCTTTATATATACATTGTGTCCCCAAAGTCTGGGTACAATTTTAAGCTTTAATATATATAATTCCCATTTGGGGAATTTTATATTATTATATATTATTATTATATTATATGTATTATAATAATATAACATTCCCATTTTGCAGAGGAGGAAAGTGAGGCTGAATAGTATATTTTAGCTGGAATATAAAATCTGGAAAGATAGGCTGGAGCCAGATTGTGAGGGCAATATGGGACAACTGAAGCCTCTTGTTTGGAGAAGTGCCCAGGTTGATCGATCTGGCAGCAATATAGAAGATAAACTGGAAGTAGGAATTCCAAGTAGGATAATATCACAAGGGCCTGACTTAAGAAGATCATGGTCTAAGAGGAGATAAGGGGATGACCATGATATATGTAGTAAAGGTAGAATCAACAAAGTGTAGTAACTGATATTGGGGGTAAATAGTGGATAATAACTGAGGCTGTAAACATGAGTGAAAGACTGGAAGTAATCTGTCACTCCAATCAAAAGAAAAAGGAAATGTAGAAGAGGTGTGGGTTGGGTGGGGAGATGAAGGGTTTGTGTGTGTGTGTGTGTGTGTGTGGCTATTCCAACCTTCTGGCAAGAAAAATATAGTCAGCCAACTCTAATCCATGGTAAGAAGCTAAAAAAGGGAAGAATGAAACAAGAACTCTAAAGTGAAGTTGGGGTCCTACTATCTTTCCAATTGAAACTTGAAAAGCTACAATTGGCTTAACCTATCCCTGACCCAAAATATATATAGCTACTGTTCTCCAAAACTACAGAGAAATACAAACACATGCATACTCTACAAAATGACCTAGATCTTAACAAACAGTTAAATACAGAACTACACACATAAAGACTTCAAGCCTCTTCCCTCTGCTCAGTACTCTTCTGTTCTTGTAGGAAAGTCGTGGACTGCAAGGTCTACCTTAGCCCTGTTACACTAGGAACTATTGCCACAAAGAGGGGAAGGGAAAAAAAATAACCACACAAATAAAAACCTATCATTACCTGTTCTGTATCCTTTATTATGATTGAAAATAGCAAGCAAAATGTTTCATTCATTGCTACAAACTCATTTTTTGTCTATAGTTGCAAGAACTCAACACAGCTTCATAAATGACATAAAGTCACCAAAAGGAACCAATGGATTATGTAACAACTCAGCTCACTAAGAATTAACATCCCATATCTGACAGTTGTCCAGAGAAGGTAAAATTGAATCACAATATCTGTAACAAAACTTCCCACTGAAGTGATGATAAAGTAAAACACAATTTTGAAAATGAGTATGAAGCAAAATGGAAAATATAAGAGAACATAAGAAAAAATTTAAAAGCTCCTTTGACATAAATAACACAAAATAGTTTCCTTTTGACACCTTAAGGGTACCCTAATTAGAGGTAGGTGAAATTATACCTTGCTTTTCCTCTGTAAATTCTTGTCAGAAATGAATGAGGATTGACTGCCTTAATTAAGGTTTTGTCTAAAAGATTGCTATTTCCTTCCCACAGGGCTGGACAAACCTTGTTTTAACCAGCTACCTTTAAATAGCTGGTGTTCAATCAACAGTGTTTATAATTATTCTCAAATCTTATTAGTGTCTCTTCCTACAGTCCTATGAAAATGATTTGTTCTACAAAGGATATTTTTTATCCAATATTAAGAAATGAGCCATAGAAGG
The DNA here is from genome assembly GCF_016433145.1 of Gracilinanus agilis. Taxonomy (NCBI): domain Eukaryota; kingdom Metazoa; phylum Chordata; class Mammalia; order Didelphimorphia; family Didelphidae; genus Gracilinanus; species Gracilinanus agilis. The sequence goes on from NC_058130.1 coordinate 595,539,234, forward strand.
TTGAAGTTGAAAATCCAAAGTGTAAAGAGACTTAATTCAAATGGGGGATAAAAAATGATCAACTAGGCAAAATAACGGTTAATATAAAGTCTTTTACATGATCCTCAATCACTAGATCAAAGATGCAAAGCTAAGAGTTCCCAGAGGCCATCCAGCCCAACTCTTTCCATTTCACATGTGGGAACTGAGTGTCAGGGAGATTTAGCAACTAGCTCAAAGGTGAGAAAGTAGATTTGAATGCAAGTCTTTTTTTTTTTTTTAAACCTTGTACTTTGGTGTATTGTCTCATAGGTGGAAGAGTGGTAAGGGTGGGCAATGGGGGTCAAGTGACTTGCCCAGGGTCACACAGCTGGGAAGTGGCTGAGGCCGGGTTTGAACCTAGGACCTCCTGTCTCTAGGCCTGACTCTCACTCCACTGAGCTACCCAGCTGTCCCCCTTGAATGCAAGTCTTTTGACCTTGGAGACAGTGCTTGTTTCTACTTTTACCACTAGCACATACATCTCTTGGCTATCCGCAATTTTTTCACTTAAGCTGTGAAATCTTTTCCAGGCCCATCAGCTTTTTACCACCTTTTACCTAGGTAACTACAATACCTTTCTTAATTCCAAGTTCTTCCTGTGTACTGTTGCCAAGTTAATCCTCTAAAATGTTTTTTTTTTACCCTTCTACCAGTTGAATTTGTTAACTTTTTTTTTGAAAGCCCATCTTAAGTTCCATCTCTTCCAAGGAAATCTGACTACTCTGGTCTTAATTGACTTCTGAATAGCTAGTCTTTATAGCTACAGACATGACAGAATTTTAGGCACTAGAAGGGATACTAAGGTTCAATAAAATTTCTTCTTATAAATAAGGAAAACAAATGCTCATAAGTTAAATGACCTGCACTACATAATTTAAGACTTAATTATAAACATAATGTATTTCATATGCATTATCTTGTCTCTTCAATTAGATTATAAGCTCTTTGAGGGCACAGGCCACATCTTGTATATCATCTTCCTCTTCTAAAAATATAGATTGTTGATCCTTTTTTATCTTTCCATCAGCCATTTTTACAATTTCATCTTTAGAATGAACCTTCCTTCTTGGGACAAAGGAAATAATTAATAAAAAATATCCAATACCAAGACTGTCTGATGGTGTATTCAATATTCTGTCCTAGTAGACCACATATCCTGATGAAGGTGTGGGTCATTATCTCTTTTCTGGAACCTTCATTATTTTCTCCATCATTTAAAGAGTTTGGCTTCCTTTAACAGACTTATTTACACTGTTGTATCCATTGTCTATTATTATCCTCTTGGTCCTTCTTATTCTGCAGTTCATATAAACTCTTCTATGTTTCTTGGAATTCTTTAGAGTCATCATTTCTTATTGCCCAAAAATACCTCCCTGCCCAACTCTATCTCTGTTTCGCTCTCAAATCTTTTTGTCTTTGACTCCTTTGAGTGTTTAATAGAAGGAGTAATATATCAAAAAGTAGGGATAATTTAGTAATTTTTCTTGCATAATTCCAAATTGAAACCCAGACTATTTGGATCACTTCATATCTCTATACTCAGTGAAGTTTCATCTGCTTCTTTCCTTCCTTACTTAGCACTTCTGGTGTTGGCTATTTGTTTGACAATCTGAAAGGTATGATGTAAGATCTCCAGGTTGTTTTAATTTTTATTTATTTTACTATTATAGTAATCAGAGGTATTTTTTATGTGGTGGTCATATATAGTTTCCAATTCATCTAAAAGTGTTCATCATCTTTGATCACTTTAACTATAGCAGGATGGCTCTTGGTTTTATTAATTGATGCAACTATTCGTTCCCATTTTACTATTTCTCTTCTAATCTATTTTCACTAATTTTATTTCTGCAAAAGCAAGAGGGTGAAGCTGACTAGGCTGCATGGTGCTCTTTCCCCAACTCTTGGCTTTTATCCAGAGACCATGAGGCTTTCCCCTCATCCATGGGCACTACACTACTTCCCTAATAGGATGGGAGACATCAACTAAAATTTTCTCAATAAGATGAAAGACCTTTGGGCCCTTACATTGGCCCTGAAGCTTAATCTTCCTATATATACTGTTTAGCTCAATTAGAAATTGAATTCCTTGAAAGCAGGGCTGCCTTTGCATCTCCAATGCTTGGCACAAAGTACAGACTTAATTAAATGTTTTTCATTTATGCATTTATGTAGTCATCTTTCGTGATCTCTTCAATCCCATATGCTTCTTCTACATCTTAGTAAGCCCTAACTAGATGCTGAATAAATAAATATCGAGAGGCAACACAGTTAAGTAGATAGAGTGGACCTCAAATAAGAACTGGGCACAAGGCCATATGACCATGAGCTAGCCACCTGTCTCAGTTTCCCCATTTGTTTCAAGATGTTTACTTAATGCTTATAGTGAATGAGGTACAAAAGAAAAGAGGGCTGAACTTAGGGTAAGAGGAGTAGAGCTAAATCCCAACTCCATCACTTATTCCCAAATTACTTAACCTTTCTGGGCTTTGGTCTTCTTGTCTGCTGAATGATGGAGATGACCAAGAGGACTTCTAAGGTCCCTTTCCAGCTCTAGATCCATAATCCTATGACTTACTATGGATGTTGTAAGGAAAGCACTTTGTAAGTTTGGGAGCAAAATATAAATAAGTTATTTCCATAATTAGCTGATTTCAATTCTCTTACCTGAGGCAAACTATGAGTTGTTAATTTCTAGACTTTTGAGGTGAAATTTAGTGAAAAAGCCAGGCCAAAGAATAATGTTAGGTTTCTTTTTTTTTTTCACATGTTCAAGTTCAAGAGATTAATTTTATAACAGAGCTTCTTTCTCAATCTGAATGACATCTAAAATAGGCTATATAACCTGGTTTGAAACAAAGCCACTCAATTAAGGTGAACTAATGTAACTGTAGAGACGAGTTTTCTCAGTTCATTTCCAAAAATGATTGTTTGCTGGATGGTAAACAGAATCAGACAGGAGGAGGCTTTCATATTTTAAAAAGTATGGCATCTGGAGATAAAATTCTATATTTAGATGACAGACATGGGTGGTGTTCCCTGGCATTTTCAAATTGCCTAAAGCCAGATCTCACCATTGCAGAATGAAAACTTAGCAATTTCCCAACTTAAAAATGAATATTTATGTTCACTATAAAAACTAAAATTCTCCACTGCTAATTTTGATAAACAAAAAGCAAACACCATCCAAAAGCAGGTAGGATTCATTTTAGAACCAAAGAGAATTCTAAATAATTCTAAAATACACACAGACACACAGACCCCAATTCTAAATACCAGAAAGCAGATCAGATCAATTTCAGTATAATTTAAATGGCTTAAAAAAAAAAAAGAGGGGAAAAACGCTCCCTAATGCTCCCTAACAAATTAATACAGTTTTAAAAAAGCAATAAACTTTCAAGTGGAGATTCCTAACATTAATTTGTTTGAAATTGGCAAAATAAAAAGTTAAGAGAGAAAGCCATCAACAATGCCAGAAAATATTTGGATTTGCTTTGCATCGCTTCTGCGTTGGGGCCAACACACACACACACACACACACACTCCCCACAAAGTGACCTCCTCCATTGCACTTTAACATGTGCCCTAAACACTACTAATGGAAATACTGCTGTCAGGTCTTCACACGTTGATGGGTAGCTAAAGGTTGAAGAAAGCTAATGCGATTTACTTTTAGGGCATGCCACTTAGAAAATGAATGCACACTGCTGGAGTTGACTCATCTGAGAAAGCAGAGTCCTCACCAAGAGACAATTTGCCCAGAAAAATGAATTCCTGAGCTCTCCAGGAACTCTCGAAGATCTCTGGAAATTGGCTTAGGAAGTCAAAACAACTTTTGTAAAATCTATTCTTAAGAAACTCAACTCAAAGGCAATTTAAAATGTTCTAATGCAATAAGTACATGAGAAAGTGTTCCAAATCTCTAATAATTAGAGAAATGCAAATCAAAACAACTCTGAGGTATCACCTCACACCTAGCAGATTGGCTAAAATGAAAGAAGGGGAGAGTAATGAATG
>NC_058130.1:595543668-595568458 GCF_016433145.1 Gracilinanus agilis
TGGAAAAGGAGGGTATGTCCTTCAATTGGGGAATGGCTGAACAAACTGTGGTATATGCGGGTGATGGAATACTATTGTGCTAAAAGGAATAATAAACTGGAGGAGTTCCAGGCGAACTGGAGAGACCTCCAGGAACTGATGCAGAGTGAAAGGAGCAGAGCCAGAAGAACATTGTACACAGAGACTGATATACTGTGGTAAAATCAAATGTAATGGACCTCTGTACCAGCAGCAATGCAATGACCAATGACCCAGGACAGCTCTGAGGGATTTATGGTAAAGAAAGCTACCCACATTCAGAGGAAGGACTGCAGGAGAGGAAACATATAAGAAAAGCAACTGCTTGAACGCATGGGTCGGGGTGGACATGATTGGGGATGTGGACTCGAAACTACCACACCAATGCAACCACCAACAATTTGGAAATAGGTCTTGATCAAGGACACATGACAAAACCAGTGGAAATGTGCGTTGGCCATGGGTGGGGGGAGTGCGGGAGGTGAAGGGGAAAGGAGGAGCATGAATCATGTAACCATGTTAAAAATGAATATTAATAAATGTTTAAATTTAAAAAAAAAGTTCTAATGCAATCTTTGCATAACCTATGCATACCTGCAAGTTTAGGTGTCTAGTTACCAATCTGCAATCTGGAAGACTCAAGTTCCTATTATCTCTGACACATACTAGTTCTGTGACCATGGGCAAAAGTCACTAAACCTCTCAAGTGCCCCCTGGCAATTCTTAAGACTATAACAGTGGAGGGAATTCCTAAGACCAAAGAAATTATAGGTTTAGACCAAATATATTTTATGTGTCACCCTGACTACCATTTCCCCTCCAATATAAAGACAGATGACCAACCCTAGGAATAACCGTACTTTTCTCCCTCTCCCCATTGACCCTACTTCCAGCCCAGCTCCCAAAGTCATCATCCAGGGAATCAACCCATATAAAATGAGGCTCAACAATGATTTTTGCCAGGTTATAAAAACTGCTGTCATCTCTGGAGCTACAGCTATGGAAGACATGGAAAATAAAGTAATTCAGAAGCCCCTGGCACCATCAGATAGTTAAACATCTGAAATGGATGTAGTTTTATCCAGTGGAAATGACACTAAAGAAGATGCATTTAAATCTGCTTCATTTTATAGGCCGTGGAATCTTTCCAAATGATTTATGACCAAAACTTTCTGTGTATTACTTCTCTTTATGTACATTTCTTGAGAGAAAAGCATCATTTTGCTTATCTATTGTATCCTCAATGCTTAATATAGTGCTTTGCACATAATAAACACTCATTCATTCAACTGTTCAATCTGTATATAGCCAGATGGGTCAGGTTCACATTTTTAAAAGCTTCTCAGAGCTCAAGGCCTTTTGAAAGGTGGGTCAATTAAATTAATAGTGATGTATATGCCAGAGGGGGAAAAAAAAACAAACATGGGAGAAAAAAAAATTATAAAACTCAACAGCAAAAAAAAAAAAAAAAAAAAAAAAAAAAAAAAGACAACTAGTTCATAGCAACCAAAAGCCCTGTCTACCCTGTTTAGTGCCTGGCACACAGCAGGTACTTAATAAATGCTCAATATGATTATTATGGTCATAAGGCTTTAAACTGTACAAAAGCATTTGACAGGTAGATTTTCACCCTGTCTGTAACATGTCAAGGCAACAAACATTTATTGAGCATTTACTAAATGCCAGGCATTGTGCTATGCTGAGGATCTAAAAAACCCACAGCCTCGGCCTTTGAGGAGCTCAGAATAAAGTTAGACTTGTGCCAGAATCGAGCCACCTGTGGCTTTGAAGGGGAATCACTAGCACTGATTCACTAGCTCCTGTTCCCTAAACCACCAATCACTTTTACTGGATGATCCTAATGTAGTTGCCTCTCAATCTAACCAGCCCCTACTTATAAATTAACTTGTCATGGTACTTACTTTGTGGAAATGTTGAGGGCATAATTATTATTTACCAAAAAATTTAAATTCCTTAAGGGAAAGGTACTAAATAGAAAATTGTTTGAATAACACAAATCAGCAGAGATCATCAGGCTTCTAATGTCTGGCATTTAAATCTATTTTGGATAAGTAATATTGTACCATGAGCACAAATCCTTGATTCCTATTATTTGATAAGAAACTGAAATTAGAATCCAGTTTGTTTTTCCCATTGCATGTTGAAAGGTGGTGCTGATGGTTACTACATTTATATATCTATAGCAGGCATCTAGGAAACTGGCTAAAATAGCAAAAGACTTTTATTGCATGTTAAACTTTAAAATTCAGTTTTCCTATTACCTTGTTTTTACTCTACATTGTGAAGCAGGCAAAGGGAAGCGTTTTAGACATCAATATAATATGAATTACTATAGGAAGGGGAAAAATGTCTTGCCTATAGTTTCATGAAGCCACATTTAGAATCTAGGTCCAATTTCAACAGATATCAGCACTGCTGAGCTACAGTTACAGGGTACAGATCATTTGTCAAGAATGGAAAAAGCCAGTACTCAGGAGCAATGCTACTGAAAGGGAAAGAATAAATTTTATAAGAAATGGAAAGAAAACTAGCCAAGTGACAGTTTTATTAACAGCCATTAACATTCCAGATACAACAGCAACAGGAGAACTACAATGGCCATGAGACAACCAGGAGTGCTTCATTCACTTAAACCAGTATTCAGTCTTTGAAGCTAAGCCAGTATTATTAACAGTGACAGTCTCTGTAGGTAACTAGTGCTGTCACATTCTCCAAAGCACTACTGCTATACTTAATGTGAAAGACGGTGATTGGCTCAAAAATTTTAGTCATAAAACCATTACAAAACAATGGCATTTTTCAGTTTTTTACAGCAAAAGAATAATTAAAATTTGTGTAGCACTTTTAAAATTTGCAAAGCACTTTACATGTTGACCCATTTGATCCTCACAACAGATTTATGAGGTAGGTGCTTTTATTATTACCATCTTAGGAAACAGGCAGTGGGTGATACACAGCTAGTAAATGATTCAATTTGGATTTAAACTCAGATCTCCTTAATTCCAACCCCTTGCCAATAAAAGGCCAGTTTTTTAAACATAAATATTGTGTTTTGAAAGTAAAAATGATCCCTAATGTTTTTTATTCTGTTTTTTTCTTTTTAATACATTTGCTCCTTTATTATCCCCCCTTTTTCTTCCTGATTTTCAATTTTTACTGGTTCTTTCTTTGCTGCCTACAAACATGGTGGTCTCCCCCATCCTTAAAATTTTTTCACAAAACTCTATTCTTCTTCCAAGCTATTATAGCTCTCCTTCTCTTCTCAGCAAAACTACTAGAAAAAGCTGCCAATGAATGATGATGAATACATAAAAGAAATCAAGACACAGTAGTAAGACAACTAGGGGGTAGAACCACTTGTGAGTACTGCCATGAAAACCCAGACTGGACAATATCTGAGAGGAGAGGGTGGGCAACAGTGTCAAATGCAGCACGGAGGTGGCAAAGGATGAAGACTGAGAAAAGACCATCAGATGAGGCAACTGAGAACAGTTTCAAATAAGGGAAATATGAAGTTGGACTGTAAACAGTTGAAAAGTAATAGGAAAGGCAAGGTGCATATATAGACAGTTTTTTCTAGGACTTTTGCTGAAAATAGGAAGAAAGAGATAGAATGCGGGAAAGGGTATGAGTATAGTTTGAGGAATTTGGGGAGGGGGTATGTAATTTTTTTTAAATTCAAAGACATTTTATTTTCCCAATTACATGTCATAATAACTTTCAACATGTTTTCCAAAATTATAAGATCCAAACTGTCTCTCTCAATTCCCTCTCCCTACTTGGAGAAGGTAAGGAATTTCATCTATATTTATATTATTTACAAAAAAAACCCTGAAATTCCTTAAGGAAAAGGTGATAAATAGAAAATTGTTTCAATAACTCAAATCAGTAGAGATCATTCATGAAACTATAGGCAAGACATTTTTTTCCTTCCTACAGTAATCTGTACTATATTGACATCTAAAAATCTACCTTTACTTACTTCACAATACAGTAAAAACAAGACAATATGAAAAGTGATTTTGAAGTTTAACATGCAATAGAAGCCTTTTGCTATTTTAGGCATTTTCCCAGATGCTTTCTATGATGCATTATCATGCAAAACACACTTTCATATTGATCATTGTTATAAAAGCACACTCATATAAATCCCAAACCCAAAAATAAAATCATAAATAAACTGATAAAAAAGATAGTATACTTTGATCTGCATCTGACTCCAACAGTTCTTTCTCTGGAGGTGGATAGCATTCCCTGTCTTAAGTCCTTCAGAATTGTCCCAGATCATTGCTTTGCTGAGAATAGCTAAGTCTTTCACAGTTGATCATCAAACAATAATGTATGAAATATTTTTAAAGATGGGAGAAACAGACCTATTTGAAGGCAATAAGCAGCAAAAAAATAAATGGAAAGAAGCTGATGATGAGAGAGGGAGAGGGGATGATTGTGTGGTTATATTAATTTGCTAAAAAGATGGTTATTAAATTCAAAGATTTTATATATATGTATGTATGCATACATATATATTAGAGTTGTCTTTGGTAAAAAAGGATCATCTTATTGATACACACTGGGGGAAAGAGGGTAAGAGAGTAAATAATGAGGAGAAAGGTTTTGAAATGAAAAGGAAGGGAGAGGAGAGTAGCCTCAATTTTCTCAGTAAAGTAAGAGGCATGGTCTTTGGGTGAAAAAACAATGCTGTTGATTCATTAACACTGAACTCACTGCTCCCCCCCCCCCCCCCCGCCCCGAACTCTCCCAGGCCTAAATGAAGTCAAATCCTGCCATTTTTTCACCACTTCTGTATCCAAGCCCTCTCTACACCCATGTGTTTGCCACTTTACTTCAGGTGCTCATTAACTTGGAGCCATACCATTATAATAACCTCAAAATTGGTCTCACTTCCTCAATTCTCTCCTCTCTCCAGTCCATCCTCCACACAAATGCCAAAGAGATTTCCCTTAAGCCTAAGTCTGATCACATCAGTCCCATACCCAATAAAAACAAGTGGCTCCCTAATGCCCTTGGAATCAAACTCTGTTTGGCTAATATAGTCCCTCACAATGTGGCCCCAACCCACCTAGTCTTTCTATAGACTTCACTCTCCTTTTCACACTTCTTATCAGGAATCATGAACTCCCTTTGGTAGTGTGGTGAAGGCTATGGACTTCTTAGGATGTTTTTAAATGCATAAAGTAAAATTTAAAGAATTACAAATGATTATAACAACACTGAAATAGTCATCCAAATTTTAAACTGAAAACCCCCCAAACTAACAAAAAAAACACCAAGTTCCCAAACCCCAAGACAAGAATTCCTATACCTTTACAATGGCCATCAAGATGCCTAGAATGTACTTCCCTCCTCATCTCTATTTCAGGGGTTCTTAACCTTTTTTGTGTCACAGACACCTTTGGCAGTCTGCTGAAGTCTATGGACCCCTTACTTCTTCTAAAAATGTTTTCCAACACAAATAAATGCATAGACTGACAAAGGAAACCAGTTATGTTAAAATATAAATATCAAAACATCATTTAAAAAATCATCACCCTGAATGTTAAGTTCCTGAAGTTAAGAATCCCTAGTCTTATTTCCCTCAAGATTCAATTCAAAAATTATCTTTTTAAAATTAATTTTTTATACCTACTGTTCATTTTTATAAGTAATCTTAGAAAACCCAAATGCCAAAACATAAACCCAAATAAACAAGTGAAAAATTGTATGTTTTCATCTGCATACTGACTCAAGCAGTTCATTCTCTGAAGGTGAAAAGCATTCTTTGTCCCAAGTCCCTCAGAATTGTCCTAGATCTTTGTATTGCTGAGAGTAGCTAAGTCTTTCACAGTTGACCCCTCCACAATTTTGTTGAGCTATATGAAGCCTTCTCCAATACCAATTTTGAGTGTCTTTCATCTCTATCCAACTATGTATTGATTTTCTATTTATTCTGTCCATACTATGTGCACACTGTCTTCCACAATAGAATAAGCCTTTCATTTTTTTTTCTCTTATCCCCCAGCACTAGGCACAGTGCTTGGCACGTAGTGAGCACTTAATACAGGTTTGTTGATTATTATGGGATGAGAAGAGCAAAGAAGAGTTGGTCTGATAATTCAAATAAGAGAATGCCAAAGTTCAATCAGAAAGAACTCTTACATTGAGGTAGTTGTTCCATGTCCCTCCCATGCAGACTTTTCCAATGACTTCTGAAGAAAAAATAAAAGAGTTTACTTCTTGGAAACTTTCCCCAAAATTTATCAATTTAATTGCACAAGATTTTAATTTAACATCTAATCATTTATGCTTCTGAGAATTATTTTTGCAAATAAATTCTGTTAAATATTTTAAACTATGGTTAAAATGCATTCTTTGTATGCTTCAGGCCTTTGGGCATATTTGCATACAGAATTAATACACACTTATTAATAAATAAAATTAATTTTCTAAGGCTTGTGGCAGTAGTTTTGCTAGATTTACTCTACAATGAAATTCTAAATTTATCTTCCCCTAACCAAAAATCCCAAACTAAAACAAAACCCACCCTGCCCTCAGTCTCCAAACATCTAACTATAAAAAAGGCAAGAGATCTCTACAAGCTGTTTCATAAAATAACACAGTAGATAAGGAGAAAATAACACAGTAGATAAGGAGACACACAGGTATATATAAAAATACATATAATTTACAGATTAAAAAAAAAAACTCAAATTACCTAAGAAGGTATACTTTTTTTTTTAAAGGCCTTTTACTGAGTGCCCTTTTTCATTGCCTATCGACTATTTTTTTTTTTTTAAAGCAAGCAGTACCTCTATTAAACCCAAGAGTCAGGAAAACATAGGCAATATCAAGTCTACACCCAAGTTTCCCAGAATTCTCTTTTAGTGTTAATTTGTAGTCTTGAATTCTGCAAATATACTACAGTAAGTTGTAAGGTCCTCAGGAACAGAAAGTATGTCTTCTATTTCCTCTCCTTTAAAAAAACAAAAGGGAACAAAACCCCCTTCCCTTCTATTCAACTTGGTGACATGAGACCTAATCAAATGAGGTTCCAGGAACACTTCTCTGGCTGTCCCTCAGGCCAAGGATGCTCTTCCTCTTCATCTCTGCCTCCTGGCTTCCTTGGAGTCTCACACAGGAAAAGGTGTTTCCACCAAGACTATCTCCAATTTATCTTGTGCGTCTGCATGTTGTCTCCTGTTATATTGTGAGCTCCTTGAGAGCAGGGACTCTGCACCAGACATTAAGGAGATTCTTCTGGGTCCCAGAGCCAGCATGTGGAAGAGGCCAGGCCTGCCCCAGCTCTAAGGCTTGCTCTCTCTATCCACTGCACTAGGCTACTTCTCATAGACTGAACTGAATTACTTTTAATTACAATTCTCACGGTATAGCTGCCTTCTCTACTGTTCTTTATAGGCAATAATCATAATATTCCTTTGAAGTTTTTATTTTATTCTGGTCAGTACAGCAAGGTTACGGAACCCAGTAAGGTGCATATCCCTTTTTTCAGACCTAACTAAAGTCAACCTAAAAAGGATGAGATCATCCAGTGATCCCTTGAGCCCTGTCCAGCAAGTTCAGAGAGGGCAGCTAGGTGGTACAGCAGATAGGGAGGCTGGAGTCAGGAGGACTCATCTTCTGAGTTCAAATCTGGCCTCAGGCCTTATGACTCTGAGCAAATTCCTCAACCCTGTTTGCCTCAGTTTCCTCATCTTTAAAGTGAGTTGGAGAAGGACTTGGCTAACCATTCCAGTATATTTACTGAGAAAACCCCAAATGGAGGGAGTCACAAAGAGTTAGACATAACTGAAACAATTGAAAAAGGACTTTTTAGTAAGGGGGAGGATGCTCTGGACTTAAGTATCCTGGTCCACCTGACAGTTAGACCTCTACAGTGGAAATGCGTGCATCAGACTATCTGGGCTTGACCACTCTCCCCCTTAAGATGACCTATATTACCCTCATTCTGACCACCCACAAGGAGTTACTTACTATTAACCTGGTTTCCCAAAACTTCCTGAATAAAGTGAGAAAAGATGGACCAGCCAAGAAATATTCCAGCCTACCTGGCAGATCTAGGTATAAATTAAGAGTTTGATTTATTGAGTCTGGTTTATTAATTAATCTTTGGTGAATTAGGCCACTATCAACCCACGTCCCTTTCAACCCCCCAAGCCTGGATGAAATGATAAAATGAGAGTCCCCAAGCATGCAAAACTGAAAAACAAATCCAAGATGTGTCTGATGACTTCAACAAGGTAAAGATGCCCTATACAAGGACCTGTTTCAAACAGCCAGCCAGCCTTCTATTGACTACAGTAACTATATTATTAAAATGAGGCCTAGATGTTAAATAATTGTTAAAAATAAAAATAATAAATCGGGTGGTAGAGCCAAGAATTGAACCAATACTTGATCTCAACACTGACAATTTCCAGATGTATCACCCCCAGCACTGTTACTCAAGTCTAGGGAAAAGAACCTCAGCCACCATGTTTCAGATTTGAAATGGCTAAGAGTTCTACTTACTTAACGGAACATGGCTGTAGAACTAAGGACAGAAGAGTGGCTGCTGAGTCACATTAGAATTTCTGCAGAGGTGACCATACTTAAAAGCCATGCCTCAACCACCACTGCTAGGGAAAGAAGCAGAAAATTTTGAAATTCACGGAAACAAAAAAAGCCAATTCTTGAACACTAAGGCAAAGGCAGGAAGGAAGAAAACAGCGGTGGTTTGCCTCACTTTCCCAACCTCTACAATACAAAACTGACCACAAATGGTATATTTAAAATTGTCACCACCACCATATGTTGCCACAGTGAAAGGTGACTAGAAATAGAAAGAGGAGATTCTCCCCGGGGACTATGAAGACCATTTTGGGAGACCACCAAGGAAAAAGTGGGTAGTGTTGGATTTTTTCCACATGCATCTTACAAGTAAAGCAGCTTCTTGTCAAAAATAACTGGTGACTTACTGCATTTGTTTTTGAATTATCCATCAAAAGTCTTCCTCCCAATGAAATTAGCTTGATAATCAAAAAAATCAAATATTTCATTATCAATAATGTTTCCCAAACCATAAACTTTTGTTTGCTTGCCTGATGATTTGGTTATTTATATAAAGAATCTGGCAAAGAAAATCCTATTTCTAAGGTGACAGAATAATAGCAGGAAAAGTAAGATAGAAATTTTAAAAAATTATAATAAAATAACTATCCTCTGAGAGAAAAGTGAAAAAATTCACCTATGTTTCTAAAGGGTAGTCAGAAAAGGCTGATGAAATTCCAAGACACAGATTTATTATCAGGTCTGTTGCTCTGTCATCTAGGATTCTTCCAAATAATAATGATGATGATAATATTTACATAGTACTTATTATAGGCCAGACACTCTGCTAATCATCTCAAACCCGTGTTAATATCCCCAGTTAAAAGATGAGGATGGCTGTGACCGAATCTACTCACTAGTTAGCTCAGGCAACTAACGAATACTTAACAGGCTGTGGGAAATGCTAATTCCAAAACAAGTAAATCATCATACCTAATATGAGGGCACTTTCAGTTTAACCATAGAACAATCACTAAGACAAAAATGAATAATATAGCTTCTTTGTTAAAGAAAGTACATTTTAAAAAAAGGTATTGTCTTCCATATGAACCTGCCCCCTTTGGGAGGAATCAAGACAGTGTGGGATAATGGAAAGGGCATTGGCTCTGAAGTAAAGGTCCTGGGTTTCAAATACTCTCAATTGCATACAGCCTATGTACTTTGGCTGGACTAGGTGGTCTGAGGTCCCTTTGAGTTCTAATCTTGCAAATTTAGTGGAAAAGCATATGCAATACAAAGCATTTTTTTTTTTTTTTATAAACCAAGACACTCAGGAGTCCAATGTGATGGAAAGTTCCCTATCTTCAATATATTCTTTGTTTGCTTCTGTTACCAAAGTGGATGCTGAGAGAAATGAAGAGAATGTCCAGGAATCCTGGGTTGTAGTTGGAAACAGGTGAACCTGACATAGGATTATAAGTAGAAATAAGCAGAATGAGAATCTCACTTCCTTCCACTCCTGTGGACCCCGATAACTGAAAACAACTTCTTTTTCATTTAGCTCATTGGTCAATAACACATGCCCACTTTTCCTGGGCCTTTTGAGAATTATAGATACAGAACTAAAGGGGATCATTAAGTCTCTCCCCCTTGTATTACTGTGAGACAATAAGACAATGTAAAAGTGCCCAAGGTCCCAAAGAAAGTAAATTGAGCAGTCATACTAAGTCAGGACTTTGACTCCAAATTCAGCCCTTTACCATTAGGCCAAGCTATGAAACGAAATAATGACACATTTCTTTTTGAGTAATATGGCTCACTTGACAGTTTAGATTATGCTCAGTCACAAAAAGGGTCTCAACTGGCTACACAGACTCTTTAGACCAATGTGTTCCAGAGGACAGAGGGCTTGAAATTTAGAACTGGAAAGGGAATATCTGAGGCCACTTAGTCCAATCTCATTTTAAAACGGAGGAAACGGAGGCTCAGAGAATTTAAGGGTCTTACCCAAAATCACATAGGCACTTAAGGAATAGGGCTGATATTAAAATTCGCCTCCTTAGATTCCAAATCTGGTGCCCCTTCCCTTGTGCCACATCAAAATTTGACTGTGGGTAGGCCATCTAGCACAACCTCTTCATTCTACTGATGAAGAAACTGAGGCTGAGAAGTGGTGATCTGCTCAGGGTTATCCAGCCAGGAATTATCAGAAGCAAGGTTCATACCCAAGTCTCCCCTATTCCAAATCCAGTGCCCTGCATAATAATATGCCATATTATCTCTTCAGTTCACTATTCTGAGTCTTGGTTTCCTCATATGTAAAATGAGGATACTAGGACCTGTATTATCTATTTACTTTACTGAACTTCTGTACAGAAAATGATTTGTAACTATTTGGCATAAATGGGAGCAGTTATTCTTGTTAGAGGGACCTGGAGTTCCTGCAGAGATGACTAAAAGCAAAAGCATCCTTAATAGTATACTGAACAGTTAGTGTGGCTCCATGTAAGTACTATAAGGTAGGGTGGATGGCTTCCACAAAGCCAAGAGAAATCACAAAAAAGTTAAAAGAGAGAGAGAGAGAGAGAGAGAGAGAGAGCGAGCGCAAGCTGGATCTCCTCATCTTGCCCAGATTGGAAGCTCAGGGGCTACTCACAGATCTGATCCCCCTTCTGGAAAGCAGGAGAACTGTGGCTTGTACCATTTCCATGCTGGGCTGGTTCACCACCCAAATGGGTGGCTCCCATTCTCTGGGGGTCCAAATTAATGCCCAAATCAAGGTGGACACCCAATTAGCACAGATCACCACAGCTTGGCAGTCCTGTGCTCAAGGACTTTGCCAGCCTGGGATTTCTGGCTTATACCACCTTGACTAGCCATGGCTCTTAAAAGACTGAAAACTCTGTAAGCTTTTTCCCAGCATCAAAATGACTAGAATACAAACATGGAAAAGAAAAACAAGGGATCGTGTGAAAAGTAGGAAAGTTACCATACTATGATCAGTAGCAGGCAGAAATTTATAGCAACAAAATCATTTACTTCAAGGAATGCTACAAATGGTCAAGCCAGTTATAAATTCAAAATCAATTATAAAAGATGCATAGAATTAATTCATATAGCTTCTTTTTTTTTTCAGAGGAGTTCACTGATGCTTTGATTTTTAAACCTGAATTCACCAGAACTTGAAGAATATAAATACAACTTTATGGTTTTATAATCAGTTAGATTAGACCCAAAAGAAATAAGTAAAAGAAATAGGTGTGTCATACTTGAGGACATAATTCCATAGCCTTTAAAAAACAAAAGCAAACAAAAAAACTCAAACCTGTGATTTCATCAGGGTAAAGGCTCCTAGTGAGGAACTTCCTTGACCAGTGTAGATTTAGCACCAGATTTCCTGTCATGTGTAGTTTTTATTGTGTTATATAGTCTATGGAAAGTCTTCATTGTCATTAAGAACATGTTTAAGAGATAAGGAAATGGGACAAGTAACTTTCAAAATAAGATCCTTGATTTTATTAATAATAGAGAACTCTCAACGAGGAAATTTGTTCTACTAAAAGATGAGACCTTGGTCTACAACTTACACACTTAACTGTTTTGAGGAACCTACGAGTGAAACAACTTGTCCAAGGTCATCCAACAAGGAAGTATCAGAAGTGAGATTTAAAACTAAGTCTTCTTGATTCTACTCCCTACACTACTAGGTCTTTTCTCCATTGCCTTTTTTCATAAAAAAACTCTTTCCAACTGACTCTTTTTTTTGTTTGTTTTTTAAACCCTTAACTTCTGTGTATTGGCTCCTAGGTGGAAGAGTGGTAAGGGTGGGGAATGGGGGTCAAGTGACTTGCCCAGGGTCACACAGCTGGGAAGTGTCTGAGGCTGGATTTGAAACTAGGACCTCCCATCTCTAGGCCTGACTCTCAATCCACTGAGCTACCCAGCTGCCCCTCCAACTGACTCTTAACTTAGCACCTGATAGCCAGTGATGCTGTTAAAATGCACTAGAGACAAGCATATCCATCATATATGAAAACAAAAATTCATAACATGCATAGATTCACTTTAAATGTGTATTTATTAAGTTCAGAATAAAAAAAAATGGCGGCAGCTGGGTGGCTCAAGTGGATTGAGAGACAGGCCTAGAGGGAAGGTCCTAGGTTCAAATCTGACCTCAGACACTTCCTAGCTCTGTGACTGAGCAAGTCACTACGAACCCTTACCATTCTTCTGCCTTAGAACCAATACGGTATTGATTCTAAGGTGGAAGGTAAGGGTTTAAAAAAAAAAAAAGAAAAAAACATTCAAACCAAAAATCTTATGACAGTCCTCCAAACAAACCTAACAACAGAAATCAATTATGAAAGGTATTGACTATTGCCATATCAATTTTTTAAAAAAGGGAACTCGGGGTAGCTGGGTAGCTCAGTGGATTGAGAGTCAGGCCTAGAGATGGGAGGTCCTAGGTTCAAATCCGGCCTCAGACACTTCCCAGCTGTGTGACCCTGGGCAAGTCACTTGACCCCCATTGCCCACCCTTACCACTCTTCCACCAAGGAGCCAATACACAGAAGTTAAGAGTTAAAAAATAAAATAAAATAAAAAAATAAAAAAGGGAACACAGTTCTTCATCCTCCTTTCCCTTATTTTCAGCAGTTCAATGGATATCTCCACTTGAAATCCTACTGCTTCACCTTAACATGCCCAAACCAAATCCATCATTTTCTCCCCGAAGTGGCAGGCATCTATTTCACATTTTTATCTCTCTATCACTCTTTCACATTTGTATGTATCCATCCATCCATCCAGCTATCCATTATAAGGATATTATATTATTTGGGTGCTCATCTATTTTATTTTTATACCATCCATCTATGTAGACTAGGTCTCCCCATCTCTCCCAAGCTGGATGTACAGTGGCCACTCAGCCCAACCCTACTACTGACCAGCAGGGGGGCTCTAACCTGCTCTGTCTCCAGCCTAGGCAGTTTACCCCTCCTTAGGCTGCCCAGTGGCTCTGCTCTGGGGGCTGACCATACTGATGCCTGACTTGGTGCAGACACCCTCTTGGCTTAGCCCACTGCAACCTGAAATTCCCAAATTCAAGAGATCCTCACCATCCTCAGCCTTCTTAGTAGCAATGTAAGCTTCACGATTCTTTTAGCAAAACTTGATTCACCTCCAATGTTTAAAATGTAAATCCAAACCCTTTTGGCTCCCACTTGACTCAATTTCTTTTGGTTCTTCCTTTGAAAAGGCCTCTCAAGATTCACCCTTCTCCTCTAATCCCACTGTTCTCATCCTAATCCATATCATTTTACCATTACTAACCTGGATGGCTCCAATAAAATCCCCACTATTCTTGGTTTCCAGTAAGATCTACACAGTGCCACTGTTAATTTTACTAAACACTGCTTTCATCATGTCCTATTCAAAAATCTATCAATAAAGGCCCAATAATGCCTGTCAGAACAATTGAACAGTTTTCTTAAACATTGTCATAGGCTCTAATGGAGGGTGGGAAGTCTACGGTTTAGTCCCTCTCTAGCAAATTATTGACTATATAGTTTTTTATATATATGACATGCATATAGTTTCATTATCTGGTTGATCCATTAGTACTTAAGTCTTGCTTATAAACTCTTCGGGGTAAGATGGGCTAATTCTTATACTTGTTTCATATCCCTACAAAGAAAGCACATAAAAAGTGCTCAATATTTACTTGGTGCCATTGAGGATGATGTATCCAGTCTCAAAAGGAGTCATTTTCTACCAGAATTATTATCAAAGCCACAGACTATTTATATTAAAAATTGTACATTAAATATTGTTAAACCAGTTAATTGAGTTAGCTCTGGTTTGTGGAAAGATCATTGGCTCAACTGGAGTTCAGAAGACCCAGTTCAAGATTAACCTGTATGACCTTGGTTAAGTCACTTCAGTGCCTGAAACATCACTTTCCTTATCTGTAAGATGGGAATAAAACTTTCAATACCTAGCCTTATACAGCAGCTATGATGTAATAAACACCCAGTTATTTTAAAAACCATAAAGCCCACAAAAACATATCATTATTACTAGAATGCAAGAATGCAAACATTTCATTGCCAGGTCCATATTTGGTGCTTAATAAATGCTCACTGATTGCCTGGGTGTTGAATGGCTTATATGGCAAAATGGAGGTTCTAGGGTTTACAATAAGGTTAAATCATTGTGTGCTCTTTTCCTTAATATTTTTAGATGAAATAAGGCTTCATAATTCATAAAAGGAAAGAAAGGAAGTTGTTTGTAAAGGAAGGGAGGTAGTCTCTTGAAAAGAAAGCAATTAAAGTAATCTTTCAAAAAAAGAAAAAATACTACCATGACATTTTGCCTTGGTGGAGAAATTATGGATTAATTTTTATGAGTGAGTTCCCAAAATTGTTTAACATCATTGGCTACGTCAGGTTTTCCTCGTCGTCTGTTACAACATATAAGCAAGGAAAGAAGGGAGACCTGCCACTCATTTTAGTAGAATGGCTCTGTGCAGGGCTACTCTGATCCTATACTCCTGGTACTCCATAGAAACCAAAGTAGGCAAAAATAAGGAAGAGAAAAGAGACTAGGAACACTCCTCAACAGTGGTTCTACAGCAAGTCATTTTCTCCATTTCTTTATACCAAAAATCAGTACATAGAAGATGTTTTCTTAGGTGAGAAAATGTTTCAAAAGTATAGTACACAAGCTTTTTCATCAGAAGACATGAATTTTAAAATGATCTCTGAAACTCACCAAGGGTATAACTATGGGCAAGTCTGTCCTAGTTCTCAGTTTCTTATCTGCAAAATAAGGATGTTAAATTAAATGGCCTTTGAGGTCCTTTCTAATCCTATCCTAAGGAATCTCTAGCATAGAGGTTTTGACCTTTTTTTGTGTCATGGACTCCTTTTGGAGTCTGGTGAAGTCTATGGAGCCTTTCTCAGGATGTTTTTAAATGCATAAAATATCTAAGATTACAAAGGATATCGGTTATATTAAAATACAGTCATCAAAATATAAAAAGGTATGATACAAGTTCATGGACCTTGGGGAAGAATCCCTGTTCTAAAGGTCACTAGGCATAAACATAAACGAAAGCCAGAATGAAGACTATTCCCTCCATACCTGGGGGAGGGGGGGGAATGGAGAGATAGCTGATCACACTCAAGAAAACTCAAAAGGGTAGAAATCTGGCTTAAAGAGAATGCTGTGCTCAACATCATCAAACTGCTATTTGAGGCCCATAAGACCCTACAATAAAAGTGTTACCTTGCACAGAGCCATTCTCCCTATCTGTAGGTGGATGGCAATTTTCCCTTCTTTCTTTCTAAATCCCCAGCACCCTCAATTGCAAGCATAGCTGGCAGTGAAGTAATAACTTAGGAAAGTAGCTGCTAGAAGAAAATCTGGCTTAGGCGGTGCTGCTAAAAAAGAAGGAAGAATCAGAGTCACTATGCATCTACCTCCAATTTCACCAGTTTCCTTTTCCAATGAAATCACAGGCATAGTCTCTGTAAGTTCTTGGTCCCTGCCTCTTGTCCAGACTGCAGCTGTTCATAGGGTTTTCTTGGTAAGGATACTGGATTGGTTTGCCTTTTTTCCCCCCTCCACTGGATCCTTTTATCAGGTAATCGGGAATTAAGTGACTGGCCCAGGGTATCTCTGGCTAAGTAAGTATCTGAGGCCACATTTGAACTCAGGTCTTCCTGACTCTGGGCCTAGCACTCTATTCACTGTATCACCTACCTGCCTCCTTGGGTCCCTGCCTCTAAACAAATAAATAAATAAAAATAAAAATATTTTATTTGATTGCACTTTTAAGTATAAACACTGGTCCAAAATCATACTTGTTCATAGATCTGGTGCTGAAGGAACCTGGGATTATCTAGTTCAAATCCTCATTTTATATATGAGGAAACAGAGGAGTCATCACATAGGTAGTAAGTAGAAGAGCCAGGATTTGAATACAAGTCATGTGACTCCAAGTTTGGCCCCTTTTCAACAATGCAATGTTTATTCTATTTTTAAGCTCTTTCAAATTTATAATTATTTTAAGGATTATTAATTAGCTTTAGTTTTTAAGAATTAAACATCGACACTTCAACAGCCCCAAAGATCTTCCCTGAGCTAGCAGTGAGGGGCGTCTTGCTGCCCAAAGCTTTTTATTGAGAAGCCCTAAAAAAGGGCTGAAAGCGCGGCCATCAGTCATTCTAGAGGAGGATGATTCAGGGCAAAGCCTTCAGCCTTAAATTGGAGAGTATTACTCTTCTGAACAAAATTTTAAAAACAACAACAAAAATACCATCCTGATTCTTCTTTGAATAAAATATACTCTTCATTTTTTCTAGGACTAATACTGTCAAATTCACAAAAAAGCATTAGCACAAAATCTGCAAATTACTTGCAACGAACAACTTGCTCAAAGTTAGTCATTCCTTCTATTTTTTATTCCATTTTACCTAGCATCTAAGTAATAAGCAAATACAATAATGCCTCAATGAGCTGGTATCCTTGGGGAACATGATGTTCCACTGAACTGAGTTTTTTGAAACTTATTCCCTTATGACAATTTTTAAAAAATATAATCCTCTTTGTTGGAAAAATCTTCTAAGATATCACATTTCCCTAAACTTAAGGGACATCATAACTGATATTTATAGAGCTTTAGAGTTTGTGAAATGATGTATATCCGTTATCTCATTTGAAGAGTTCTGGATAACTCTCAACTGAGCACTGAATGGGGGAGTCTGAAGCCCTGGGTTCCAAGTCTGGCTTTATTACTAGCTCTGGCCTTTTCCCTCAACTATAAGATGAGAAAATGGACTGCCTGAAGAGTCACTAAAATTCTTTCCATCTCTAAAACT
The DNA here is from genome assembly GCF_016433145.1 of Gracilinanus agilis. Taxonomy (NCBI): domain Eukaryota; kingdom Metazoa; phylum Chordata; class Mammalia; order Didelphimorphia; family Didelphidae; genus Gracilinanus; species Gracilinanus agilis. Next base: position 595,561,134 of record NC_058130.1, read on the forward strand.
GTATTTAAAAATGTTAATGAGGATTGGTCTTTGTAGTGTACTAGCCAATAGACATAGGCATTTGAGTCCTCACTATGTACTTGGCACAGTGGGAGCCAAAATAAGTAAACAACAAGTTTTCTACCTATAAATTCTTCAATTTAGCACCAAAGATTTCTATAAACTTGCTGTCCATAACCACATCATTTCTTCAGTGACTCTCCTACCTGAGTTCCACTGAGATCTGTCTTTTGTTACTGCTGTACAACTGCATGTCCTGACAACTAATTCTACTCTTCTTTGGGCCATCAGTTTAATAGCAGAATGGATGCTAGAAATTATCTAGATTGTCTTATTTTACAGGTGAGGAAACAGAGGGCCAGAAAAGTTAACTGGCTTTTCTAGGTGAGAAAGTTAGTAAGTAAGCAGGCACACCAAGTTTAGGTTTTCTGTCTCTTAACTTAATTTTTACAATATTTTCAGAGACTACTAGCCTAGGTTCACTTGGTCTAAATTTCTCCTACAACTCTGTGGTAGCCATAGTGAATAATAGTTTTAATTTAGTAACATTTTAAAGTTTGCAAAGCACTTTACAAATTTTATCTCATTTGAGTCTCATAGTAATCCTGGGTGGTAAGTACTACTATTACCCTCATTTTACAAATGGGAAAACTAAGGTAGTCAGCAGTTAAGTGACTTGTTCAGGATCACAAAATTACAATATATACCCGAGGCCAAAATCAAACTAAATGAAGTGTTCCTGATGCCAGGTCCATCCAGCTCTATCCTCATAGTGCTACCTAGTTGCCATGACTACCTTATTTTATATCAATCAATCAATGGGCATTTATTAAGCATTTATGGGCTAGAGTCTGAACTAATCATTGAGGATACAAGAAGAAAAGTGAAAATCTCAATCCTCAAGGAGCTTACATTTTAATAACCAAGACATGCATTAACATAAAAAAGGACATACATAATATATACAAAATATATATTTAGTGATTTTTTTTTCATCCAAAGAATACTCTAACCTTTCTCTAGTCACTTGTCACCAAGTCATCAATTAGATTGTGAGCTCCTTGAAGGCAGGAGCTGTCTTTAGCCTTTTTTGTATTCCCAGTGCTTAGCCTTTTTGCCTGGCACATAATAAATAATTTAATCAATGTTTCTAGATCTATTACTCTTAGTATCCTGCTTTTAAAATGTATTGTTATGCAATACATACATATCTATATTTTGTTAATAGTTGTGATGTTGTGGTTGTAGCAATAAACTCATGGCAACCTTCTAGCAATGCAAATCAGCAACTATTCTTTAAACTTAGTCTTAGAGAGCTACCTAGAGCATTGGAAGGTTGATTGCCCAGGGACATGCACCCAGGAAAGGTTAAGAGGCAAAACTCAGCCCATCCTGAAATGATGATCATTTGCTAGGTTTGGTTTTTCTCTAAATCATCACTCTGAGTAGTGTTTAGACATGAGTGGAGGCTCTCACTAATAATGTGCTGCATCAAGCTAACTTGGGGAAGAAACTATGCAGAAGTAGAGCTTTCTAAGGAATTTCATTTGGTTATTATAGTTGCCTGCCTCTCAAATATCTCTACATGTATCTTTCTGAAATGAAAAAGTATACAGAATAAATACCAATTGGAAAAAGAAGGGCAGGCTATAAATATAGGTCAATAGTCAGATATAGGACAACATAGTACTTGTTTTCTTTTGGTTTAGTTTTCTTGGAGATCTGTGGGATACCTAGTTACTATTACAGTCAAATACTTGTGTTAATTCTTGGAGTGCACCAAAGGTCATCAGAGGCCTGGCCCTCTATTTCACTTTGGCATATTCCCTTTTTATTTTATATACAGCTTTCAATTATCTATCATAGAGATAGATAGGTCTCCAAACTTTTTTGGCCAAACACCCTTATCATTAAAAATATTCTGCTCATACACTACCAATATGTACATTTAGTTACTAATAAATTATGCATATACACACACACACTGCAAAACAAAACAAATTTAAAAAGAATGAGGTAATGATGAAATATTTGATTTTAAGGCCAATAGGCATTGGAGGTGGTAGAGGGAGGGAAGAAGGATTTTCCCGGTGGCATTTGCAGAGTTGGTAGAGCTTAGGTACAATTGTCCTGAAGAATAGATGCCTGGCTTGGAAGGAGACTGAGGGCTTGCATGGTTAAGTGGGGAGGCAGAGTGGGGAAATGTTGGGAGCATAAGTGGGAAGATGATACCATTGTGCTGGAGATAAGAGCCATGACTAGTTACTGGGGAGAGGTCTGGATATGGTGACCCAAGTCCCCATGCTTCTAAAATGGAGACCACCCAGCTCTTGGGGTCAAGCTGTAGCCCCCACCTCCCTCCAAGAGAGTCATAGCCATCACTGATCCAGAGAAGAAAAAGAGTGAATAAGCTCTGTAACCCGTTTTTGGTTATCAGTTCTTTACTTACAAGATCATAGAGTCTCAGAGGGTATGGAGTCCAACTCTTCCATTTTACAGATGAAGACACTAAGCCCAAGGAAACTGAGATTAAGTGACTTTTTTTTTGCTTCTCCAAGAAGCCAAATTCAAATAACTCCTCTGGAGAAAAGACTGGAACTATTTCCTTCTTAAAAGAGAAATGAAACTTGTTTGTATTCTCCATCTCCATCACTTCTTTAACCAAAAAGCCAATGATCCCATTTTTTTCACTTTCTGCACTTTGTGCTTATGTAATTTCCCCTCCATGTTTGTCAACTTGACATTATTCAAGTCATTCCTTGGTGCCTCACTGAGGATCTAAGTAGTGAGGAAGCAGATACTATTAGTGGTTTCCTACATAGAATGTATTCCCACTTATTTTCCCCTTTTGGACTCATGAAAAATGATAATGCAATCTTCCCTGTTCATGCTTCTTGGAATTGTAACACACTTTTTATGCTAATAGCCACAGCTAGAAGCATTAACCCTCATAACTAGTGCCTGAAAAGAAACAAAGCCAGATATAAGTAGTCTAAGGAGGAAAGCCTAAAAAGACCTAATGATTTATTTACCATTCTGTTAGGAGCGTAGCATGCCTCCCAAATATGTCAAACCACTACAATGTATTTCTTTGAAAGTAAGAAAATACCCAAAATACTAATTGTGGGAGAAAGAAGGGCAGCCTATAAATGCAGGTCAATATAGTCAGATTTAGGCCAACATAATACTTAATTGTTTTCTTTTGCTTTAGTGTTCATGGAATGTGTGGGGCACCTAGTTACTTACAAATGTTTGTTCTTTAATTCTTAGGGTAATGGGTGCCAAAGCTGGGAGATGATTAGGGGAGGAAAATTGGAAACAATGAGAATATGGATGTGGCATATGAAGCCAAATATAGAATATGTGTATTTCTATGGTGAAAGCTATATATAATGATGCCACTAAATTCCTACGAAGATGCTTGTCAAGGGCACACAAGGTTTAATGTATAAAAGGTACATTTTTTGCATGGCTATGAAAATGGGCCTCCAATTGAAATCCCTTGACAGGGGGACTAAAAGTAAAAATGTCTAGCCATTCTATTTCTAGGTGCTATTTATTACTTACAAAGCTCCACCTCAGGACTATTTCTTCTTCAGGTTGGCTTTACATGGCACGTTATTAATGTGAGCATCCACTCATGACCAAATACCACTCAGGGTGATGATTTAGAAGAAAACTAAACCAAACAATTATTTCCTTCACACGAGCTGAGCCTCTTTTGCCCACACTAAAGCATTTTTAAATGTGCTTTGTTTTAGAAGATGATTACAGGGGTGCCATTTGTAATGATTACTGTGGTGCTGTTAGAGCCTGGGCACTGAATTATATTCCATTTTGGGGAGTGTAGTGACTAAAATTTCTCTCCAATCTTAAATTTGGCATCACCTACATATCTCAGCAGAAACAAGATTATTGAGTACAGAACCACAGGAGCCCAGTGTTTTTCTTTTATATTCTGGTTGGGGGGGGAGGGAACCCATTGAAATGGTACCTATAGTTGTCCTGCTATAACACAGAAACTTCAAGAAAGGGTTTTTTCCCTCCTTGGCAGAATATAATCAGTAGTATAATTGCCTAGATTAAACTACATCAGGTTTGACAGATCTTTGTCTATAGTATCTGGAATTCTAAAAATTTCTAGAATTAATGCAAAATCAGCTCATTTTCTCCTTAGCAATAAAAACAGGTTGCTTTGATTTTTGGAGGGAAAGATAACAGAGTTGGGGCTTCTTTTCTTGATTATTCGAAATGGATGTTGTGATTTTTTTTTTCTTCAGAATTCTTCCACATCAATCCATTCACTATCTAAATTCATCTTGGCTATAGCCAGAATAGCATGATCCAAACACTACTAAAGTTGGAGGTGGGAGAGAATCAATTTTTATAAAGGCCAGGAAGCACAGAATCCTCTACTAGTAATCACTGGGAAATCAGGGAATTAAGGGTGAATTGCTCTACCCAAATCTGTTAACAAAAATGATTCAAAGCAAGTGCAGGAAGAAGTCAACATCCATCTTTTTTTTTTTTTTTTAAATAAAGCTCAACATTCCTCTCTCATCACTGAGATAGTAGTTTAAAAATCAATAAAAAGGCTAATTAGATGGAATTATTAATCTCTTTTATGTTTTGATCCAAATGTTTTTTTAAATGTTTTTCATGAAAGGCTTATATAGCTTCATAGATTTAAGACTGGACAGGACTTTGGAGGTCATCTAGACTGACCCTCTTATTTTACTAATGAATACACTGAGGCAATAGCTACTGTCTGAGGTTGGTTTTGAACTTGAGTCTTCTTGACTCTAAGTCTAGTGCCCTGACCACTTCTATCTGCCACTAAAAGAAGAAAATCATTTAAATGTCTCAAGTCCTCAGAACTATTTGGAACCAGAATTGGGACTAGAAACAAATAGATTTACTGCTATAGCTACCTAGAAAATGGTTTTTGAAAATTACTCTTTTGCATACTGATATATCACCTAGTTCTCCATTCATTTCATCTTGTTGATCCTCCTCTTCCCAATTTTGGAAAGAATGAGAGCCATCAAGGAGATGCTGACTGAATTGCAAAGCCAACTAAAGACAGACTTGGTTGTTCTGATTTCCAGTCCAAAGTTTCTTCCACTATACCATATTATCTCTCATGAATAAAACCAGACAGTTCCAGAGATTAGGATTTTATCTTAGCTAGTAACCAGGAGAAAAGCATTTTATTACTTTCACTATCAAACAAATCTCAACCTAGACCTAAAAGAAGGATGTATATGGTTAGTTGTTTAAAAGTCAGATTTGTAATACAGTGGCAGAATTACACATGGGCAAATATGCTTAAAACATGTACAAGCATGTTTTGGTCAAGTCAGTGATATAATGCTGTTCATAAAAGCATAGGATAACTCTGGTGTATATGAGAAAATCAAGACAAACTAGGGAAAGACTATACTTGCCCCCATGATAGATGACTAGCCTCTTTTTGACTGTTAATCACTCCATTAAACATCTTCTGCATGTAACTTTGGGCAGCATACATATTAAGACTCAATGTAGAAAGGACTACAGAAACAGTGCTTTTTTATTTAAGCTCATCATCCAAAGAACTGAGCTCTCTCTCTTACTTCTTCTATCAGACCCTATGCATCTCTTTCTTCTTCTTAAAATCATGGTTATCCAAATGTTAACCCAACCTCCTACCTCTAACAGCCATGTACTTAAATAAAAAGTACTATCAACAATCCCCTCCAATTGTTGAGGGTTGGAGCCTGAAGCCACCCCCACCTCTCCACATTTATTACTTTATATATTTCACAATTCTTATTTCTGCACGCTTGTACTCCCCCCCCATCCCACTCTCATGTAAGCTCTTTGAGAACAGAGACTATTTCCAATTTTCTTTGTTATCTTCTGCTTTATTTATTTCTAAGTAGCACATGTTCCAAGATCCAAATAGAGGAAGAACTAAGAAGTACACAATGCTTTGTTTATTCCTAAATAGTTCATATTCTTTGGAATTGAATTCTATACTCGTTTCACCAGACTCTACCTATCTCCTCCTGCCAACCACAGCTATCCAAACCTTAAACCTCCCACCTCCTACTTCTAACAGCCATGTGCTTAACAAATAGTATTGTTCTTATAATTTCAGAAAATATGTTGAAAATTGTTATTACATATAAATAAAATATCTTTAAATAAAAATTAAAAAAATAGACCCTGATCCCCTCCAATTGCTGAGGGGTGAGAGTTCCATTTTTCTTCAGGGCTAACACAATGCCTGGCATATATAGATTAGCAAATTATCCTTGGATTGAATTCAGTTCATTTATTGATTATCCTATCTATTTCCCTAGAAGGAGTAGCTAAAAATTTAGGTTTCTTGTCATGGTTTTGATACTCAGGGAGCTGTGTGACCTTGGTAAAGTCACTTTTGTGTTCCTGAGACAGAGCTTTCTCATCTGTAAAATGGAGATAATGTTTATGTCCTATACAATGTTGCCTATACATAGTGTCTCACCAGATGGAGGAGGGAAGGTGTAAAGGAAGGGATTGAGGGTTTAAAGAAAGGCTTTCTAAATGTATCCAGATGAAATTACTACTCCCTAAAGCATTATTCCAAGAGACCCTTTATAAGGGGAATCGGGCAATAGAGGGGAAGAGGGTCACACAGAGCAGGACACTTCACACACACACACTCCTAATCTGCAGAAGACTAAAGAGCTAAACACAAGTGAGAAGCCCCCTTCCCTTTTCCCAGCTGGGTACCCACCGGCCCTTTAAAACAAATGCCCACACCTCGCTCCCATCCACCCCCTTCCTTTGGGCGAATACTCCCTAGGAGGCCAGGGCATTGAGTTAGTTAGATTTTTCTTGCTTACTCATTTCCCTCCCGCACCCAACCCGCTTTCCCTCCTACCCACCCCCCCCAGCCCAGCTCAACCTCCTCCCTGGAGCTCCGGCCCAGCCTCGAAGGGGGGGCCCTGGCGGCGCGCTGCCCCGGCCTCGCCCGCCACTGACCTGCTGCTGGAGGGGCATTTCCGAACCAGCCCCGGCCGCGCGGACTGCTGCGGGGGCTGCGGGCACAGAGCGCTGCCCGGGGTTGGGGGGGCCAGGAGAGCTTAGGGCGTGGGGCGCGGCGTTCGGGGCAGACAGGAGGGGATCCCTGACTGTCCCAGGCTGGGGAGCAGGAGCAGTGGAGGAAGTGGGTGCCCCCTCTCCCCCGCCAGCGCTCCCTCCCGCCGCCGCCTCCTCCTCCTCCTCCTCCCCAGTCACAGGCGCGTCCTCGGCGCACGTGTGCGAAACGTCACCGGCGGGTCCCGGGGAGAGGGACA
>NC_058130.1:595578208-595730292 GCF_016433145.1 Gracilinanus agilis
AAGAAGGCCGGGGCGACTGGGCCACGCGGGTGCTGCCACGATGTGCCCCAGCCGGCTGCACCAGCACCCTTCCCCCCTCACCCCCCAAACGCACACACCCCACCCCCACTCGGCGCTATCCTTCCCGCGCCGCCTCCCCCAATCCTCGCCTCTCCTCCTCCTCCTTCAGTTTCTTTGTTGCAGGGAGTTACAGATCCCAAAATGTCTAAAGCGCGAGGCAGCCAAAGCCCGCGAGTGCCGGGCATTCAGCCACCCCCCCCAACCCCCCGCCACCGTCCATCAGGAACCCCCACCCACTCCAGGCCTTCTCCGAGAGCCCCAGGTCACAAATGGGGCTACAGGACAGAAGGCAGGGGTGGTGAGAACTGGGCAAGCCTCTTGTCAATGTCCCAAATCTCTCTTAGTTTTTCCTCTTGCAACAGCCCCCCCTCACCCCACTTATTAGCTCCCTTCCCCCCAACTTCTTCTTCATCCGGGGCGTGACCCCTTCCGACGCCCTGAGAAAGAGGAAGCTTCGGGGTTTTAGGGGGGTGGGGTAGGGGTTGTGGAAAAAGTGAAGAGAGAAAAGATCTGGGGAGGAGGGGGCACGAAAAGTTTTCCCGTGTTTCACGTCGTTGGTGCAAAGCCGAGCCACGATGCTCCCCGGGAAGTGGGAGCTAGGAATGGGGCCGGAGGTGAAGAGCCTCTTAACAATAAATCCCTGTCCCTCTGGGGCAAGAGCTGAAGCCCAACAATGCAGCCCACCAAGCCCCAGTACTTTAGGGGGTCAGGGGGGAGCAGAGAGAGCTCCGTATTCCACCCCAAGTCCTGGACATGCACATATGCCTATCCCATCGCGGCCTGGGAAGGTTGGAGGGGGATGGAGGACGGATGGGGGTAGAGAGGGGGGGGTATTACCGGAGGGCCGCCACCGCCGCCTCGTCCTAAGGCTGGTTGCTGTTGCAGCAGCCCGGCTCGGCTGGAGGGTCCGTGCGGGGTGGAGTAGAGGAGGCTGCCGGCAGTCTGCTCCACGCCGGGAACATTAGTGTGCTGGGGGCCGGCGGCGGCACCCCCACTTTGGAGGGAAGAGGAACAGGAGGAGGAGGTGGTGGTAGTGTTCGTGGTGAGGATCTGGATGTAAGTGCCGGGGGCGGCGGCGGCTGGGAAGCCCGGGCTGGTCAGCAATGCCCTTTTGTCCATGGAGGCTGCAGCAGCGGCGGCGGCGGCAGCGGCGGCGGCCGCCCCCTCCCCACCCCCGGCGGTCACCAGGAACTGCTCCAGGGCGGGTTGGATCCCCTTTCTCATCTCTTGCGCGTGCTCTTTTTTATTGCTCTAATTATTTATAATGTTTTTTTTTCAATTTCTTTTATTATTTTCAGTCGGAGTTTCCCGGTCTCTCCTCCGCCTTCTCTCCTCCCCGCCGGGGCGCTTCCAAGCCCCCTTTCTCTTTTTTTTCTTTTTATTTCTCCGCAATGCACGGGCCCTGGGGGCCAAAAATAATCAGGGCTCCAGAGAGAGGAGGGTCCCGGCAGCACAGATATCGGACCGTGAGGGGGGATGGAGGCGGCGGGGGCAGCCGATGCAACGGATTGCGAGGAGGCGGCGGCAGCCCCAGTGCTGCGGCCGGCAGCTGAAAAATGGCTCCAGGAAGCTGCTGCTGACAATGAATGAAGGGATACGGTTTACGCGCCAAGGTCCTCCCGCGAAACTCGGATTTCCCGCCGGCTTTTCAAATCACATCTGCATACCTCCGCCCAGCAGCCGGCCCCTGGCAGTCTCCACAGTCCATTGGTCTCCTCACCCCCTTCCTCATTCCCAATCACGGAGCCCAGCCGGGGCCCTCAAGACTCTCATTGGCCAGGGTGCATCACGGTTACCGAGGCGACAGGGGTTTGATTTGCATACGTAGCTTCTATTGGTTGCGTGCTAAGGAGGCTTTTTTCTTTGCCTTTCCTGGCTTCAGTTCACCCCGCCCAGAGGAGACCCCTCCCGGTCCAAGCCCCACCCCTTTCCCGCCCCGCCCCCCCCAGCTCCGCTGACCTAGGATGAGAAGTAGGGATCAGTGGATTGTGTGCGTGGCCGAGGAACAAGTTTCATTTTTGAAGATTTCCAAGGTGACCGTGAGGATAGCTCGGTTACTCGGTTTCTTTTCACCGGAGACTGTAATAAACTGAGCAACAACGGGAGATTCATCTAACCCAACACACGTGCTATTTGCAAGTTAGACCATGTGGACGATACTTGACAGGTGGGAGTGAGAGCCCTTTAAACCCTGGGTCGCCTTTCTCCTTCCTGAAACCCAATCAATGCCGCAGCAGGAGTTGATCATGAGGCAGAAGCTGACAGACAGAAGCATGTGGGCATATAGAATCGTGGGGGCAGAAGGTTCAGCGGACATTATGCGAGCACCTTTTACTTAATATTCAAGATGTTTCCCCGATATCTTCATTATTAACGTGAATTGTGTTTAAATTAGACCTAAGTCTGAATATTTTGCAAAATAAAATTTTATTATAATATTGTTTTCTGGATGGCAGACATCTTTTTTTGACACATGAGCACATGTTGCAGTTAATCAGTACCAGCCTAAGAAGGCTGATACTCAAATGCCAAACCTAGCCAGGCAGTAATCTAAGGAAGTACTGTGCACACACCATTATGACGTTGTATTCCCAGGGAACATTGCACCTTGGGACGCTGGTGTTTTGTAATTGTTTTATCTCGTAGGTGTAATAGGGAAGTTCTCACTTTGAAAAGAGAGTCCTTGGACAGTTATAAATTCCATAAAAGCCCTTACAGGGTTAAAAATAACTAAGAAAATAAAACTAAAAAATGTCATTTGAAAATATTACTATTCTGCCATCAAAATAACTTCTGCATAAATAAAAAGATTTATGGGTATCAGAATTGAATAGTTTCTTTTGTAATGATGCACCAAATGCTTGGGCCATCCTGTTGTCAATGGAAGATCAAAGATATTTGAGGTATGTTTCTGCAACCATTATTTTATATTTCAAGTGTTTAGAATGATCAAAGCATCTATTTATGCATTTAATAGTACTAAATTCTAATTGATCTAGATGATGCTCTTTTTTTTTTTTAAGATTGAACAAGTGATTTCTTTGATATATGGAAGGGGGTTGGGTGGGAAACTCCCTCAACCAATGCAGAATAACACATGGACAGCAATTTAAAGTCTTAGAGAATTGCATGCTTAGAGGTTAAGTGATTTATCCAAGGTCACAGAGATTGAAATACAGGTTTTCCTGACTCAGGGGTGGGTCTTCTATCTGCTTCACCATGGCTACTTTTTAGATCTTATTAAGACTTTAAAAAAAAAAAGACCCCTCCCTTCCTTCTTAGAATCGGTGCTGTGTATTGGTTCCAAAGCAGAACTATAAGGGCTAGGTAATGGGTGTTAAGTGACTTTCCTAGGGACAAACATCTACTAAGTGTCTAAGGCCAGATCTGCACCCAGAACTTCCTATCTCTAAGTCTGACTTTCAATCCACTGAGTAACCTAGCTGCCCCAGCAAATCCACTTAATCCTAATAGATATTTATCCAGTATCCAAATTAAAATTTAAAGAGGGCCAGTAGAGGATGGATAGGGAAAGATGAGTGATGCTAAAAATGTGTGATGTACAAATAATATTTTATCTACATATTTCTGAGTTTGTATTGTACAATTCTAGCAAGTACTCTGGTCTTTCTCACTCTTCATGAAGCTGGTTATATCTTCCTCTTGCTGTTCTAGTGGTAAGGGATTGATATGTTTCTTTCCTAATTCTTGGTGTGGTTAAATTTAAATCTTCCCTATGTTAATCTCTAGTGACTTGCACTATAGTTCTATTTACTCAATTTATATCAATTAACTTTTACAAAGGGATATATGTATATTTTTAATTTCATTTATTTACTTATTTATTTTAGAATATTTTTCAATGGTTACATGATTCATACTCTTTCCCTCCCTCCTCCCTCCCATAGCCAAAGAGCAATTCAACTGGGTTTTACATGTATCATTGATCAAGACCTATTTCCATATTATTAATATTTGCAAGAGTGATCATTTAGAGTCTATATCCCCAGGCATGTCCCCATGGAACCATGTGATCAAACAAATGTTTTTCTTCTGTGTTTCTACTCCCACAGTTCTTTCTCTGGATATGGAAAGCTTTCTTTCTCATAAGTCTGGAAGGGATATATATGTGTGTGTGTGTGTGTGTGTGTGTGTGTGTGTGTGTGTGTGTGTATGATATAACAATAATAGAAGTACAAATAGTTCCTTTCACAATATTTTGGGGGCACACTCACTTTCCCCCAGGAGCCTTCAGTCTTTAGTCTCATATTATGATTTCTACGAGGCATTGGTCTCACTACATTTTCATCTAAATACAAATTGCTGCTGGATGACCTATTCTATCAACTACCAATGGACTGGGTCCTAAAGATTGCTTCTTTATTGTTGGTGCTGGACTGACTGTAAAACCTAAATGGACTACAGTTCTAGACCTTGGGTGACTTCTCTCCTGAACTATCAAAAGTCATAGCCTCCAGTCTCCTTCACCTAAAATGAGAGAACAAATGCTGAGGCAAAGAACTATGGAGTTCTTGGTTTCAGAGTGAGAGGAAGACAAGTATCCTTTACACAACTGTGTATGCATTTATGTGAATAAAAACAAATAAGGTAAAGTAGAGTTTTGTTTTTTTTTCACATGCAGCTAGGTGGTAGAGTACTGGATTTATAATAAGGAAGACCTGAGTTTGACCACTACCTCAGACATTTACTGGTGTGTGAATCTAGGCAAGAAACATCATTTCTCAGCCTCAGTTTCATCTTAGCTAGCAAGTGTCTCAGGTCAAATTTGAACTCAGGTCTTCCTAACTCCAGGCCTGGCTCTCTAGCTATTGTGCCATTCCTGTGGGGAATGTTAAATTTAATTTTCCAGTTAAATAGGATTATGGTTCTAGGAAATAAAGAAATTTAGCTGTGATTTTATGTCAGTAGGAAATCTGAAGCTAAAATTGAATCTCTACTCAGTATTGAATAAGGACTTTTCTTTTCAATGAATTAAGTTTCTTCATGTTGGTAGAACAGATAACTTAGGAAAGGTTAAAAAAAAAAAACACCAACCAAAAAAAAAAAAGCAATAAAACCATAGCATTTTAATTGTATTTCTTTTTTTAAATAATTTTTTTCTAGATTACATGTCAAATGGCAATATAATTCTTAATATTTATTTTCTGATATTTTATAATCCATGTTCTCTCTCCCACTCCTCCCCACAAAGAAATCAGATAATATGATATAGGTTGTACACATATTATCATATAATACATATTTCCATGTTCATCTTGTTATGAAAGAGACATATTGCTTACACTAAAAAAAATTCATGGAGGGAATCAGGTAAAAAATTATATGTTTCAATTCCCATTCAGACTTTATCTATCCCTTCTATGGCAGTGGATATCCCTTTTTTGTCATATGTTTCTTGGAACTGCCCTAGATCTTTGTCATGTTGATAATATTTAAAGTCATTCACAATTGATTATCATTATTATTGTTGTTGTATACAACTTTCTCCTGATTCTGCTCACTTCGCCTTGAACCACTTCATATAAGACTTTCCAGGGTTTTTTATGATTAGCTTGTTATCCTTTCTTATGGCACAATCATATTCCATCATTATTATATACCATAGTTTGTTCAGCCATTCTCCAATTGATGGATATCCCTTCAGTTTCCAATTCTTTGCCTCTACAAAAAGTACTGCTATAAATGATTTTGTACAGGGTGGTTTTTTCCCCCCTTTCTTTAATCTCTTTGGGTTATAGATCTAATAGTGGTATTGCTGGGTCAAAGAGTATGTATAGTTTTATGTCCCTTTGGGCACAGTTCCAGATTACTCTCCAGAATGGTTGTATCAGTATCTCCATTTTTCCACATCTCCAGCATTTATCATTTTTCCTTTTTGTCATGTTAGCCTGTCTGATGAGTATGAGATGCTACTTCAGTTTAATTGTATTTCTACCCATTTTGAATTTATATTAAAAAAAGAATATAGAGAAAAGAAATATCTCTAATTTGACTCAAAAAACCCAACAACTTTACCCTTACAAAATATCAATTCCATGGCAGAAGAATGGTAAGGGCTATGCAATTGGGGTTAATTGGCTTGCCTAGGGTCACACAACTAGTATGTGAGGCCAGATTTGAACATAGGACTTCCCATCTCCAAGGCTGGCTCTCTATCCACCAAGCCACCCACCTGCCTTTAATTTGACTATTTCAAAATTGCCACTTTGGGATTATAGTGTGTAGTGTTGTTTAAACAATGTTTACACGTGCATTGATTTTTATATCAATTCAATTCCCAATTATCTCACCACTCATAGTTATAATAGTAAAACAAAATGGTTAAGTAAAATATGAGAACCACTACTGGTAACATTCTGTACTCATGGTCTTCCACCTCTCCACTAAAACAATGGTAGTGGATTCCGTAGTCATTATCTGAAATCAATATTGATCATTTCATTTATTCTAAATTCTACTGACTTTTAGTGTTGTTTTCATTAATATTGTTGTAGTTTTGTATAAAATTGTGCTGGTTTTGCTTTCTTCATTCTATATCAATTCTTATAGGTTTCTTCATGTTTCTATGAATTCCTAGTGGTACGGTACAGATTGACAATTGAAGTTAAAAAAAAAAATCTGATGCTTTTAAAAAGTGAAATCTCTGACCTATATGGGCTGGGTGGATTTAGATAAGTCATTTAACTTCTCAGGGTCCCCAGGCAATTACTAAAGACTAAGTTGCTGAAAAGGTGCTGTGAAACCAAGGCCCATATGGCCAACATCAATATTCTCATGGTGATGTACAGTGGAATCAGAAAATAGCACTATTTCTAAAAGAATTGAAGTGGAAGATCACCACAAGGGCAGTCAGTACTTACCTGATGGACAGTAGCTGTGTGTAACACATATAAATGAGAAATCAGTGAAGAAATGTTACATAAACGTTACTATCAAAAAAATATACAGTCCGAAAAAAATACAAGCTAGTCACAAAATACAAAAAAATATACAGCCAACAAAAAAATGGGGAGAGCATATGGTGAATCTTTGCTCCATTAGTATCCATGCAATGCCAGAAGATATAGAGGACTGCAGATTTTGGGAACAACTTGGACAAAACATACAAGATGGGAAGGTAGGGATGATTTGTGATCTGTTTTCATGCAAAATACATAATTTCTCTTTGAAGTTTTATTAGACCTTGTAAAGCCATTTTGAGCAGTGTTAATTAATTTGTTAATTAATTTCTGGCTTATTTTATTTCTCTTTCTGAGATTACATTGATGAAGGACTATATTTCTAGTTTTGTTAATTTGTTCATTTTACATTTTTTTGTGGATGATTATTTCCTTTAAATAAAAAATTCTTACTCTGTTTCTGTCAACTTTTTTAAATTAAAAAAACCCCCCAACAACCTTTCCTTGTGTTTTAGTATTGATTCTAAGACAGCAGAGATTAAATAACTTGCCCAGAGTCACATAGCTAGAAAGTATCTGATGCCAGATTTGAATTCAGGTCCTCTCAACTCTAGGTCTGGTGTTCTCTCTACTATGCTATCTAGCTGCCTCTTGTTTTATTTTATTTTTTAAAAATTTTTGGATAACTACATTTTGAGATGATTGGTTTGCTTAGTGATCTTACAAATTTTATTTTATACTTTTTAAAAACATTAATCTGAGGAGTCTATAAAATTTACTCTATTGATAAGAGATCCATAGCACACAAAAAAGGTAAGAGCTTCTAATTTAAATTAAAATTTTTGTTTACACATAATTGTATACTTTGATTTTTGAGAATATTCTTTATTTTTTCTTCATTATATATTTACATGCCTTATTCATTTAAAAAATTTGGCACTTTGATCCTTCTCCTTTTCCCCCTTCTTTCTGTCTTTGTCTTTGTTTCTTTCTCACACACACACCGACACATATTAGCAAATGGTTTGTAGATTTTTTTATTCTTAAAAAATAGTAATTTTATAAATGTTTATCTATTTCTTCTATATTTTTTCAAAATTTCTCCTTTTTTGTTTGGATTATAATCAGGAAATTATAAAACTTATTTAAATTCCTCAAGCTTCTTTCAGAAACAAAAGAATATTTTATTATTTATTTTTAACTTTCTACCATTGAATTGAGTACTTGAATTATTGAATACCTGAAAGAACATCAGAGTCTTTGAAGAATTGAAAATTATGGAGAAATGAATGATGGGTATGAGAAGGTTATAACTTTTAGAGAATAAGGAACTTCAAAGAAAAAAGAGGAGATGTCATCAAGGAAGTGTATGTTTGGAAAAGAACTAGTCATTTGATCTCATGAGGCAATATGTCAAGGGCAAAGGATGATAGGTAAAGAACCCAGGTTTGCTGGCATTTAAAGAGGTCAAGGAAGGCCAAGAAGAGTCATAAGAGATTTTAACTGATTTTCCTTGGTATGTGAGGGGCATTTTTCTTTGCTGTTTACAATATTATTGCTTGACATTGTAATTCTGAATACCGACCATAGAATATCCTTATGAGTAATACTTGGAGACTCTCTCTCTACATCCTTTGGATTATATTAATCTGGATTTTGCCATGTTTCTAATACTTATTTCTCAAAGCTAATATTCAGGCTTTTAATTTCATAATGTTTTCCTAAAAGACATATAATTCTTAAATTCTTTCATAATAAACTCCCTTCAAATTCTTCAAGCTTTTATTGGGTCACATGTTTCTTCAAAACTTCTTGTCTTTTGATTTTATTAAATTATCATTCTTGGTTTTTTTGTCTCTACTTTTTCCTTTCCAAACTTGGCTCCAATTTTTTTTACTGGCTTATTGAGTGCTTCTTCATGCTTTTTTCTAAATTCTTTGTCTCTTGTTTGTTTTATTAATTACTTATTTGAGAACCTTTATTTCTATCCTGTTTTCTACTCTTGTTTCTTTCATTAATTGATTTAATTCTTTCACTGCATACCTAAATCATTCTGAAGCTTTTTGTGAGTATATCAATAGCATTTATGGAGAATCATATAATTTTGTTGTTGTTTGTTATATCCAATTCCTTGTAACCCCCTTTTGGGTTTTCTTGTCAAAGATATTAAAGTGGTTTTACCATTTCCATCTCCAGCCCATTTTACAAATGAGGAACTGAGACAAACAGAGTTAAGTGACTTGCCCAGGATCACACAGCTAATAAGTGTCTGAGGCTAGATTTGTACTCATTAAGATAAATCTTCCTGATTCCAAGCCCAATGCTCTATCCAGTATTCTATCTATCTGTTCTTCATAGAATCTGTTAAAATGCTTTCCCCTGCTTTGGGTAGTTTTTAGTTTATATCCTGCAATCCATAGTATTTATCATTGTATTAATTCCTTTTCTTGATTGTTTGCTATTTGTTTTTCTGTTTCAGCAGTATCTCTTCTAACTTTTTTCTCATGTTCTTCCTATAATGAATCTTCTCAGTGAAACCCTCTTCTCTTTATTAGATAACACCAAAGAAGACCTTGAACTTTTGGATTCCCCATATACTACACCCACTATCTTCTGTCATATTATTGGGGCTGGTTGCTTTTGTTGAAGATTAATTCAGGTATTTAGTCCTTATATTTCAGTATAGTTATGTAGCCATGAAGAAATACTAGAAATAATGCTTTTTATTTCTTCATACTCGTTAAAGGAGCACATTTTTAAGTGGCTGTCACATCAAATGCCTTCAAGGATCTCTAACGTCTGGGTGTTGTGTGCTCCTCACCAGACTACTGAATTGAGATTCCAATGTAAGAGCAGACACTGCCCTACCTAAATGGATCTCAGAGCCCATGCTCTGCTGTGGCCAGTGCAGCAGGTAGGTGGTACAGCAGAAACCCTAGGTTCAGCTCAAAAAACTAGTTATTCAGCTTTTTGTTATTTTTTTTTCTGTAGGAATTATTTTGAGAAAAATTGTTTGTCTTTTGTCCTTTTTGGTTACCATTTTTGTTATTTCATTTGGTGCATTTATTACTATTCTAAGGCACAGAGAGGGAAAGAATTGTAAAAGCAATCTCTTACTCGCTCATCCTAGAATCCCAACTGGTATGTGACTTCCAGACTTATGGTCTGGGGAAGATTACTTGGGATACTTTGTACATCACTATCTAGGATTGTGGCCATACAGAAATGTTTCTTTTCACTGGTTAGAAGGCCATGTCTTTTAGTCACTTGCCTGTCAAACACTGAATCAATCTGATTGTACTCACTACAAATTTATGGCACATAACTTCAACTGGCCTCACACAGCTATTGAGCTTTTGCCTTCTCTGCTCTCATTGATGCCCTATCTCATTCTTCAAAGGCATTGTTACAAGCCTTTTCCTCTCCTGACACATATCAGCGCTACCAATCTCCTTTACATTTAATGCAGATGATTTAATTTTTTGCTTCATTGAGCAAATTTAAACCATCTGATGTGAGATCCCTCAAACTTCTCTCCTCCATTCCCCCAAATTTCTTTGCATCATTACCCATTGTGTATTCTTTTATTTCTCAGAAGAAGAAATAGGGAGAAGGGAATAAACATTTATACAGTGTCTACTACATGCCAGGCACTATTCTTTTTGTTTTACAAATATTTATTTTTAAAGCATGTGAAAACAAATATTACAAATATTTAAAAATGTATAAATACAAATGCTGTATTACAAATACAAAAAATACAAATTACAAAAACAAATACAAAAAATATTAATCATCACAACCACCCTCTGAGATGAGGCTCTTATTATCCTTATTTTAAAGAAAAGGAAACTGAGGCAAACAGAGATTTAAGTGACTTATCTTGGGTCACCTAACTAGTAAGAGACTGAGAAAGATTTGATCTTAGGTCTTCCTAGCCCTTAATCCACTGTGCCACCTACATCTACTCTTTACCACGACTAAACTTTTGTTCAGCAACCTTAATTCATATTCCAAAACCTTGCTCAAGCAATCATCCCTTCTCTTTCCTGATTCACTAACTTCTTTCCATCTTCCTACTAACTGCCAATCCTAAAAATTGTCTTTCCTTGATGCTCCTATCCCATCTAACTACTATCCCTACTTCTCTCCCCTTCAGTAATCAATGTTTCTAGTTTTTCACCTCCCTCCATTTCCCTTAATCCTTTATATCTAATATATAACCCTATAAATTTACTGTAAAAATGATGATGACGTTGCTATTGTTGTTATTGTTTAGTCATTCAGTCACGTCCAACTCTTTGTGATTTGGTAGACCATATAGCATGCCAGACCTTTCTGTCCTCTACTAAAAATGTTGAGCACCTTCTGGTCTGAGAGGTTCATCTTCCAATGTCATATATTTTAGCATTTTAATGCTTTCCATGGCATTTTCTTGGCAAAGATAAAAGAATGGTTTGCCATTTTCTTCTTCAGTGGATTACTTTTTGTTAGAACTTTTCACTATGATTTATCTGTCTTGGGTAATCCTGCTCATGGTTTCATTGAACAATGTAAGCCTCTCCACCATGAAAAGGCAGTGATCCAAGAGGAGGGGAAATTATCTACTCATAACCAAGTAAAATACCTTTTTTTCAGCCTTTACCTTGAATTCTCTACAAATCTGATGCTCTTGATCACTTCTGGATACTCTTCCTTTGATTTCAGAGACAATATCTTCTTTTTGTTTTTTTCTTCCAATAGTCTATTTTCTGTTTCTTCTAGCTCTTCATCCCCAACTTAAGCCCTTAAAGTATACATTCCTCATTGGTCTGTCCTTGGTCTTCTTTCTCCCTTGGCAATATCATTTACTTTCTGGGAGGGTACTTTCAGTTTAATTTTATTTTCACTAGTGCCTCCCCAAGTCTCCCTCACCAATTCTGACCTCTTCCCCAAGCTCCAGATACACTTCTCTAATTCCCTGCAGAACATCTCTATCTGTAAGTCCTACTAGCTCCTCAAATTTAGTATGTCTCCTACCACATTTTATTCTATTTCCTTGTCAGCCTACTTCTACTCGTTGCTTTACTATTTCTTTCAGTAGCACCACCACTCCCTCAATGTTCTGTTTATAAAACCATCACTCCCTCAGGATTCTATTTGCAAAACTCAAGTGTTAGTTTTTATTTTTCCTCTCCATAATTTTTTTTTGCAACCAGTAGTGAAGTCTTATCTATTTTACCTTCACCATATCTCTTCCTTCCTTCCCATCTTCCCTCTTCCTACTGCCATTAGCACAAGATCTTATTACTGCTAACTTAGATGGTTTCACTAGCCTTCTTACATATTTCCCTGACTCTATTTTCTTTCCCCTTGAACCCATTCTTCACTGCAAAATCATTTTTCTCACTTGTGGATCTAGTCATTTGCCACCTTTGCTCAAAACTCTTCAAAGCTCTTTATTGCCTAATGAGTAAAGTTCAAACTCCTTTGCCTTGTCCTCAAGAATATCTGCAGTCTGATACCACTCTATCTTTTCAACCTTACTGCATGTTCTTCCATGTATTCAAGACTCCAGTCTGAACCGACCAGTTATCATCTTCTGTGTATCTGTCATCCTTTCCCATACTTTTGTCTTTGTTTACACTGTCTCTTTTGTCTGAAATTCCCTGCCTCCCTCCCTCCCCCCATACTTGTTGAATTTCTATCCAGCCTTTAAAGTCCATCTCAAATGTGACTTCTCTGCTTCTGTGATTCTTAACCTTCTTTTGGTATCACAGACCTCTTTGGCAATCTGTTGAAGACTATGAGCCCCTATTCAGAATAATATTCTTAGATGCACAAAATAAAATATATAGGATGGCAAAGGAAACCAATTATGCTGAAATGTATATCAAAATACTGAAATTTTTTAAAAGTCAAGTACCTTTATTCTATAGTCCCTTTCCTAATCCCCTATGTGAATCTCACATAGAAATGCTTTTTTCCCTTCTTCCTTTCAAAGAATATAATATTGTTTATTAACAACATCATTGCAATTTATAATGTCTTCTTTTCACTATACAGTGTCCCAAAATTCTGAATGCAGTCTTAAATTATTAAAACTCATTTAAACTATTAAATCTTTTTAAAACTGCATTCTAACTTTTGGGTCATCCTGTATTCATTTCAAGAATTCCATAAGAAGTCTTGTCATACAATTATAATTAATTACATAAAGATTAAAGGTTTACAATGTTGTTTCCTGATGCCATCCTAGTAAGGAAAGCAGTACATGTTTTCTTAACCCAATTTGCAGAAGATGTTCAGTGAAGCTCAGAGGAGTTAACTGACTTGTCCTTCAAGGAATAAATACTCTATCTGGGAGTCCAGTATATTCCTCGCATCTTTTCTTATGCACTGAAACATTACTTTTATTATAGATATTTATAAGCTATACCTTTCAACTTTACCTACCCTATGAGTATGGAGACCATGTTTTTTTCCTAAATCTTTTATCTCCTCTGTCAGTGAACAAACATTTATTGGTATAGTTGATTTTTAATAAGTGGTTGTTGGATCAAATTAAATGAAGTCTTATCTGTAATACAGAGCATCATAGTTATTATGGATAGATGGTTTTCAGTAGGAGTGACCATTCATTTACTTAAAGTAAATCATGGCAAAATAACCTCATTTCTTTTTTTGAAAGTGTTTTCATACCAGATAAAGTATATCTAGATTTCAGCAAGGAGATTGAAAAAAACCTCATGTGACATTCTTATGGATGAGATGGAGCAATAGGTGCTTTCATAGTTATTTGAACAATCATGCCCATAGAGAATTAAATAATGGATCAGTGATAGTATAGAAGTAATTCCTTGGAATTCCTTTCTCAGCATTTTAACTACTCATATGATGACATTATCATCAATCGTGCTGCCCCAAAACTGTATTTATGTGGTGGGTGAGAACTCTCTCTTGCCCAGTGATGTCCGTCTGTTGGCAGAGGTATGATTGCTATGACCTTTTGATGTTTATGTTTAAATTGAGTGAAATATGTGATGAAATTTACAGTGATATGTTGCCTCGTGTAAACATTCTAACTTTCCCCAAAGCCACCTGCAAGTAAATGATAAGTGACATTGCACTCCACCCAGTACAGCATAAATACGTATATTTTCCTAAAGTCAATTGCTAGCTTCTAGCCTAATGACCCAAAGCTATGCTTTTTAGCATCAAGGGTTTCTTCCTAACCAGAAATGGCTTGTGTCTGACTATCTCTTGCCTCCACTCTTGATGATGAACCTACATTGAGCCCCAGCTACCAGGGCCCTCCACCTTCTATTTGCTTTGGATTTGTTTTCTATATACTAATGTATTTACATATTGTCTCCTTCTACAGAAAGCTCTTTGAAGGCAGGGGATGTGCCATTTTTTGTCTTTGTACCCTTAGCACCCTAGTACAGCATCTATTAAGTACTTAATTTATGTTTGTTTGTTGATTGATTAATAAGTATTCTTAAATAGAATGTATAATGGTATCTTGAGCCTAATGGTTTGAAGTATTTATTTTAATGACTCTCTAGTTTCTTGCAAAAAATGTTCTGGGGGTACTGTAGGAATAGAGGCCATTAAATATTTCCCTGTGGAGGAATTCTCCTTCCACCTGCAAAAACATATGTTGGAAGGCAGGATGAGGATCAGAAAAAATTTCAACAGGCTAGAAAAATGGGCTGAAATTAAGATGAAATTTAATAAGGTCAAATGTATAGCCAGGTATTTGGAGCTAAAAAAACACACAACACAAATATATAAGTATAAGAGGGAAGGCAACTTATTTAGCAGCACTTTAAAGATTTAATTACTTTAGGGGACTGTAATGAAAATATTAGTTAATTGTGTAATGTGCCTTCCCAAAAAGCTATCGTGATCTCATGCTACATTAATAGAAGTTTAGTAACCAGAACATCAGATGTCATGAGTGTTGGGTATCATTATTTTCTCTTCTACCTCATCTTCCCCAAGTTTTATATATCAGGCAGTGGGTAGGATACCATGAGCTCAAGCAGTAATTTGTAGTGCAAATACATTGAAAACCAATCTGACACTCATACTGATACCCTCTCAAATGTTGTAACATTTCAATTTCCTCAACATATTCATTTCCATCCAAAATATTCTAGCTACTCATAAAGACGGTCATACTCTTGATTTTGCCAGCCCCCAAGAGTATTCCACTTCCAACTTCATGAACTCTGAAATTCCTTGAATAATAAAACATCATAATCTTTTGCCATCCCACCTTTCACTCTGCCTTACAATTTGAATCTCATTTCTTTATTTTTTTATACTCTTACCTTCTTTCTTGTAATCAATACTGTGTATTGGTTCCAAGGCAGAAGAATGGTTAATGACTAGGCAATGGGGGTCAAGTGACTTGCCCAGGGTCACATAGCAGAGAAGTGTCTGAGGCCAGATTTGAACCTAGGATCACCCATCTCTAGGCCTGGCTCTGTAGCTCTATTCTTGATTTTCACCATGAATGACCTCTAGTACCTTTCCCTTTCATTTCTTTCCCAGGCTAGCACCCTCATACTAGTTAGACTTTCCTCCCTTCTTCATCTTGACCCTTTGATAGCCAGTTCAGCTCTACACTGTCTTCTTCTCTTGAGTCCCTTGCCCTCTTATCCTACCATGGTTCTTGGTCCTGCCAAGCTTTAGTTTTGGATTATTCCCACTATACACTGCCTTTGCTCCTCATCATGTGATGAGGGCAGGGATTGGAAAAATCCAGGAAATTGTACTGAGTGGATCCACTACAAACTTATGTTCCGTCATCTAGCAGCCTTGACATCACGAGAAGAAAGGTGGGTTACAAGGAAGATATTATCTCCTGTTCAGTTAGTACTTAGGATAGCCTCACAGTGAGTTACCATCAAATCTTGGATTGAAGAGATGATTAAGTCACTTCACAAACATGAGGGAAGAGATATATTTTTGCCCCAAACAGAAAAAGAATAATTCGCAGTAGACCATAAGAGCTTGGATGAAGAAAATGCACTATATTTCACTGAGCAAATATGAAAGTTTCTGATAGTCCTGCCTTGAACCTAGTTTTAAGATCCCTATCCCAGAGAGGAACATCAGAGAGATGCAAGGTAGTCAGAAGTATGAATTTCATGGTATAACAATATGACAAAGAAGGTCCAACCTTCAGTGTATGAGCCTCCAAAGAGCCTCCAAAGATTCTGGGTATCTGATATCTGAGAGAGAGAGATGAACTCCTCTGTTACTATCCTATATCTTGGTTATTTATAATCTTATGGCTATAGTGAAGGGCATGATGGACTAGTGGGTAGAGAGCTGAATTCTGAATTCTGAGTCAGCAAGACCTGCAATCAAATAATTCCCCTGACACATACTCTCTGTATAACCCTGAATAAATCATACAACTCTCAATTGTTGTTCATTCATTTAATCTGTGTCTGACTTCACTCATGATCCCCATTTGAGGTATTCTCAGCAAAGATTCTGGAGTGTTTTGTCATTTCCTTCTGATGTGGGCAAGGCTGATTGGGGTTTCGCACCAAGAATTGATCGACAGTTCAGACTGACTCCCTTGCGAGGGAACAAACTTTATTATAAGAGAAACAGTAATAGTGTGGCTATAGATCAAGAAGTACTCAAGTAAAGTAAGCAAAGGTAATGGTAAGCTAAGGCAAAGGGTAGATAGGAGTTCTCAGGAACTCTTTTATCTTGATTAGTTACTAGGGAAGGGATCATTTATTTGGGTAGTTATTGGCTTGTATTTCCATTGAACTGATGCCACTTTACCCGTGATCCACTTTTGACTGCATGGCTTTACCCATGATTCACTGTGTTTGTCCATTATGGGGAAGGGAAGGGGAGACCCAAACCACAATGTAACTGGGATGTTAACGATATGCTAAACAACCTCAGCCAACTTTTGGTCAAATTTTGCTCTTTTCTGCATAGACTCTAAGGAAGGCAGTGAGTGTGGAAACTGAGCATTGTTTGAACTTAGTCCTGTGTGACTGGGAAACTGAACCACTTGTTGTTTGCCATTCAGAGACCCCCCGAAATAGATTAAGTCTAAAGATGAGTGTGAGTTTTCTCATAATTACGTATCTAAGCAACTTGAAGGTCTTATCTAAAAGGTAGCCCCATACTAATCAACTAGTTATTGTTTCTATATTCTGTTGATTGTTTTCAGCTACTTGGTAGGGTTTGTAGGACATTTCAGCCTACATCAGTTCTCCAATGTCCCAGAACCACAGAGGAGATGCAATTCCACATTGGCTGGGGCAGTTTCTTCCCAGGGAGTTCCCCTCACTAATGAAATCACAGATCTCCAGATTTGAACTCCTTTTTCTTCTCCCTCTCCATAGCTGAAGTATGTTTATCTGTGGCTTTTTCACTTCTGGGCACTGTTAGGTCATCATCTCAGATATTGAAAGGTGGCAACAATCTCACAGTCTTCTGCAATGACTAAATGATATCTGGAGACTATATTTCATAGAAGAGCAGGTGTGGCATGGTAGAAAACACTGTAGAGTCTGGAGATCTTGGTTTAAATTTTGGCTATGACAAGTAGGTCTGTGACTCTGAGTAAGTCACTTACCCCTATTTGGTTTCCACGTTCTCATCTGAAATAAACTTTTTTTTTAACCCTTAATTTTTGGTGTATTGTCTTATAGGTGGAAGAATGGTAAGGGTGGGCAATGGGGGTCAAGTGACTTGTCCAGGGTCACACAACTGGGAAGTGGCTGAGGCCGGGTTTGAACCTAGGACCTCCTGTCTCTAGGCCTGACTCTTACTCCACTGAGCTACCCAGCTGCCCCCTGAAATAAACTTTTAATAACTACTACTACTACTACTACTACTACTAGCTAACATTTGCATAGTGTTCTAAGGTTTGGGAAGCATTTTACAAATATTTTATTTGAACCTCATAATAGCCTTGGGAGGGAGATGCTATTATTATCTTCATTTAAAGATGAGGAAATTGAAATAGAGGGTAAGTGACTTGTCCAGGGTCACATAGCTAATTAGTGTCTGAAGCCAAATTGGAACTCATTCTTCTAAATCCAGGCCTTATTGACTATTCTACTTAGCTGCTTTTATTATCTACCTCACTGTGGTGTTTTAAGTAAAGTATTTTATACCCTACAAGTGGCATGTAAATGTGATCTATTATCATTGGGCTCCGATGATTGCACTGTATTGTGGGAGGGACTTTGATCGTATTTTCTATTGAAGACATGATATGGAGGTGAACCTGGGTTCTTGCCATCTGTGTCAGCAGAGCACAAGTTCTAACATTTTCTTCCAAATGATCAAACTGCATTTACTGAGGACTAACCAAGGAAAGTTTGAATAGGCTTATTTCTACTAGGTTCATCACTTAGAGATGATTTTTTATGGTAACAGATAAAAAATAAACAAAAACAAAAAATGGTTTTCATTCCTGACCATTTCTTTTCTGTAGCAATGGTGGAAGAATGTCAGAAGAGAGTCAGAACATGCTAAGAATTACATCATTCTTAGACCATCTACTATCAGTAATTTACCTTTGGAGTTATACTATCTTTTTCTAATGGCCAATAATTTGATAAACTACTGGTGAAATTGAAACACACCTGTCTTGATTTTCTCCTCACAAATGCAAATATAAGATAAAAAGAAGTTGCATTGAATGGAAGGCCTATAATTTCTACTCAGACAGGAAAATAAAGGAATAGAGAAATTGTTTTCATTGTGCAACAAAGGACAACAAAAATGATATCATGGAATACATGGTTATCTCTACCTGCAGTGCTTATGGCAAGGGTAAGCAAACTATAATGATGACAACAGCTTATATTGCAAAAATTTGTTTAATAGTATAAAGAAATGGACTAGATCCTCCACAAAAATTCAGCATATTCTTTGGTGCTAACAGGCTTTTTGTTTAAATGAACTCAAGGAAGAACAGGAAAATTTTTGTTAAGAAATATTGTTCAGTATCAAGAAATGAAAAAACCCAAAGCTCTGTTATTTAGAACCTTCACAACTGTGCATCAAGACAACTTTCTCTAATAAGAGAGACACAATGTGCTAGATTATTGAGCGCTGAATGACATCATAAAAACAATAATTTACTAAATTTGAAGAAGCAGGATATAACTCAGCTATTTTTCAACCAGATGTCTTTGTGCAATCAGATATGAACTCTGAAAGCAAAAGTAAAAGCAAACACCAAGTAAGGAGAGAGGGTAAATATGAGAAGAAGACATGGCATGCAATTATTGTACCTCCACCCTGACCTGTTAAAACTGGTAACTCCAAAATATTGGAAATGGACAAAAGAAAACATTAGTCACAACAACCTGACAGTCAACATTTCTTAAAGAATTTTAAACACCACAAAATAGTTACTATAGAAAAACATCAAGTTCCAAAAATGTAATCTTTTTGCCAAGGGGAGATATATATTGTTTAAGGTACAAACTCATTTGCAAAACATTAAAAGGGAGAATAAAGAATAAGGGAGTATTATGAGAAAATCAACTCACTTCATGCTCTGATGAATCTGTAATCTCATCAGTAGAGGTATTCTTATGACATGGATCAAAATCTATCTATGCTTGCCCTTCTGTGTAACTGTTACTCATACTATCCCATATATTTATTATAATTAAGTACTGGGAAATGGGAGTGGGATTCTATCCAATGTACTCTGATTTCCCACTGATCTGACATTTT
Organism: Gracilinanus agilis; assembly: GCF_016433145.1. Taxonomy (NCBI): domain Eukaryota; kingdom Metazoa; phylum Chordata; class Mammalia; order Didelphimorphia; family Didelphidae; genus Gracilinanus; species Gracilinanus agilis. The sequence goes on from NC_058130.1 coordinate 595,597,915, forward strand.
ATGTTTATCAATAAGTAGACCAACTATCTGTCAGTTATTCCTAGATGACTGGTCTATCTGTTTTTCTACTCATACTCTGATGACATTTTTTTCTACTATTTCTCCTATGCAATTCATCGTAATGTATTACACTTTTCTCAGACCCAATGTAAACTTCTTCTTTTGCTCTTTGGTTGATTCTCAGCTTTAATTCTTCTGACATTGTGGTATTACATGACTTGCCATCATAGAGACAAATGGAAGAATGTTAGTGTCAAAAAGATGGGTCTTTGGGGGCAGATAGGTAGCTCAGTGAATAGAGAGCTAGACTTGAAGATGGGAGGTTCTGTGTTCAAATTTGGCCTTAGATACTTCTTAGGTATGTGACCATGGACAAATCACTTTACCCTCATTGCCTAGCCCTTACCACTCTTCTACTTTGGAACTGATAAGTAGTATTGATTCTAAGATGAAAGTAAGGGTTTTAAAAAAAAAGGTTGGCCTTTATTCTAGAATCATCACTATGCAATTTCCTAAAAGAAATCTTGTCTATCCTTCTCCTTTTGTTTGATTCTGGGCCTAATTTATTGTCCATTTCTAATCTTTGCTCAAGATATTTGCACTGATGGAATGAATAGCTCTGTGAGACTGTCCATTCAAGGCATTTTTTGCCCATTTAGTTTCTTATTTGAGGTTAAATTCCGAGTTATTAATTATCTAGGAGACTGCAATGTTTTGGGACATAATACAATTGTCACAAAAATCATCTACAAAAAGGAACATATGGAAGGCCAACTTTAATCTTCCTTACTATTAGGCAGGACTCTTTCATGTAAACTCTCCACTGGACTTCTGCATAATAGTGGCAAACTTGTCTCCCTGCTTTATATCATAATGTGATATATATGTGTGTGTATATATATAGATATATGTATATAAAGATATATATGTACATATAAAATACATTCCTATGATCATAGATTTAGAGCTGGAAAGAATCTCAAAGGCCATCTAGTCCATTCCCTTCCCCATTTTACTAATCAGGAAACTAAGTCCAAGGGAAGTTAGTGAGTTGACTATGATACAAGAAATAGTAAGCATCAGGTGGAGGTTTGTAGCATCCTTTGAACTCAGAGCCACTATTTTTTTCCACTACCATATAGCTAATTGTTGATTATACAAAAAATTTTTTTGTTATTTCTTTCAAGAAATAAATTGACATATGCATGGGAGATGATTCTTAGAGGGCAGGGTTTTACACCTCTGAATCAAATGCTTTTAAAAACAATCAATATACATTAAGCACAGTGGGATCTTGTAGAATCTATATTTTTAGTCAATGATGTGACAATAAAAATGTAGTATGTTATGGAACAATGGTTCAGGGATCCTGGGGGCCCCTGAGACTCTTTCAGAGGCTCCGCAAGGTCAAAACTTTTCAAAATAATTTTAATTTCTATATGATAAATATTAATAGACATAACCCATATAAACAAAAACTTTTTTTGGTAGAATTCTCAATTCTTAAGATTGTAAAAGGTTCTTTAAAAAAATCTTTACCTTCCGTCTTAAAATCTATACTAAGTATCAGTTCTAAGACAGAAATGTGCTTCAGGGATAGGCAATGGAGGTTAAGTGACTTCACACAACTAGAAAGTGTCTGACGCCAGATTTGAACCCAGGTTCTCCCAACTTCAGGTCTGGCATTCTACACACTGAACCATCCAGCTGCCCTTGTTAAGGGTTTTTGAGTCCAAAAAGTTTTAATCATAGCTATAGAATATTACTTAGGAAGGCCTGCCTCTACACCTCCAATATTTTACCCCAAATATCTTCAAGTATAAGGATTTTTCTGAAAAAATTTTGGAGAGATGGAGAAGTTGGTATCTGGATTGATGATTATTACATGTGTTTATTCTGATCACATTGTTGTTTTCTTGGTCACCTTTTTGGGTGATGATTGTAGTATAGAGAGAGGGGGTCATATAGTTTTTTCAAGCTTTGGCTGAGTTCCAAAAAGCAGTTAGGAGTTTGGAATCTTGAGGAAAAGACAGTTGGTTTGAGTCTCCTGTGGAGAGAGGTTGTCTAACCAACTGAGCTGCTTCCTTACCTATCTGTACAATTGAGATTTAGCCTAGCTTTGAAATATTTATTTAAGGAATTGTTATTTTGGATAAACCCTTTATATCTTCCTTCCCTAATATTATTTCCTACCTTCCCTCCCTTACCTTATATGTCTGTGGAGTTAATAAGGAGAGTAATTAGAGAGGAATTCAAATCTGTGAAGGGTTAATTGTTATTTGACAGTATTAGATATAAAGAAACTAGTCAGTCATCATTTATTTTGTAAGTTGAGTTAAAGACTGGTCCTTACTCAGACTCCATCTTTGCCTCCCTTCTCCCACCTGAGGTTCCTGAGACAACTGTTAGGGCTTTCCTCATCCAATTTCCTGACAAATCATCCTTTAAAGATAATAAACCCTTTTGTGTTTCAACAGACCTATTAGTATAATTTATCTGTTAGTTATTAAGAGAGGGAAGAAGAGGGAAAGAACCAACATACTTTGGGCTTGAAGAGAAGCCGGGGTATCCATCTTGAAGGAAGGTGTAACTTCAAAACAAATCCCTTCCTGTGAAATTAACTAAACCCTCTTTGTTAATTTCAGTTTAGTCTATTTCCCTCAGCCTGTGTATGAGTCTAAGTCCCAGTCTGTAAAGCCTGCTGTTTTGTTTATTCAGTTTAATTTCTCCTCTCCCTGAAGATCTCTGTTTCCCTTCTGTGTTATACTCCTGACTTCAGTCCTATTATATCCTGAATCTCCTTAATCCCAGCCTACCTGTAACCTAGATTACCCACTTAGCAAGTCTCTGACAACCTCCTTTCAAATTCCCTTATACCACACACCTTTCCTCAAATTATCCCCATTACATGATATAATGAAAATTTTTCCCTCAAGACTTTGGTATTATTTCCTTTTTCATATACCTTTAGATTCATTCCTTTCATATTCCTTAAATTGTTTAACTTTCTGAATTGACTTCCTATATTTTCTTTCTCCTTGTTTTAATCTAGCTTCTCAATATCTTCTTATTTTCCTCAATACCATTTTCTCCTCTTCATGGAACACGTCTGGGATCACGACACTATTATAGGGTCCTGGGTCATACTTCACCCTGACTCCAATTCTTTGGCCAGTATCCTCAGAGAATAACCATTCCAGATATTTTATGAGTCTACATTCCTAAAACTATAGTTCATGAGCCTCTACTGAAGTCAGTCAGTAAATACTTATTAAATGCCTCCTAGGTCCCAGATACTGTGCTAAGCTCTGGGGATTTAAATCCAAAAAAAAAAAAAAAAAAAAGGACTTTGCCCTTGAGGAGCTTACAATCTAATGAAGGAAGACAATACCCAAATGGAAGCTGAAAAGCCAGGGTCAGAGTGTGGCATCTGACTCAGGGACATAGTGGGAAAAGTCAGAGATATCCCAAAGCAGTGCAGCTAGGTGAGAAATAAAATGTTCTGAGACAAGCTCCCTTCTTAAATGGAGGTTTTGGCTCCACTATTCAATCTGAAGGGCAGAAGGTAAGAGGAGGTGGAATACCAAGGCTAATGTTTGCCTTTCTTCTTTCATTCACTGAGACCTGGCTCTTTTCTGATGTAGGCATTTCTGGCAATGGTTGTACTTCCACTCACATCCCCAAACTCGGTGTTCATGATTGGAATATTCCTTGATTCCTACTGCCACTTCCAGACTCTCCCTTTACTATCACCACACAGTAACTCCTCTATAAACACAATATTGTATCTCTTCAATTATTTTAGCTTAATTTATCATATTCTCACTGACCTCTCTTTCTACCATTTCTCCTTTGCTCAACCTTATGATCTTCCAACCCATTCCTTGTTTGTTATTTTCCCCTAATTTTGGAGTTTTGCATTTAATTCCTTTTTCTTTCCGGCTTTTATCAAGTTATTTCTTTCCCTCTTTTTTTCCTTCTTAATGAAGTAGGCAAATAAAATTCTCTTCAACCTCTTTTGTTTGTTTTTAAAATTTTATTTTTTGTGCAATTTTCTGGAAAGGATTTTATTCCTCCATTTTCTTCATTATTTATCTTTCCTTTCTGTCTTATCTGAGCTTTCCTTGATTCATGACCCTCATACTTATTTAATTCTTTAGTCTCAGTATTCCTCATAAAACAAAAGCTTCTAAGATATTATCATTCAGAGATTTTTGATCATTTTAGCCAATTTTCCCCTATTGCTCACTTTCTAACTCCTTCCAACTTTAATGGCAGTTTCCTTGGAAGTTTTTTCTCCAAGTGTCCCATCTTCCTTTCCTAGGGGCAATTCATGGCTTGCTAGACTCAGCTTTTGCACAAGTGACTGCTATGGGGACAGAACTCACTTCAGTTGGATATTGGATTCTTTCTCTCAGTTGTACAGACTGCCATGTAACCATGCACACATGTCCATTTTCCTTTTCCCTCTAATTCCTCATACTCTGGCCAAGCTCTACTTTAACATAGAGTGCTACAGTCACAGATTGAGCAAGTTTGTGCAAGTTGGAATGAGGAGTTGAGCAATGTAAATTTTGTAGCCCTGTTGCCTGGTGTGTGGTGGATGGTGAAGAAAGTGACTCTGAGTAAGAGTGTATTAGGGGCTAGAGATTAATCATCTCTACTTTTAGTTTATGGTGTTTTGATTCTTGATATTCTCGCTGTGGAGACACCTAAAATTGCTTTCTCTCTGTTACAGTGGTGTCAAATTCAAATGGAAAGGAGCCTTCTATGTCACATATTCATTTAGCCACCAATTAACATGATTAATATTATACTTTTACTTTGTTAAACATTTTCTAACATTTAATAAATTGGCATTTGTTTAACTTTTTGTATTTTACTTGGTGATCTTATCATTTCCATGGATTCAATAATCATAATTAGATAATTCTCAGATCTATTTAACAAGTGTTTGAGGTGCGGGGTTGCAGTTTTTCTAACATGTTAGAGGCTAGACTTCCCCAGAGCTTCATTTTCTAGTAAGCACCTAAGATTGGCTATCATTATGGCTCATCCCTGAGAAGGTGCAGGCAAATCAGACCAGAGAAAGACATTTCCCTTGCACACATATTTGGTCCTGTTATTTCTCTTATATATAGAATGGCAACTTTCTGTAGTCCTGGCTCCTGAATGGGTAATTGCAAACTGCTTAAATCACTTTAATTGGGCCTTGATTCAAGGACCTGTTATAAGTTTATTTTTTCCTTACATTTTTTGCATATAAGACTTTGACATTTTATATTTCATTCAAAAGTCATTTTTTTTCTTCTCTTTTATTTGGATTTTATTTTTATTTTATTTTATTATTTCTTTTGCCAATTGATTTCATACAACCCTGTGACTCAGCCATGTATCCTTAGCTGACCTGGGGTATTCTCTTCAGGGGAGAATGTGTTATTGATTTTCCTCAGGGGTGTGTGTAAGTTTTATAATCATAATGTTTGTATTATAATCTATAATGTAAAATTTTAACTCTTTTAAGAGTAATTTCAGGGGGGAATATATAATTTTCCTCAGAAGAGAATGTGTGTTTTATAATCTATAATGTAAAGTTTAAATTCTTTGAGAGTAATTTTAGGATAAGAAATTTGCCATGTCCCCAGAATCCAGACAATGAACCTGTTTGGAGAAGGCACCATGAAGATGCCTGAAGAGCCTTTACTGGATCATGAAGATCCAAATTGAACTTTGGGGTGCAGTTGATTGAACTGTGGGGAGTTGAATGCATTTGTTTTAAATGTACACTCTTATGCTAAAGGGGACCACCCCAAAATGGCTTTCTGTCAATGCACTGAACATTGGTTTTGTTCTTTCTCCCTTTTTATTTCCCTTTTATCTCTGAATTATTAAAAACTTTAATTTGATTGTTTTCATAATCCATTGGGGAGACTGGTCTCCCAAAGGGTCACAGTGGGGAATGTGTTATTGGAATTTGGGGTTCTTTGGGGTTCATTGAGTCTTAATATTCAGATATATGATATAAACTTCCTGTGGATGTTTAGGGGACTTGAAAACTACATTTCCCATGATTCCTCTTACGGAGGAAGTGTGATTATGTAGACAGAGGTATAAGACTCCTGATGGAATTGGGAGACGCTCTCTCTTTGGTATGAAGCAGCCAGGTGGGCAGAAGGTAATGGTGGGCAAATTGAATTAGATCTTAGCAGGCGCATGGCCTTCTTAATTTACCAATATGCCTTTAAATAAACTATTAATACTTTTAAATGTATCCATCTACGTCAATATTATTTGTAACACTCTTGACCTCTAGTCTTACATCCTCAAGTGCCTATTGGAAATCTTAAACTGAATGTCTCAAAGACATGGCAGATTCATCATGTACAATACTAAACTCATTAGCTTTCCCCTTGAACCATTTCCTTTTCCTAATCTCTATTACTACCAATGGTACCACTATTCTCCTAGTTACCCAGGCTTACGACCTAGGTGTAATCCTCAATTCTTCAGTCTTGTTCCTGTTCCATATTCAATATATTGCCAAATTCTGTCAATTCCACCCCTGAAACATCTCTTAAATACATTCTCTTCTCTCCTGTTATTGCTGCTATCTTGATGGAGACTCTTATTACTTCAAACCAAGACCACTGCAATTGCTTCTAAGTTGGTCTCCTTGCCTCAAGTCTTTCTCTATTCTAGTCCATCTAGCAGTGAACTGTCAAAATTATTTTACTAAATTGTAGGTCTGATCATGTCACCTTTGTCCTTTTCCCATTCCTTTCTTCCCATAGACAATAAGTCCTAGTACTTCTCTATTCCTCTAAGCAAAATATAAAATCCTCTCTTTGGTCTTTAAAGCCCTAAATCATCCAGATTTTCCCTAACTTTCCAACTTTCTTACACTTTACTCCCTTCTACTCACTCTACAATCCAATGACTCTGGCTGCCTTACTGTTTCTTGCATAAGACATTCAATCTCATGACTAAACTCTGAATATTTATGCCAGTTATCCACCATTCCTGGAATGCTTTCCCTCCTCCTCTCTATCTACTGGCTTCCTTCAAGTCTCAGTTTAAATTCTAACTTCTGTAAGAACCCTTTCCCTGACATCCTTGATGTTAATACCTTTCCTCTGAGATTATTTCCAATTTATCCTATATAAATAGCTTGTCTGTACATGGTTGTTTCCTTGTTGTCTCCCCAATTAGACTATAAGGTTTTTGAAGACAGATATGATTTTGCCTTTCTTTGTATCTTCAGTCGTTAAGCGGTGCCTTGCACATAGTATGAGTTTACTCATTGATTGTTGACTTGATTTGATTAGTCAGTGCTCAATATGCTTGGATAGTCTATTCTGCTTCTTGCTTCTTGTTTAGCTGGTATCCTGGGTTAGGATACTGTTATTCTCTTACAGAAAAAGAAAGAACCCTCCTTAGGGCTTATAGAAAGAAGGAACCATTTATTAAGCACCCACCATCTGCTAGGTATTGTAGAAAATGATAAGTAAAGGTAATGGAGATACCAGGGATATTATAATAAAATTAGATGATTGTGGGTACACACACTGGGGTTTATGAGAGACTAGACCTGGACATGGAGACCAGAACAGCCAAGCTGCTCCTAACTGACAAAGGGACAGTTGATCAACTGTCACCCTGGGCCAGAGACTTTGAATCCAACAGGCAAGGTAACAGGTTATAACTGGTTTTAATTATGAACAACTAAAAGGTGGGATAGGGATGTCTACTCTAAACCTTAAAACCTAATGACAAAACCCACAGGTAAAGGGGAGGACTTATTTCTACACTAACTTAGTGACCTAAACAGACAGGGCCCAAGGAGCTGTAATGGAGTCTCTGGGTGACTGTCTCAGACCTGGACCTGCCAGGCTTGAGCACAGCTAAGGGCTATGTGGCTTTGGGGTTCTCACTTCAATCCACCAATGATCTCTGGATGCCAAGAGCCAAGGTGATCACAGGCACCAAGTTGAGAAAGGTGTGCTCAAGACACTGTCCACCAGATTCCAAATGTCTCCTCTTCCCTTGGTACAGCACTGAAGATCTTGACTCTTTGCTAGATGCTACCACTATACAGGATCCCAGGGAAAATCAGGATGCAGGGGGTGTCCTTTACTCTGAGGTCTCCCAGGGCTAACCACAGTTTGTGCTAACCCCTAATGGAGTCCCTCTCAGAGCACAAGTCACTTCTTCCTGCTCCTTCATTCCATCTTGGAATTCCCAGCTCCAGCTCCTTCCTGCTAGATACACCTTAATTCTTAATCACTAACTAATCTAATCTTTCTCACAACAGTTTGAATGCTAAGTGCTTAAGAAATATTATCTCATTTGACCTTCAAGACAAATTTAGGAGCTTGGTGTTATTGTTTTTCTCTTCATTTTTCAATTAAGGAAATAGAGATTAAGTAATTTGCCCAAGGTCACACACTGAATAAGCACCTGAGGTCAGATCTGAGCTCTAGTATTCTTGACTCCAGGTCTAGGGCACTCTATCCACAGTACCATCTGATTTCTTCCAAGAATCTTGCCTTCTTTTACTCTCATCATTCAGGTGTTGAAGCCACCCCCTTTCTCAAGCAGGAGATTCAAAGCTTCAGATGCTAAGTTCTCTGAAACAAAGCACAGGGCTCTTCTACAAAGCCAATGCTGTTAGGTTTAAAATCTTTAATTTCTATAACTTTGCTTTACACAGCCTACTGTTCCCTCAGTGAGAGATCTCAACCTAACATGGTGACTGTCTAATACACTTCTCAAATTTGTAGGCTTGACTATAAACCAGGCAACAATCATTTCCCCTATAATCACCAAAGAGCTTTGGGGTTTGGAGTTCCCTAGTTTTAAAACCATATGTCTTCTGTTCTTCTATATAAATGTACTAGAAAAGTTTCATATAGAGATAGTATAGTTCCAAAGGGCAAGAAGCCTGCTAATTACTTCATTCCTGACCTTTCCATATGTAAATATGTGTATTCGAAGCTTCACACCCTTTAAGATATTAGTTAGGATTTGTATACTTTAAAAGTTTGCAGAATGCTTTAAATATGTTGCCTTATTTGATCCTCATATCAGCTCACTGAAGTATATGTCATTATTATCCCTGTTTTGCAGTTACAGAAACTGAACCTGAGTCAGGTTAAGGGAAAAGGCCAAATCTGAAAGGAACTTTGCCCCACATCCTTACACTAGAATACGAATGCAGTGATTCGATTGTCCTTGATTATTGAAAAGTTTGTTATAACAACCTTTACAGATATTTTCCATATATCTTATCTGCAGTTCTCCTTCTAGTTTAGTCCTCAAATGTCCTTTGGATGACTTTGTTTAACTGAATGTCTAGCCGCTTTCCACAAAATTATTGTTTTCATGGCTTGTTGCTATTTTTAAGACAATAATGCTCATAATCATCCAACCATACTTTAATTTTTTAAAAAATTTCAGTTATATATAGAAACAATTTTTGACAATTTTTTTTGACATTTTAGAATTCAAGTTTTCTCCCTCCCTCTCCTACCTCCTCCCCAAGGCAATGAATAGTCTGATATAGGCCAACATCAATCTTCTATAATACTTTAAAACAACTTTATATTTTAAACTAGTGGAGTGTTCAGTTATCAGCTCTCCACTGGGATAGTAGATCAAATGTTTGCTGGTTAATGTGGTTTCTAGGTTATTTTGCTCTTCTAATACCTATTAATTTATATCTGCCTAGTTTCTTTAGTAAATTGTGATAGTCTGTGCCAATATATATGATTTGATCCACTTCTGATTTTTGAGCACCTAGCAAACATTAAATAGATTGTTTAGATAAGTCAGTTTGGAACTGCCTCAATTGCATACCACTGTACACCATATATTTTGATTTTTAATCTTCTGGTTTGGTATTGATTTTCATCCTTGTTCTAACAAGTCAGGGGTCTGACTAAAGTAGTTAGATAATTCAGATTTGAATCCAAATATAATTTATTTTATTTTAGTGATGGCATTAAACATTCAATATGTCCAACCTCTTCTTACTCTTTTTTTCAGAAAGTACAGAGAGGGTTAGCTAGCTGACTCAATAGATAAAGAACACCAGGACTGGAAATCCAGAGGATCTGGGTTCAAATATGGCGTCAGCAATGTTCTAGCTCTGTGATCCTGGGCAAATCACTTAACTCTGATTGCCTAGCCCTTGTTCTTCTATTTTAAAAGACTGACTAGACTAGAAAATAAGGGTTTAAAAAAAAGTATATAGGACATATAAGGGAAAGGCTTCTGTGTGAAAGGTCTTTGACCCTTTTCTTCCAAATTCCTGAATCATGTTTTCAATATAATTTTTGCCATTTATTTTAAATAACAATTTAATTTTAATTAATTTTTACATTATGCTCACTTTTACCCAGAAGTCACTGAATAATAATGTACGTGCTCATTTGATTTGGTGGGTCTTGTTAAGTTCTTTGTATGATCTGTCTACCTCCATATCCTGGACATAAGATGATTCATAAGCTGCAATTATTTTTATGGTAGTCTTTTTGTAAATACTTATCATGAAACATGACATTATTATATAGCCCATGAAATTGTATTTAATATTACTTTTGGTAAAAAATCAAACAAATTCAAGCTCCTTTATTTATCTCTTTAAGGAAAACCTGTGGTGCATTTTTTTCATTTAGATGAAACCTCACAAAATGGAAAAAAATAGTTGGGAAGAAATGAGCCTGCAGAGACCTTGGCATGAAACCCAGCTAAGTCATATTGTCTTAATATTATCTGCAGATAAAACTAGATGGAGGACAAATAATAGAGGGAAAGTATAATAGAAATGTTGAGTTTTTTAGGGCTGCTTCTTTTTAAAAATTTTATTGATGTATAATTTTTTCCACAATGATTTCTCAATATGCCTCCTCCCATTGAATCATAACTTAACAATAAAATAAAATGATTAAATGAAACTGAGCAACAAAACAACTGAATTTAAGGACATAGGTAATACGTTTATGCCTTTAGTGCCCCACCTCTCTACTGAAAAGGGAGTAGTGTTTGGTTATCTATTCTCCAAAGCTAAGATTAATTAATTCAATTAATCTGAGTTCAGCTGCCTTTTAGTGTTATCTTTTACATTATTGTAGTATTTGTGTATATTGTTCTCCTAATTCTGTTTTCTTTTTCACCTGACATTAGTTTGTACAATTTTCTCTGTATCTTACTGAATTCCTTATATTTGTCATTTATAATGGTTAAATACAACTGTATTCCATTCACTAAGCACCATTTTTTCTTACATTCCTCAATCTCTGGGCAATGACTTTCCAGTATTTTGCTACCATAAATTTTTTTTTTTTAAATTTTGCTACATATGGCAATTGTCTTTGAATTTCTAGGAACATATGCTGAGTAGCAATAGAAATAATTTAAGGACTTTCCTAAGATAATTCTAAATTATTTTCCAGAACAATTGAATTAATTCGCAATTCCACCAATAGTATGTTAATATCATCTGCAGATAAAACCAGATGGAAGACAAATAATGGAGAAAAAATGAAATAGAGTTGTTAATGTTTTTTGGTTGTTTTCTTTTTTTAGGGTAGCTTCTTTTTAAAAAATTCCCACAGCTTCTTCAATATTCATTATTTTCACCAATTTGATGGGCATGAATGAAATCTCAGAGATGTTTTAATTGTTAATCTCTTATTAATGTTTTAGAGCCGTGTTGGCAAACCTATAGCATGTGTGCCAGAGGGGGCTGCTCCCCTCTCCCTTTCCATGTGCACTTGAGGACGTTTCTCACATCACTTGCCCCTCTGCCAACCAACCCAATGGGAGCCCTTCCTCTCTCTTCTGTCTGGGGCAAGGGGTTGGCTTACATATGGAATGAGGGTATAATTTGGACACTCAGTCTCTAACAGGTTCATTATCACTGTTTTAGAGCATTTTAAAATATCATTGTTAGTAATTTTCTTTTGTCCTTTTGAAAAATTTTATCTTTTGACCATTTATCTGTTATGGAATGGCTCTTAGGCATATATTTTTACTTCAATTTCTTTTATATCTTGGATATTAGACTTACAGGTGAGATTAAAAGATTTTTTGATACAAAGTTTTTTTTTTCCTATTTGGCAATTTCTCATGCTATTTGCATTTATTTTGTTACAGTGAAAGCTTTAAATTTTTATATAATAAAAATTGTTGTTTATTTTTTATTTATGAGTTTTCCACAACAATAGATATGAAATCCTCCTTCTGTTTTCCTCTGACGTTTTCATTATGATATGAACTTTTACATTTTGATTCCTTATTTCCATTGGAAGCATTTTATGGTATATGTATAAGAAGACGACCTAAATTTATTTTCTTCCAAACTGTTTTTTAGTTTTCTCGAGTTTTTGATGAATAGGCTATCCTTTTCCAATGGTTTATATTCTTGAATTTGACATCTACTAGGCTATTTAATGATTCTGCATCTTGCTTACCTATTTTAATCTACTAATTTACTTTTAAAATTTTTTAATCAGTGCCAAATAGTTTTGATGATTAGCGCTTTATAATATAGTTTGAGATCAGGCAGATAGGTGATGCCATGGAGAATTCTGGACATGAACTTCAGAAGACCCCTGAATCAAATGTGATCTCAGATACTTAACTACCTATGTGACTTTGGGCAAGTCACTTAACCTTTGTCTGCCTCAGTTTCCTCACCTATAGAATGTAGAATAATAGCACTTACTTTCTGGGGTTGTTGTGAAGATAAAATAAGATATTAATTATAAAATGCTGCACAATTCTGAAAAATTATATAAATGCTAATTATTGTATTGTAGTATATAAGTGATAACTATTCCTACTTTAGTTCATTATTTCCCTTCAAATTCCAGAGGAATCAATTTTTAAAGCTATTCCATAGAGGGGAAGATTTTTTAATTTTAAAATAAATCTAGAAAGAATTTCTTAGAACACCAGTAATTTCATAGGCTTTTGTTTATAAATTGACTGAGAATGGTGGCAATACCATATCAATCAATCAGAAAAGGATTCTTCAAGTTTCTTTTATATTCTAAGCACTGAGGATAAAAAGATAAAATGAAACAGTCCATCTCCTCAAAAGCATATTCACTGTTGGGAGAAACAACATATATATAATATATATAGTATTATAGGAGGCAGTGTGCCATAATGGCCAGAGAACCAGTTCCAGAGCTAAGAAAACCTATGTTTAAGGGCTACCTCTGGTTGTATAACTCTGGGCAAGTTCCTTAACCTCTCAGGTCTCTGGACAGCTCCTGAAGTCTATAAGAAAATATTACACTATTTTGGTAGAGGAGATTTTCTCATTTGGGAGTTCCTTATACCAATTGAATCACAGATCTGGTCTTTATCCCCAATCTGACAAAATAAATATGGGGTATCTAGATGGTTCAATGAATAGAGTGCTCAGCCCAGAGGCAGGAAGATTCATCTCCATACATTCAAATTTGGCCTCAGACACTTACTAGTTGAATGGCCCTGGAGGAGTCAGTTAAACTTGTCTACCTCAATTTCTTTATCTGTAAAATGAGCTGGAAAAGGAAATGGCAAATCAACTCTAATATTTTTGCCAAGAAAACTCCAAATAGTGTCATGAAGAGTCAGACATGATTGAATTGACTGAATGACAAAATAAATATATTTTTTTGGAGAGCTTATGACATTAGCATATAGGGTAGGGGGATTAGAAAAGGGCATATAAAAAAAACCTTTGAACACAGAATCTCTGGGCTGATAATGTTGCTACTATTGTTAGTAACATTCTATTTATTAAAAATGTGGCACCCTTGAAAATGTCTCTTTTTTTTAAATAAAAGTTTTCAGGTTCCATCACATATATGATTAGAACAAAGATATGAGTTCCTTTTATTTTTAAATGTTATAATTTTTTTAAAAGTCCCTTACCTTCTGTCTTGGAATCAATACTAGATATTAGTTCCAAGGCAGAAGAGAGAGGTAAGGGTTATGCAATTGGGGTTAAATGATATGTTCAGGGTCACCCAACCAGGAAGTATCTAAGGTCAGATTTGAACCTTGAGGTCTTCCCTACTGTAAAAGGGAATTCTTTGTTCTCTGTCCATTCGGAGTTTGCACTTGTGAAAGGGAATCCTTTATTATCTTTGTCTGTTTTGAGTTAACACTTTGGTTAACAATAACTTAAGTACCCCTACTTAGTACCTCAGCAGACTTTGAAGACAGGATTAACTCTCCTTTGTCTACTTTTGAATTGAATCAACAAAAGCTTGAACAACCTACTTAGTACTAGGTGGAGGAGCTCTCTACCTTTCACCTCAACCAGGAATCTGTGAACCCTTTTGATGAGTAGTCACCTCTTTAGAAGGTCAGAAGTGGCTCCCACAAACAATTCCCCCTAGGCAATGCTGGGCGATTTGGAAGCTGTGATTGGCCCTTAGGAAAAGGGGAAGGGACAAGAAGCCACTATAAAAGGCCCTGAATTGAAGGGGCTAAGGAAGTTGACTCCAAGAAGGAGTTGGACTTCAAGAAGAAGGTCAGTTCAAGGTTCAAGGAAGAAAGTGGGCCGCAGGGATCACATTCAGTTCTAGTCATCTTGGAGGGAACTTTGGTGAGTAGATACCCCAGATATAGTTGCTTTAGTGCTACTCTTCTAGAGCTCTCATAGGAGGGCAGCATGGGTTCTCTAGGGGATAGATGGGCTCGTCCCAGCACAAGTACACTTATCGTTGAACTCTTCTTGAGACACTGACCCACTTAATTATCTTTGTTCAGGGTAAAAAAGTGTCTAGCTCTGTCTTTGCCTTTAAAATATTTATTTAAAACTTTATTTTCAGGTTAATCTCATTCCCTTTCACCCCTTCTACAATTTAGCCAAAATGGCTTACTTATTATTTTCTGACTTTCCTATATCATCTCCCATGAGTATTTCTTTTGCACAGGCTGACCTCCATGTATGGAATGCATTCATTCTTCTTCTCAACCTCTTGGACTACCTGACTTTATTTATTCAAGCCTTTGCTCAAATGCTTACTCCAAAAGGATGCCTTCCTTAATCCCCTTAGCTGACAGAGGGAAAGTTCTCACTTTCTGATTTCCTAAATTTATTTTACAAACTTCCTTTTTAGAAGATATTTAGGAAAAGGGGAAGTTATGATTTCTATCCCTTTCCTTTTCCTTCCAACATTATTCATGGTTCCTTTCCCTTAGCCCCACCCACTTTTATAAAACAATACTCACAATGGTTTGAGTTTTGAGAAAATTCATCAAAAGAAAGAAATGAGGGGAGAGAGAATAAATTGTTCAAACTGAGACTGGGAAATAAAATTTGAAATGGGAGAAAATAGAAGGTGAATTTTGTTAGAGGGGGCAAATGTTTGACTACATTTCTTTCTCTGAGGTTCTAAATGATGAATACAGGTACTACTTGTCTTGAATAAGTACATTGGCAGAAAGTAACATTCCTTTTTCTCATTTTAAGGACAACTTATTTTGTAAATTTTATAGAAATATTCTATATGTGTTGTGCCAGATCCTTCCAGGTCAATTTCCTATTCACTGTTAGAGGTCAATAATCTTTTTAGCCTTCTGTGCCATCAACCTCATGAGGCTCTTGAATCAATTGTGAATTTGAAGTCAGAAAGACTTTAGTTCAAATTTGACTTCTATCATTTATGACATGAATGATTTTAGGTGAATGAATTAAACCCCTGCACCTCAGTTTTTTAGGTAATCTCTAAAGCACTTATAAGTATAAAATGTAAGATCAATCAGCATACAAACATTTATTAAGTTCCTATTTTGAAGTAGACATTGTGCTAGACAATTGAGATAAAAGGCAAAAATGACAAAAAAAATACAGATTCTGAACCCAAAAGATTTCTATCAAGGGAAAGAGCATGCATATGCACATAAGTAAATATGAAGTTGTAGGAGAAGTTGTTTTCGACACTCCAAATGGAATTATTTTCTCTTCTAGTTTAGATGACAGAAAATAAGGGAGTATGTAATAAAGACAATGAGTCGTTAAGATTTTAAATGAAATGTGAAGACAGGTTTATACTATTTGTTACCCCCATTAGAAAATGTGAAAAAGTATTTAATTAAACCATATAGAATGATAAGGGAAGCTTTTATTTGATAGCTGAAGATCAACTATAGCCTTTAAAAAATGACCTTGCCAGCTCTGGAGATAGTAAAGACATGTAACAGCTTCAAGAAGTATGACTTTTGGTTGACAAGAGGGGAGCTAGCTATGGGAGAAAAATGCAGCTCTCCAGAGAAGATGGCTCTTTGCCTTTCTCTTTGTGCCTCTACCAAAGGCAAGTAGAAGTTGAGGGACATCAGCCATGATATTTTGTTTTGGAGCTGTTTAAGTAGCAGGAAGCACTGCACTTGGCAGTGGTTATTAATGGAGGCTGAAGAGAATGACTCTTGAAAGCAGAGGAGAGTCAGCTATGGATTCAAGACAGAATTGGACTAGTATGTAATTGGAATCTGTTACACTAAAAACTATGATTCCTAGCAAAACTATGATTCCCAGGAACCCACTCACTTCTGTTGTTACGTGCTGACGTAGACAGGAGATAAATTGGGTGGAGTTATTGTCTAACTCTCTTTTGGTTTGGCAGCTTTGGTGGAGCTGGCATTTTGAGCAGGTAGAAAAACTTAGTCATGTAGTTCTATTTTGTCAGATAATAAACTTTAAAAGATAATACTTAAAGTGTTAGTCTTACAATTATGGCAACCAGAAGTGGGGTTCAGAAACCCTTAATTCTCTCTGAGTAGATTAGTTTGAAAAGAAACTATGTTTCTCCTGTTACTGCTTTTCACACCCATCCCTCACCCCCAACTCTCTTCAGAGTTGCTGCCTGTTGCTGGTGATCCTGCCTCCTGCTCCTCCTGCTGCTGCTACTGTTACTGCTGCTGTTGCTGCTGCTGGTTGGAGCCACTCTCTAGAGCAGTGATGGGCAAACTAGGCCCGAGGGCCAGTTGCAGGCTCCCTGAAATGTTCTATCTGGCCATGAGACATTATTCCTAATCTGACGAATACAATGAGAAGGATACAGTACAATGAAACTTTGAAAGAGTTGCCTTAGAAACAGGCTAACAGATGAGCATTTCCTTTCCTTTGGCTCTCTCTTTAAAAAGTTTGCCCAACGCTGCTCTAGAGGCTTGGAAAGTATGAATCCTTCCCTTACATTGCCAACAGCTGAGTGCTTGCTTGCTGCTTGCCTTGGAAGCCTGAATGTGTTTCCCTTAGGCAATCCCTCTTAACTCCCTATTTACTTGGCAGGGGAAGCAAGCCATTGCCTGGTGTTTTACCCCTGGGGGAAGGGGAAGGAAGGTTACTCTTCCAAACAGGAAGTAGAACTGCAAGCATGGTATGCTCTATGAAAAAGCAGTGCATTGCCTATTTCAAACAGCTTCCAGTTTTAGGATGTTTTTTCTCCCTACCATTCTTGGGTGCACTGATCCTTGCAATTAGCTTGTCTAAGATTCAGGGGAGAAATTCATCTCCCTATACCTCCCTTGCCATTCTGGCCTGCCCAGTCTCTACAATACATCAAATATGGGATTCCTCCACATCATGTTCAGCACGGAGTTCTCCCTCACTATGGGAGATCCCAGAAGTGTGACAGAAAGAACCCAAATGGATAATGATTCTGGGGAGGGGAAGGAACCTTAAAGAGTTTGGAGGTGATATTTTTAAGCCTTTTCAGACTCCATTGTTTTATGGAAGTCTCTGTAACAGAATTGGAAAAAAGAACTCTTGAATTCAGTGCCTGTATCTCATCACATATATTGTATTTGCTGATTGCTTGTTTTAAGATTTTATTTTGTTTGTTAAGTTCTGTTACACTATGTCACTTTAAGTTACTCTGTTTTGACAATTAGTTATATGTGCTGTTACATTGTCTTTATTTGTACTTCCCCATATGATTGGACTGGAGAAGATATCATTATAAAAGTACCTTCGAGTTGTTTGTAACAAGAAGTAAGGGTCCATTTAGTAGCTGAAGTGAAGTGCTATAGCACTATTCCTCGCCTCCACATTAAAATGGATGAGACATATGAAAGAAATGCCTTTTAGAATTGTTACATGCCAAAGGAGGGAGCAATATTGTAGTCCTTGCCTCCATAGTAAAATGGATGGGGCATATAAAAGACATGCCTATTGTAAAAGTGAAATTTGGGAAATGTATCAAACTACATTTCCCGTGTTCCAACGGGTTTCCGGTTCCGGGTCTTTGGGCGTGGGAACACCTACGTCTCCACGCAGGGAAGAGTTTATAATCTCCTGGGTTAGGAGGGAGGCTCTCTCTTGGCCAGCAGACTTGGAAGGAGACAGGAGACAATTATGGCTAGGCGGCAAGTTTTGAATGCTTACAAGCGTGTGGTCTAATTATCTATCAGCATGGCTTTAATTAAAATACTAATTTGTATTATTATACCAGCCTTTATCATTTTTCATATTTATAATTTGGCGACCACGAAGGGACATTTCCCAAATTTCACTTCTACAATTCCCCGTGAGGTCCGGCAGAAAAAAAGGTTAGTCCTTTTTTCTTCGCTGGACCTGTAAAAATAAACAACTTTTAAAATTTTCAGGAATTTGGGGATAAAAGAAATAGATGAATAAATGGTTAAAATTAGCCGCATTGACAAAAAACCAATTTGGGGGCAGTCCCCCACTGGCATAACAATGTACAATTAAAACAATACATACAACTCAATTTCAACTCCCCATAGTTCAATCAACTGCACCCCAAAGTTCAAAGTTTGGTCTTCATGGTACAGTGAAGGCTTTTCAGACATCTTCATGTGTCTTCACCAAACAAGTTCGTCGTCTGGATTCTGGGGAGATGGCAAGATCCTTATCCTGAAATTATTCTCAGAAGAATTTAAACTTTACATTATAGATTACAAAACATACATTTTCTTCTAAGATTTATACACTTTAGAGCTGTAATAGTCCCATGCCATAGGAGGGAGCAAACCAAAGGGGTTGGTTACCCCATGATGGGTTGTAGTCTTATAAAGTTTTTCTAAGTGGCATGGTACCCCTAAATGGCCCCCAAGAGGGAGCATTTCAGCTAAGATTAAAAGCCATGAGTTTCAGTGGTTACCTGAGTGGATCCAAGTGTTCATCAATACCCTCCTCAGGGGGGATTGCATAATTGTCATGGGGATTGTATAATTATCATAAAATTCTAGTTTTATCAAAGTTTTTCTTGTTTGAGAGTAATTTTAGGATAAGAAACTTGCTAGAATCCAGGAAGTGAACTGCTTGGAGAAGGCACCATGGAGATCCCTGCAGAAATCTCACACCACACTGAAAGATCCAGAACGAATTTTGGGTTGTAGTGAAATTGAATTGTAGGGGATTGTAACACATTTATTTTGTATGCATACTCTTATGCTGAAGGGGACTACCCCTTAATTGGCTTTTTGTCAATGTGCCTAGCAATAATCATTTTTGTTCTTTTTCCCTTTTATTCACAAATTATTGTAATTTATAAGTTGGTTATGTTTACAAGATCCACTGGGGAGACTAGTCTTCCAAAGGATCTCAGGGGAGATTGTATAATTGGAATCTGTTACCCTAAAAACAACCATTCCAAGCAAAACTAAGATAGGCAGGACCCCACTCACTTCCTGTTGTTTCATGCTAATGTAGACAGGAGATAAATTGGATGGAGTTCCATGCCTAGCTCTTTTTTGCTTCCTGTTGGTGACTTTGACAGAGCGAGCATTTTGAGCAGGTAGAAAAACTTAGTCATGTGGTTCTATTTTGTCAGATAATAAACTTTATAAAAAAGTAATACTTTAAGTATTGACCTTTAATTTAACTCTTACAGTAGGCAGTCCACATCTGAGCTGCAGAGAATAACAAACCCTGGGAACACACCTGAACAGCCTGACCACCAAAGACATTCTGACTAAGTAGGGAAAACTTTGCCTATCTATACCTCTTTCTGAGCAGAAATACTTCTATTTAGTATCATTAAATTGTATCTGACAGACTGGTTAAAATGCAGAATGCAGACAGCTTTCTTCCACAAGTATTGCTGAGATTTAGTGGGATAAAATCCATGATAGAAATGTAACAGGATGGATAGCCTTATTAAACAGAAACAAGATAGGTTAAAGGGAGAGAGTTTGGGTAGTGTTGCATACTAAGAGATTATACTTATAAGGAGAAATCCAGGTGCCAAAGTAAGGAAACACTGCCGGAAGTATTTGGGTGAAAATCAATGGAGGGAGAAACAGAGGCGATTTTGTCATTATATACTGTAGACCACCTAGAAAGAAAAAGGAAAGTTGATGTGAAACTTAGGAAATACCATGAGCCTTACTTAGAGGCATGATTTAGCAGTGATGGAGGACTTCGGTTTTCTAGACATCTGGTTAAGTTCTTCCTTTGTCAAAAGCAGGACTGCTAATAGCTTCTTCAAATTTCTTTTCCTTTGCATTTGAAGGGCTTATTCCTGTTTGCTTGCAGAATTTGTTGTTTTTGAATTGAATTTTTAAATTTAGCTACTATGTATTTTGGATTTTACAGCCTTGGTTCCTTGCCTTTCCCCTCCTGGAGATTATCTATGCATTCTTTCAAATAGTATTTCCTTTTTCATATTCAGAAGTTCTGGACAATTATTTTGTATTATTTCTTGCATTGTGGTGCTCAGGTTTTTTGACTCATTATATTCTTCTGGGAGATCTACATTCCTTAGGTTATCTCTTTTTATCCTATTTTAAAGAGCAATATGTTTTGCTTGAATGTAGAGTTTGTTTTCTTTTAATGTTGTTGCTTTTGATTTTTTTCTTCTAGATTGTCTTTCACTTTTATGTAGTTATATTTCTGATTAGTCTTCTCTTTTGAGACTTGCCATTGAAAATTTGAGTTTTTTCTGATATGCAAATTATAAATTCTGCTCCCATAACTTTCATTTCTCTTTTAAATCATTCAGGAACAGTATGTTCTTCCATGTTCTCCACAAGTTCCTCTGTCCTATTGAGTGCTGAGTCATTTTCCTTTCTTTTACAGAATTTGTTCATAGACATCTGAACTCATTTACTAGATCTAGAGGCCATATTACCTTTTACTGTTAATGTTTCCTCTGTTTGCTTGTGCTTGAGATCTTTGCATTTTCCTACTGAGATCTTTGGTAATTTTAATCTTATTTTTCCTTATTTTCCCTCTATTGCTCACTTTCTGACTTACTCCCTTCTGATGGTGGTTTTCCTGGGGCTGGATCTCAGAGTGTCTCAGCTTCCTCCCACAATGGGCAATTCATGACTTCTTTGGATAAGTTTTCTACCTCAAGTTACTTTGGGAGGAATAAAAATGGCCCCAGTTGGATGATAATAAGTCTTTTCCCTCAGGCCTGGTGGAGTACTACATACCCCTGTACAATTTCTCACACCCACTTCCATTGGTTCTTCAATTTCCTGACCTGGAAGTTCAGAGTGCTGCCATGCTAGTGCTATTGCAGCCAGAATTAATTTCTGTCATTTTGAGTTTGGATCTCAGAGACTCTGGGAGGATGTGGGGGGGTGTTGGTATTGAGCTTTTTTCAAACCCAGATATGTGTCTTTCCCCTCTCTATTTCAACATTCTCCTGTAGAGATCTCTGGTAGCACAGAGTACTGTCAGGAACTGACTGTCCTGGTCTCATTAAATTTCTGTAGTTTGGAGCTTTGATGATTTCATGGCACTGGAAAGAGGAGTGGGGGACAAGTTGTATTTTATTGCAAGCCTGAGAGTAAGTCAATGCAGTCTTGCTACTGGCCATGTCGTGAATGGGAGGGCAAGGAGTGCTAAGATCAAGATAAGTGTTGGCTTATTATTGTTGTTGTTTTTGTTGTTTACCTTCTTTCAGATTCTGGTGTTTTAGACCATGGAGACAGTTGAAGGTACTTAATCTTTGGCACGTAATTGGGTTGGAGAAGCTCAAGGGGTCATAAACATCAGAGAAAATATCCAGTCCTTCATCTTCTTGGTCCACTAATAACTTCTTGAACTGTCATAGTTATAATTTCATCCTTCAAACAATAGAACTTCTGAAGACAAATTCTATTGTAGATATGATTGTTACTCACAAAGAGAAATAGGTTGTGGGAGTGAAAATTGTGATAACCTTGGGGGCAAAGTGTCCATTCCCTTCTAGAGTTTGTGGTGGACGGTGGAAATCCAGGCTTAATCTAACAAGTACCATGGATTTTGGAAGAGTACATTTCAAATGGTTAAAAGGAAGGATCAGAAGGATTACTTGGACTGATATCCTATAGAGGAACCTAATCCAGTTTGGTAGGAAATGCTCAAGAATGAAATTCTGGAGAAACAAAGATAATTAATTCCAATGAGGAGGGAAAAGTAGCATTTATATGAAGAAATTAAAGTGAAAGCAGAGGAAACTCATCAGTGACTCAAATTTCAAAAAAGCTAAGTACAGAAGATGGAAGTAAGTCAAGGTAATATATAATGACTAAAAGAGCATGGCACAGTTCTATAAAAGGAATAATAGGAGTCATGAGCTGAGGATGGTGAAGGAAGAAAAGTACAACAAAAAAGTCTTTAAAAAAGTTATATTGGGAGAAGAGGGAAGATCAAAGAAATACTAGGAACTTTTTTGGGGGTAGATGGGATAATGATAACTGACAACAGAGAAAAGGTACAACTCATTTCTTATTGAGTTCAGTTTTCCCTGCCAAGGAGGAATTTTTGCATAGGAAATGACAAGAATAATATTTAATAGGGAATGGATATCCAAGATAAGTAAGACAATAGAAAGTGACACCTTGTTACCCTTTATAAATTCAAATCCTGACTCAGATGAATTACATCTACAGTTACTGAAAAGGTAGATGTTACTATTGCTGTCAGTAAAAAGTAGATATTATGATTACTGTCAGTAACATTTGAAAAATTATGAAGGGAAAAAAGGGAGAGATTCTGAAGACTGGAAAAAGACCTATATTTGAATTTTTTAAAAGGAAAACAGAATCTTCAAACTATAGGCCAGTGAGCTTGACTTTGTTTGATTCCTAGAAAATATAAAAGATCACTTAAATACATAAATAGTTTGAGAATATCAACAGAAGAGAAAGTGATTACAAAGAGTCAGCATGGCTCTATAAAAAAGTAGGTCATGTCAGACTAACCTTATTTAATTTTTTTGATAGATTTACTAAAATGCTGGATGAGGAGAATGCTGTAGATAGTTAATACAGATTTTAGCAAAGCTTTTGATGAAATATTTTAGAGTATTGACACAGAAGAGGGAGAGATATAACTCAGATAATACAATTAAACAGATTTCAATGATCTTGATAGGCCTAGAGCTTTAAGCTAAATCTAATGAGAAAATATTCAACAGGCATAAATATAGCTCTTATATTTTGGCACAAAAAATATGATGGTGATATATGGTTAGAAAGAGTGATATAAAAGACCTGAGATTTTTTTAGGGGTTCTACAAACACATATAAGTCAGTAGTGTGATGTAATAGCCAAAAATCCAAAGCGATCTTGGGCTGCATTGACAAGTCTGGCTTTGAGGAAGAAAGGGGTGATAATCCTGCCATACTCTGCTCTCATCAGACCTTTTCTGGAATCTCATGTTTACTTCTGGGCACCATGGCTTAAGAATGAGCTGGAGAGTATCCAGAGGAAGCAGCCAGACTGGTAAAAAAATCTTCAGCTCAAGGTATGAAAATCAATTGAACAAACTGGCCATGCTTAATTTTGGGGAGGAAAAAAAAGAAGACTCGGGGAAACATGTGAGCTGTCTTCAAATATTCGAAGGACTCTTAAGTGGAAGACATTCTACTTAAGTTCCATTGTTAGATTTGTACTGTTTGCCCCAGAGGACAAAACCAAGTGAAAACTTCAATAAATTCAATTTAAGCCTGATATCAGGGGAAAAAAGTTAACAATTAGAACTGCCCCAAAGTGGAAAGGATTGCCTTGAGAAGTGTAATATTACCCCTCCTTTAAAAACAAAGACTTCATTATCACTTGTTTTGTGTATTATAATGGGGATTCCAGATATGAGCTGGACAAGAAAGCAACTGAAGTCCTTCCAAGCCTGCGATTGTGATTCTATTCAAAGATTCGATAGTAGTATTGCAAGGTGTTGGGTTTTTTATCCTTCTTTCCAAACTTGTAACCTTACAGAAGGTAATCCTGTAGTTGTGTGGGTTGCTGAGTAATACCTCAGGACAGATAGACCCCCTAGAAG
The DNA here is from genome assembly GCF_016433145.1 of Gracilinanus agilis. NCBI lineage: Eukaryota > Metazoa > Chordata > Mammalia > Didelphimorphia > Didelphidae > Gracilinanus > Gracilinanus agilis. The sequence goes on from NC_058130.1 coordinate 595,622,157, forward strand.
TGGGCCTACTCCTTGCCTTATTATCCTATTAATTCTTTCATATCAGGTTCAAAGGCAATCACATGGTTATGTTCTGATATTACTTCATAAATTATGACAAATATAGTGATATTCATTAGTCATTTCTGTGTTCCTTCCCCAGTTAATAAGAACTTAAGAAATCTCTCTTCTCATAAGCTTTTTCTCCTCTCTCAGACTCAAATCCTGGTCTCATAAGCTTAAAGAAACATCAGTGTTACTTACCTATATAATTAATTTATCAACAGTAACAAATAAAGCTAAAACAATAATATTTCAACAGTGTACTAGTTGTGAGGAAGGGCATATTCAGAGTCATCCCTAACTATTGTGGTGCAGAGAGGGGGCATATCTGCTTTAATCTCTGACTTCTCCAAAACAATGGAACTACAGTCCAACAATCTGTTCTCTTGAGGTGGTTCTTTTAAGTCTTGGGAATTTTTGGTAGAATATTTTTTCCACAGAAGAGGAGTTAAACTCGATTCTCTCAGAATGTCTAAGACTCTCAAAGATGACAGTTCATGTTTTCTGTCTCTTACAGTCTCTTCATTCAAGACAATTTATTCTTGGAGTATTCTCAGGAAATAATTTATGTTAATGTCTTTTCATTGCTTTACCCATGAAATGACAATAGTTAATTGCCATTCACCCAAGATTCCATTTATTCTCCTTTATAGGTATAGGAACAATATCCATACAAGGTGTATTTGGGGTGTTCAGGGAGGATTAGTACCTCTGATATGAGGACTTGCCTTGCCCTATGCAGGGCTTTTTCATCTACCTTAGGTATACAACTTTCACCCAATTTTTACCTGTGACACCAAGAAGTTGTTGCATGTACAGTATCCAAATCTTTGTTAAACTCTCTTGGTAGAAGAGCTAAATCAGACTGAGGGTAATGGATAAGCCTCAAACCTACCCTAAGCATGTGAAAATTTTCTCCAGTGGGATAGGCATATGAGAATAATTAATTCTAGTGACCATGAAGGTGGCTAAGGCAAGTGCTGTGGAGTTCTTAGAGTTTGGTCAGATATCAAAGAAGCAAAAGTCATCCATTACCTTCTGTGCCATGGACAATTGTTTTGAGTTTTGTCTTGTCATTGGACTTTGTTGACTTTGGAAGAGAGTGTGTGGCTGATGACTTTGTGCAAACTCTGTCTCACTTAAGTCCAATTCAAGCCCTGAGTCAAGACAAAATCCTGTAATGTCATTGGTCTTTTCTGAAAACAAAGGTCAAACAAGTTCTTCTACTGGAAACTCTCTCCTTTATGAATAACATGGTCTACACAGGATATAAAGATATTTTAACTGGTAGGGATTGTATTTTATATAACGTATATTCCCCATAGTACTTAGAATAAGAATGTTTGATACTGCTTTAAGATGTACAAAAAAACTTCCTCACAACAGCCCTGTGATCTATATAGTGCAATTATTATCACCTCCATTTTACAGACTTTGTTGTTGTTGTTGAGTCATTTTAGTCTGACTTTTCATGACTCCATCTGGAATTTTCTTGGCAAGATACTGGAGTGGCTTGCTATTTCCTTTCCTAGTTCATTTTGCAGATGAGGAAACTGAGGTAAACAGGGTTGGTGAATAGGAAAGAAAAAATACAAAATGGCCCTTATTCTCAGACATCTCTGTTCTACAGTGATAATGCTAGAGATTAAGAAAGGGAAAAGAGAATGAAAATCAACATGACATTTTTAGAATAGGTATAAACACTAACTTTAAATGTGAGATCCTTATCTAATAACTACTGGTTAGTCATACTATTGAAGGAAAAAATAATAAAAGGAAAACTTTGAAGAACAATTAGAAAATATTACCAGGGAAATGTAGAGTAAAAAAAAGAGAGACTGATTATACAGCAAGATATATGATAGGGAGAAGGAGAGAAAAAGGAAGAAATGAGCATTTATGCAGTATGTGCCAAACACTGTGTTAAGCACTTAAGAAATATTATTTTATTAGACCCTTAGAAAAACCCTTTGAGATAAGTGCTGTTATTATTTTCATTGCAGTTGAGAAAAATGAGGCAAACAGAAGTTAAATGCAATGAGAACATACCAGAGGATATCATTAACTCTGTAGCATTATAGGTATGAATAATTGTGGGAAAGTATGTACCCTAAACGCTTATATTGCCACATTTTTGTACTCTCTATGTACACCTTGAACAGTGTCCTTCTGACATATGAACCTCTTTAAGCATTTCCCTAACCATATGTGTTGACTATATGTATGCCTTCCTCCACTGGTGGTATCCTTACGTGGGCAAAAGGTGACAATGGTGGTGGTGAGAAGGGGAAGATCTTTTCTTGTTGCTTAGTTTGCCAAGCTATTAGATAAAATAGAATTTGCTTTGCACTAAGGTGTCTTTTGTCCTTATAAAAGCAAATTTCTGGTAGGGATACTGACCCACAAAGTATCTCAAATCTACCATAGCTTTCTGGCACTAGGGTTCTACTATATGTGATAGTAGAACCCTAGTGCTATTTGTGAAATAGAAGACTTTCAGGTATTCTGATGATCAGACTAAACCTGAGTAGATAGTTTGAGATGCAAATACAAGAGTCAAGAGAAGCCTAGAAAAGAAAATACATTTTAGAAAATGGAATAAAGATGATGAAGTTCTTATATTTTAATAGGGGGGAGAAGAATCAAGTTTATGTTCATAATCTTCAAGGGTCATAGAAGGACTTAAGTAAGACAAGAAGAGAATCAGAGCTATTCTGTTTTCATGATCATAAGAAAGGAGAGAAAAGGGAAAGAAAAAGGAATACACTGGAGAAGGAAGTATGAAGGAAACTTTCTTTTAAATGGGTTTGTTAGAAGAATAGTATACAAATATGAAAGAAGGGATTGAATGCCTTTGATTGAATACAATGCCATATGAAATACTCATTCTTGTCAGAAATGGGCAAAGGAAGGTTGAACATACTTATTCATTCATAGGGTCTGGTGTAGGAATTCATTAAAGACAATAGGAAAACAAAAGGAAGTAAGAAAAAAGGGGAGAGGGACTTTTGAGGAAGGGTAATATAATGAGTTCATAAAATAGAAGAAACAGTTTTTGAGAGCTGGTCAAGGGTAAAAGTGTAGGGAAAGTTGAAGGAAAGTAAATCACTCTTGATAGATCATGGGTCCAAAGCCCCACTTCCCCCAGCACCTGCCTGAGCCTGGGACAGAAACTACCTCAACGATACCTGGCAGAACACCAAAATCTTGTCCCTCAGTCTGTATTGCATCCCTGGGAACAAGACTGGGAACCAAAAACCCCCAACCCCAAAGCTACCCCTCTCAGGATCATCCAATGAACTTCACTCAAATAGCCTACTTCGACCACTAGAGGGAACAAAGATTACTTCATCCCAAACAACCATCCTATAAGAGGCTAAGCCCATCTCCACTCCAGTGGAGACTTGGCAGCCATCTTTGCTGGCTCTGACCATTCCCCACTCTCCTTCATTCTCTCTTCCTCCCCCCAGCCTCACTCTACTGCCACTTCTACTGCCATTGGCTTCCCATCCCCCTTTGCCCCCTCTCTTCCTCTAAATAAAGCTTTGCTGTATTACTTTTCTCTGGTTTCATTTATTTTGGGTTGGACCCCCTATCCACCAAGACTGACAACTCCAATTATGGATTACTAGAATCAATCAATCAATCCTACTCTTTCACTACTGTCTTATTCCGTGTCAAGAAGTGAGGGGTTGGGGGAGGGAATGAAGCAAAAAGAAGAGAAAGTATAAGAGGTTAGGATAAAAGAAATGTATAATTAACAATCATAAACATAAATAGAATGAACTCACTCATAAAATATAATCTCATAGCAAAATGGGTTACAAAGAATGTGTCATTTACAAAAAAAAATTAAAATAAAGATTCATACAGAGTTAAAAGGAATTAGAACAGAATTTATTATGCCTTAGGTGATAGCAGAAAAGCAGTGATAGTGGCCATGATCTCACATAAGTAAATAATAAAAACAAATGTGGAAAAGAGATAAACATTGAAGCTACATAATGTTTTCTATTTAACTTAAATTTTGTTTTTTGCCAATTACATGTAAACAAAATTTGTTAACCTTTATTTAAAATTTTTTTTGTTTCAAATTCTCTACCTCTCTTCTCATTCTCCTCCTTGAAAAGGCAAGCAATTTGATATAGATTATATATGTGTAGTTATGCAATACATTTCCATATTAATCATGTTGCAAAAGAAAACATGGACCAAAAAAAAAAGTAAAAATGACACTCTAATCTACATTCATAAACCAATAGTTCTTTCTCTAAAGGCAGAGACCATTTTTCATTATGCTTCTCAGAATTTTTTTGGATCATTATATTATTGATAATAGCTAAGTCATTCACAGTTGATCATCAAAGAATATTGCTATTACTCTATATAATGTCTTCCTGTTTATGCTCATTTCACTTTGCATCAGTTCATAGCCTTTCAAAGTTTTATGTAGAGCATCCTGCTCATCATTTCTTATAGCACAATAGTATTCCATAACAACCATATACCACAACATATTCAATTATTCTCTAATTGATGAACATCTCTTCAATTTCCAATTCTTTGCCACTGCAAAAAGAAGCTGACATAAATATTTTTGTACATATAGATCCTTTTCATTTTTCTTTAGTTTCTTTGAGATATAAACCCAGTAGTGGTATTTCTGGGTCAAAGATTATACACAATTTTATTGCTCTTCAGGCATACTTCTAAATTGTTCTCCAGATATTGTTGGATCAGTTCAAAACTCCACCAACAGTGTATTAGTATCCCAATTTTCCCTTATTCCCTCCAACACTTGTCATTTTCCTTTTCTGTTATATCAGCCAACCTGATAGATATAAGATAATACTTCAGAATTGTTTTAATGTATCAATAATAATCAATAATCAATAGTGCTTTAGAGCACTTTTTCATATGACTATAGATTGCTTTGATTTCATCTGAAAACCTCCTGGTTACATCCTTTGACAATTTATCAGTCGGTGAATGATTTGTATTCTTATAAATTTGACTCAGTTCTCTACATATTTGAGAAATGAGGCCTTTGTCAGAGAAACTTGCTATAATATTTTCCCTAGTTTTTACTTCTTTTCTAATCTTGGCTATATTGGTTTTGTTTCTGCAAAATTTTTTAAATTTAATATAATCAAAATTATCCATTTTACGTCCCATAATACTTTCTTTGGTCATAAATTCTTATCCATAAATCTGACAGGTAAAATATTCCATCTTCCCCTAGCTTTCTAATAATATAACTTTGTCTGAATTATATACCAATTTTGATCTTATCTTGGTATATTGTGTGTGATATTGGTCTTACCTAGTTTTTGTCAAATTATTTTCTAGTTTTCCCAGAAATTTTTGTCAAATAGTGATTTCTTGACCTCAAATCTTGAATCTTGGGTTTGTCAAACTAGATCACTATAGTCATTTACTACTGTGTATTGTATAGACCAGGGATCAGCAACCTTTTTGGCTATGAGAGCCATAAACACCACATTTTTTAAAATGTAATTTCGTGAGAGCCGTACAGTGCTCACAGTGTGTGCTCCTGTAACAGTGGCTGAAAAAAATTGACTTTATGGCTCCTGCAGGAAGAGCCATACGTTGCCGACCCCTGGTATAGACACTCTATTCCACTGATCAATCACTCTATTTCTTAGCCAATATCAGGTTCTTTTGATGATTATTGCTTAATTATATTATGTTTAAAGTCAACATAGAGAATGAAATAATATTAATATTTATTATATGTGTAGCAGTTGTCATCGCATTTACGTACTTAGAGGATAACCAAATCCCCCACAATCAGAAATCATTCCACAGAGTCAATGCTAAAAGCATCAGAATGGGAAAAGAGTTGAGAGTGAAGCAGAACATCCAGGGATAACTTGGAATAGAGGTCTTTGACATCTCTATCCAAGGCATCACATGGTGGTAAAGACACCCACCCTGATGTGGGTGTCTTCAACAAGCTGTAAGTCCTGAGGGCAAAGCAAGAAGCCTCATCTTGTCTGCTTAACCTAGGAGTCTGTATCCCAGTGGCAGACACCAATAATCCACAGTCAGTGGGCCCTGGGAGCACCTAGGTAGACATAGGCCTCAGGTTAGGGGTCCCCAATCACCCACTGTCGCGGGCTAACTGCTGAACAGAGAAGGACTTCAGGGGCCCAGGAATACTGACAAGATACAGGTTCTATCCCAGGCTGCAGCTTTGGGGGAGAAGGTATGAAGAGGGAGCATACATTGGTGAGTGAAGTTGCTGAGGGGTTGAGATCCTGCTGGTTGTGGTCACTCACAAGAGAGTGGAGTCTTTGGCTGCCATCCTAAGAGGAAGAGCAGTGACAGAACTCGTGTGTGTGTGTGTGTGTGTGTGTGTGTGTGTGTGTGTGTGTGTGTGTGTGTGTGTCTAGTTGGAGTACCTGAGGTCAATCACAGACTGGACTTTGAGCTGGTGGGGAGCATGGACTACACCTAGCACTGGAGTATAGGGAAGAAATGAGTAAGGCCCATGAAATAACAAACACAAAAACATCCTGGAACTGGAGGCATTTTCCACTTCCCCACCAGCAAGACACATATACTGGGAACAGAGCCCTATTGATACATAAAACTAACAGTTAAGCCTATTGGTTTGGCTCCTAAAAATTGAAAAAAAAAAAAAAAAAAACAAAGAAAAAGAACCCAACTGCAGATAGTTATTATGGAGACAGAGAAGACCTGGGTTCAAATTCAGACAGTGAAGTTAAAATACCTACTTCTAAAACAGAAAAGAAAACCACCAAATAGTCACTAGCCTAGAAAGAGTTTTTGGAAGAGCTTAAGAAATATTTCAAAAACCAAATGAGAGAGTTTTTGGAAGAGCTTAAGAAATATTTCAAAAACCAAATGAGAGAGGTTCCCCAACTAAAAGGGGAAGAGGAGGGATAAGGAAGGGGATCTAAAAAAGGCCATGAATTGGAGAGGTAATGGACAAAAGAAATTGGATGTCTAAGGAGGTATATAGCACAAGGAAGAGAAGGACACTTAGGAAAAGTAGAAGGAAGAGAAATACACAACTACCAATTATAACTTTTAATGTGAATGGGGTGAATTCATCCATAAAAATGAAATGGATAGCAGAAAGGACCAAAACCCAAAGCCTGATAAGATGCTGTTTATAAGAAATACACTTTTAAATGAGAGATACACAGGTAGATCAGTGGAACAGAACAAACATACAACAAACTGTCATAAAAGATTATAGCAATCTTATATTTGACATAAATATAGATCCAAGCTATTGAGATAAGAAATTATTTGGTAAAATTTCTGGGACATTGGAGAGTAGTTTGGCAGAGATTAGGTTTAGAAAAAAAATAGTGTAAAGAAATCTTGAGACAAAAAGAAAAAAAGACAGAACTAATATACCAGGCCATAAAACCCTTATAAACATTCAGAAAATCAGAAATATTAAATACATTTTTGCTGGCCAGAAAGTAAAAAAAAGGACTTTCCAAGAAAAAATTAAAATATAATTGGAGACTAAAGTTCATGTTATAGAATTATTGAATCAAAAACAAATTATAGAAACATAAGATAAATTAAATAAAAGAAAATTAAAGTAATAAAACATGCCCAGCCATTTGTATTATAGACAAAGTTCCTAGGTTCCTAGGGGAAATTTTATATTTCTAAACACTTTTATCAATATAAGAAAGAAAAAAACTAAAGTGAGAAAAGCAACCAATTAAAACACCCTCAATTAAGGGGATGCCCTTCAGTTGGTGAATGGCTGAACAAATTATAGTATATGTTGGTGATGGAATACTATTGTGCTAAAAGAAATAATGACCTGGAGGAATTCCATGTGAACTGGAATGACCTCCAGGAATTGATGTAGAGTGAAAGGAAGAGAACCAGGAGAACATTGTACACAGAGACTGATATACTGTGGCGCAATTGAATGTAATGGACTTCTCTACTAGCAGCAATGCAATGATTCAGGACAATTCTGAGGGACTTATGAGAAAGAACACTACCCACATCCAGAGAAAGAACTGTGGGAGTAGAAACCAAAGAAAAACATTTCCTTGATCACATGGTTCAATGGGGATTTGATTGGGGATGTAGACTCTAAATGATCGCTGTATTGCAAATATTAATAATATGGAAGTAGGTCTTGATCAATGATATATGTAAAATCCAGTTGAATTGCTCATTGGCTACAGGGGGGGAGGAAGGAAAGGAGGGAAACAATATGAATCATGTAACCATGGAAAAATATTTTAATCAATTAATTAATTAATTAAAAAAAGAAAAAATTCAATTAAACATCAAAATAGAAATTCTAAATTCAAAGAAGAAAGTTAAAAAAAATTAAAGGCAAAAGCCTCCACTGAACTGACAAACAAGCATATTGTTTTTTGGAAAAAATCTAGTCAAACAGACAAATCACTAACTAATGCAATTTTTAAAGAAAGAAGAAAATCAAATTGCCAGTATCAGAAATCAAAATGTGAATTTATAATTGTAGCAAAAATTAATTATAAGCTAGCAAATTAAGTTAGATGAAATGGATTAACATTTACAAGAAAAAAACTTAGATGAATGCAAGAAATAGAGAATTTAAATAATTTAATCTCATTAAAACAAATAGAATAAACCATGAAGGAACTCAAAAAATAAAAAAACCCTAGAACTAGATAGATATAAGTAAATTCTATTAAACATTAAAGAAAAACCAATTCTGATATTACATAAATTTTTTGCTAAAATAAGGAAAGAAAATATCCTACTTAATTCATTCTGTAATACAAATATGATCTTGATACCTAAACCAAGGAGAGGCAAAGCAGAGAAAAAGAAATATAAATAAGTAGCCCTGAAGAATATAAACTAAATTGTCAAAAAACATATCAAACAAAATGTTAGCAATGGGTATATAGAAATATATTAAAGCATCATATAGATTAGATTTTTACTAAGAATGAAGAATGTTTCAATATTAGAAAAACTATAGACATAATACAGCAAATTAGTAACAAAACAATGAGAATTATATAAGTTACTACCTTCAGAAAAGATTTTGCTAAAATATATCAAATAAAACAAAATTTAAAATAAATCCATTTATATAACAATTATTAAAAATCATAGAGATAAATGGGAAATTCCTTAATATGGTAAAGAATAACTAAATATAAAAACTCTAAATATAAAAAACTAGGATTATTATTACATTTATTACAGTATTACATGTATATGTATTATTCTTACATCAATATATAATGTTGTTATTTTGGTAATAAAGAGGCCTGCATTTATTTTATTATTTAATTTCAGTTTTGTTTCTTTCTATTACCAAACATTATCTGATTCCCCTTCAATTTCTCATATCCTCAGGAAAATGAAAAGAAAAATTGCATAGTAAGTAAGCATAGCTAAAAAAAAATTCCCATGTTGGCAATGTCCAAAAATGCATATATATCTCATGCTACCTATTAGTCCATTACCTCTTTTTCAGGTGAGTAGCATTCTTCAATATTTTTTTCTGGAATAATGATTGATCACTGTGTTAATCAGAGTTCTTTTCTTTCCAAATTGTTCATTTTCACAATGTTGATGCCATAGTACAGGGTGTCCCAAACACTCACAGAGTGTTTAAACTTTAATAGCTTAAAACTGTGGAAAGTGGGCAGCTAAATGGCTCAGTAGATTGAGAGCCAGGCCTAAAGAGGTGAGGTCCTGGATTTAAAACTGGCCTAGACACTACCTAGTTGTGTGACCCTGGGCTCTTTGCTGAGCTCTTTCAGCTCTTCTACCTTGGAACCAATACACAATATTGAGTCTAAGAAAGAAGATAAGGGTTTTAAAAAAAACTACACTAAGACTTTTGGGATAGTCTGTTTAAATTGTTTTCCTGATTCTGCTCAACTTACTCTGCATCAGTTCTGATAAGTCTTCCCAGGTTTCTCTGAAACTATCTCTTCATTTCTTGGAGCACAAAGTATTCCATTACATTCATACACCATATATTTTTTTATTCTCCAATTGATGTGTGGGCAATCCCATAGTTTCCAGTTCTTTGCCTCTTTCAAAAGAGTTGCTATTAATATTTATGCACATAAAGGATCTTTTCCCCTCTCTTTGACCACCTTTGGTTATGAAACCAGCATTGGTATTGATGAGTCAAATGATATGTAGTCACAGTTTAATAACTATTGGGACATAGTTGCAAATTGCTTTCTGGAATGACTGAACTATTTACAGTACCACTAATAATATATGTGTTCCTATTTTCCTGCAACCCCTTCAACATTTTGTCATTATTCATTTTTTGTCAACTTTGCCAACCTGATGCATATGATATAGAACTTTAAAGTTACTTTAATTTGCATTTCTCTAATTAATAATGATTTAGAACAGAGATGTCAAAATCAGTGGAACCAGATTCAAATGTAAGTGGGAAATGTTTAATAAAAAAAACAAAAACATAATACAGTACCAGTAATGCTAATTTGTGGTTTTCTAAGTCAGTATGCCAACTGCAGGTATCCCTTTCTATTTGAGTTTGATAATGCAGTCGTAGAACATTTTTTTTCATGCCAATATAATAAAAATGACAATATTACTTTAATAAATTTGTTTATTCAGTGCCATATATAACTAATTATTTGAGTTGAAAAAAACACCAAATTTATCTAGAGAAATTATTATAAAAATTAATCTAAAGGCTTATGACTAGATTTATAAACATTTATATAGTAAAGAGAAAGAAAGAGAAAAATGGGGATTTTCAGCCTCTCTAACTTTAGGTAAACTCTAATCCTCCACTTCAGCAAGCTGAAGCCTCCCCTTGTTAGAGATCACCAGATAAGATAAGACAGAGAGCAAGCCTAAGAACAGTAGGTTCTTCAGAGATCTGTCTAGAGAGAGAGAGAGAGAGAGAGAGAGAGAGAGAGAGAGAGAGATGCCAGCTCAGGAAGTGAGTTAGTTCAAGTCCAGAAGCAAAGAGAGCTCTCCACTTCTTGGGCTGTTTTTTTAAACTTATAGCTCCTCCCAGTCCTGGATATAGGCCCAATGGCTTTCAAACATCATGTGATGCTTTGCCTGTATTGGAATGTTGTTGCTGATACTGGGATGCTGACACTGGGATGCTGGGTTTCTGGGACACTGGGATGCTGATGCTGGGGACCCCAAGGTTAGACATGCCCTGTGACTCTGTGACTCTTATGTCTAGTCTTTCTGAGATGGGTTGAGTTAGGGGTCTCCTAAATATTTACCTCACACAGAACAAAAGATCAAGATTCCTAAGGGCAATAATAAAAAAAAATATTGAGAAAGAATAATGTCAAATAATACCATAGCTGAAACTAGACTACAAAGCAATAATCACCAAAATAAAGTGGCATTGACTAAAAAATGGAAAAGCCAATTAGAGGAATAGATGCTCAATATTCAGAAGTAATATATTACTCACTAAGAAGATATGCCTATTGGTGCCAGACACTATGCAAACTGATAAACAAATATTATTTCATTTGATTATTCCGAAGATTCTTGTAACTGAAGTAAGTCACTATTCAGCAAAGACTTCTAGAAAAATAGTACTCAAGATTAAGAATTCATACCATATACTACAATAAACTCCAAATGTATATATGACACATATAAAAGATTACATCAAAAACAAACTAGTGAGAAGCAAGAAGAGAGATACATTTTACAAATATAACTAGAGGAAGAGTTCATTACCCAAAGGATGGAGAGGATCATAGAAGATAAAATGGACAGTTTTGATTACTTAAAATTGAAAATGCTTCTTCACAAGCAAAATCAATGAAGCTAAAATGAGAAGAAGAATAATTATCTTGAAAAAATATTTTTAGTTAAGTTACTCTGATAAATGTTTGATATCCAGGATATAAAAGAAATGAATTCAAATATCAAAGAATAATAGCAATATTTGTAGCAAAGAATTGGAAATGGAAGAAGTGTCAATTAGGAAACAGATGAACAAATGATATTTGAATGAAATGGAATATTGTTGCTCTTTAAGAGAAGATAAAAATGATAGATACAGAGAAAACCGAGAAGATTCATAAACTGATTGATACAGAATCAAGTGAGCATAATCAGAACTGCATTTGTATATTATTATTTAAAAAAAAACAAGCTTGAAGAGCTCTGATCATTGAAGTGGCCAACTGCTATTCCAGAGGGCTAATAATGAAGTTTGTTGCATGTTCCCTCCCACTTGATAGAAAGGTGGAGCATTTGAGTGACATATTGAATTACATACTTTATGGATATTGTGTAGATTTTTTGTTTGCCATTATTACAAGACTACGCTTTTTTCTGTTATGAGGCAGGGTTATTGTTTTAATTGGTGGGAGAAATTTTGGAGGAAAGAAAGAAAGACATGAAGAAGGAAAGGAAGAAGAAAAGAAGGAAAGAAAGAAAGGAAAGAGAGAGAAAGAAAAGAGAAAACAAGCAAGCAAGAAAGTAGAAAAAGAAGAGTATCACTATGGCTTTTTTTTAAATGCAAAGAAGAAAATGGGAGGCTTAGAAGCCAGACAAGTAGGACAATTCTGAAATTAACATATTGAGTGTATTATATTCTTTAGAAAATGTTAATTTATGAAAGATTCATGATTTTGTATATAATCCTTTCTTCTGTTTTGTGTATATGGAAATGCAGAAGTTTTGATGATGTTTGTAAAGTACAGAATAACAAAAAAATTAATAATGTATTAAAAAAAGAAGGTTGTCTCTCGCATACAGTTTAGTATGGACAGAAAGAATACTACATTAGAAGACAGAAATTCTGAGTTCTGGTCCTTTCTCCACTATTGTTAAACGATATGACATTAGCGAAATTTCTTTTGAGCCTCTATTTCCCCATGGGTAAAATGTCTGGGATATTTTTCATATGCAACCCCCTGCACACCACCCTAAGTTTATATTAATCTCTGTTTCTTCCTTCTCTCTTTCTCCTCCTGAATAGCCCCTATAAATGTTTGCCAGAAATAGTTAGATTTCAATTACAGTGCTTAGTAGAGATAAAAATAAACTCAAGAAATGTTTACTGATTAGTTGATTGATTGGTTTCAGGGAAGAAAGGGCAGCCATTTCCACCTGTAGTTTTTATGGTGTAAAAAGCAATCAAACAGGTCATTGTATTGCCAGGGAGAATATGGGCTTAAAGATCAGTCTTCAGTTTCCAGGACACACGATTTTCATCATCTTGAAAGACCATATTTGTCTCTGCTGTCTGCAGACAATGTGGGCTTGGAGAGGGGGATGGGGATGAAGCTAGGGGTAGGAGCAGCTAGGTTGTAGTAGGAGGGGAGGGAACATAGAAATTGAGAACAGAAGTGGGCACACGGATAGTTCATCCCAGCTGTGTCTTCATTCGAATACACACAGATTAAAATGCCCTTCCTTATATTTGTGCGTATACATGAGAAAGCAAAAATAAAAAGTGGTGCCTGTTTCATACTTCAAATATCTATGAGTTCAATTGTTAGGCATTTATTATGTGCAACTGATCCACAAAAAACAGAGTATAGTCTTCTCAAACCCTTAAAAAGCTCAAACTCTTAAAAAGCTTAACTACTCCTCAAGTCTTAAAAAATGAAATGTCTTAAATTGATCAACTCTGAAGCGATGGTGAACATAGAGGTGGTTGGTGTTGCGATATTTATGTACTTTTACTGCACATAACAGCAACATGGCACAGTGGACAGAGCTGGATGTAGACTTAAGAGACCCAGGTTCAGGCTTTGTAGTTTACCAACTCTGTGACCATAGCAAGTCTTAATCTCTCTGGGGCTCAGTTTCCTCATCTACAAACTGAATTCCATTCTAGTTCTCAATCCATGATTCTACCTTTCCAGAGACATCTGAATTTTTATAGATAATGGTCTTACTTTCTTCCACTTGTTTCTGTGTGGAGAGGTCAAAGAAAGAGAAGGGGATGGATTACCAAAGGAAAGTATATGAAATGAGTAACAATCTGTCCAAAAGTCCCAAAGTGATCCCTTTCGTGGCTTTCTGCTATAGAAAAATGAACATTTCTCTTCTCCCAGACAGAGCGACTTGTTACATTTCATTTCTTTGCTCTGGTTGTAGAATCTCAGAGCTTGGTTGGGAGAAGAGGGGTGAGTACAGTGGAGTGGACGGGTGGGAGTGAGGTGGCACTTAGTCATAGAGGGCAGTAAGAGGAAGAGATGCATTTTTTGAAACTATGTTGATATTGTTCTAACATTTCTATGATCCTTTGAGACAGTGGTATCAAACTCAAATAGAAACTTTCATAGATAAGGAAGCTTTCAGACCACATATTGACTTAGTTTTAAAAATATAACAGCTATGTTTTATTATATTTTTAACTTTTTTCGTTAAATATTTCCCAATTACATTTTCATGTTTTGGGCACTACTTGAGAATGTTGTGGGCCTCGTGTGACCTACAGGCTGGGTGTTTGACACCTCAGTTCTAAGATATCTGACCATAAGCTTTCCTGGTCATTAGTTGAGTTTTTGTACTGTTACTAATCTGAACATGATAGAGGGGTAGAGATGGTAAGGCCCTCAGAGGTCATCAATAAGGACATAGTAAGTGCTATTTTATGCTGGGCTCTGTGTTAAATACTGGTCTATGGAGAAAACACAAAAACAGTCCTTGCAATCTAGTCTAATTCTTACCTGCAGAAGGAATACTTCACCTCCTTGATAAGTGATCATTTAGTTTAAATATTTCCAGTGAGAGAGAACTCAAAACTGCTTGGATGGTTGGACTCAAAGAATAGTTTAGAATGATTCAATGTCAAAGTGAATGTCTCTAGTGGGCTCTCCCCAAAATCTGTTTGTCCCGTGCTGTTTACATTTTTATCAATGATGTGGTTAAAGAAGTAGATGGAATGCTCATCAAGAGTTGATAGAGAAGGCTAATACAGTTGGATGAGAGTCAGGATTCCAAGGATCTTGTTGGGCTGGAACAATAGACTGATAAAGGGTAAATTTTTTTTAAACCCTTACCTTCTGTCTTAGAATTGAAAGTAAGTTTGAATTCCAATGCAGAAGATCAGTAAGGGCTAGACAATGAGGATTGAGTGACTAGCCCAGGATCCCACACCTAGGAAGTATCTAAGACCAGAATTGGGCTTAGGACCTTTCTGACTCTAGCCCTGAAGATCTATCCACTGATATCCACTGGAGATACAAGGGTAAATTCTTGCACTTAGGTACAAAAAAAAAATTCAATTCCTAAGGATAAGAAGGAGAATGCATGGATAGGCAATAGCTGTTCTGAAAAAGATCTAGTAAATTTTAGTCAGGGATGTGCTAGAGTTAGCTCTAACTGCTCATGGGAGTCAATTGTTAAATTTTCAGTATGACTATTTTACACTTAATCAGCAATTGCTATAAATTGGGGCTTGATTATTATTTTGTTGATTGTCTAAATGGAAGAAAGTGCTAATAACATAGATTAAATTTAAAAGTGTTTGTGCATACATTTCACCCAAGAAAGCCCAGTTGTCAAACACAACCATTGGTCACCATACCTCTGTATCCTGTTACTCTATAAATATTGCTTGAACTCAGGAGGAGTTCAGTAGATGACTCAGGGAATGAAGTCATCTCCAGATTAGAGACTTAGTCACTGTAGAATAAAATGATAATAATAATAATAATAATAATAACAACAACAGGTATTTCTATAGCACCTTCAGGGTTAGAGAGTACATTACATCCATTATCTTATCTGAGCCTCACAATACTCCTGATTTTAATGAACTACAATCTTAGTATGAGTCAAAAATAAGAAGCAGCAGCTAAAAAAGTTAATATGATTGTAGGCTACATTAAGAGGGGCATATGGTTGTTGTTCAGTTGTTTTCAACCCTTCATGACCCTATCTGGGATTTTCTTGGCAAAGATACTGGAATGGTTTACCAATTCCTTCTCCAGCTCATTTTATAGGTGAGGAACTGAGGCAAAAGGGCTTAAATGACTTGCCCAGGGTCACACAGCTAGGAAGTGTCTGAGTTCAGATTTGAACTCAGGAAGATGAATCTTCCTGACTTCAGGTCTGGCATTCTATCCAATGGACCTCCTAGCTTCCCTAAGAGGGTATTAGCTCCCCACAATAGATGTGATAATTTCACAATATTCTGCCCTTAGACTTCATTTGAAATATCATGTTCAGTTTGAGTACCATTATACTCAGTACCAAGGACATTAATAAGCTATAGAATTTCCAAAGGAAGGTAATGAGGATTGTGAAGGGCTTTTATTCCATGACACATGAGAATCGGTAGAAGTAACTAGGAATGTTTAGCCTGGGCAAGTGAAGGCTTAGGGGTACATGAAAACTATCTTCAAGTATTTGAAAAGTTCTCATGTGAAGGAGGAATTACACTTTATCCTGTTTGACTTCTAGAGATAGACATAGGTGCAATAAGTAGAAATTGCAAAGAGGACAATTAATACTTGATGTTAGGAAAATGCTTCCAGTAATTAGAGCTGAGTAGAATGGAATAGTAGTGAGTGGTGGCTTCTTGCTTCCTTGGAGGAGTCTAACTGTAATACTTATCAATTATTTAGAAGAAAAATTTCTTTTATGCTTGGGATGGGTTATATGGACACTGAGGGTCCTTCTGACTTTCAAATTCAGGTATTCTCTGACTTAGAAATGGAAGCCATATTCTGAATGGAAAATCAGACTGTCATTGTATGGCTCTAATTATTTGGAAGTTTTTGCTTATCTTTAGCTGAAATCCAACTCCCTTGAATGTCACCCCCATTAATCCTGATTGTCTTCTGGAGCTCCAGAGAATAAATATAATCCTTCTTCCATGTGTCAGTCCTTCAAAGAACTGATTACAGTGATTACATTACTTTTTCTGCTCTCCCCACAAAGATTCCTAACTCTTTGAGCATTCTTCCTATCCTATGCTTTTGAGTACTTTCACCAACCTGGTTACTGTCCTCTTGAGGATGACTGAGAATGATCTAGCTGTTTTAGAGAATCTAGAAATAATATTGGTAACCACAAAAATAATAATGAATAGTAATATAGATCATTATAGCATGTAAAGGGTTTTTATACACCTCTCTTTTGAACTTTACAATAACTTTATGAAGTAAACACTGCAGGTATTATTAGTCCCAATTTGCAAATGAGGAAACTGAGTCTCCAAAGAGTTGATAGGAAACCCTTTGTAGCCATAAAGAAGTGTTTACTACATTCTCCCCTGTCTGAAAGTAAAAATGAAGCTCATTAACTTATTTTTTCCCTCAGAGCTTCTCCATAAGAAGGGAAGGTATCACAATTCTCATATTAGAGACAAGGAGACAATGATTAGAAACTTGTCCCATGTCAAAAAATTAGGTCAGTTGAATTCATTCACAGTAATTTGCTTTCATCAACCAATAAAAAGAA
Source organism: Gracilinanus agilis (assembly GCF_016433145.1). Taxonomy (NCBI): domain Eukaryota; kingdom Metazoa; phylum Chordata; class Mammalia; order Didelphimorphia; family Didelphidae; genus Gracilinanus; species Gracilinanus agilis. The sequence continues at coordinate 595,639,632 of NC_058130.1, forward strand.
ACTTCTCTGCTCTAGAGGCTTCATTAGGGCTAGTTCTTGTATGCATTTCTTCCATTTAGAGCAAAACTGACAATATCCAGATTCACCATCAGCGTGTGACTTTGTTGAGTAACAAACACTATATCACATTTTGCTTTATTTGAAAGATTATGAATTTTAAAATGAGTTCGTGGTACTTTATATACTTGAGACTTCAATGTAGCTTTCCACATTGTTGCAATCTTACCCATCAAGAGTATTTCTATGTTGTATTCCCATTTATTTTTTACCAAACCTAGCACCCTCATAAATACTCTTGTTACCCTTCCCTGTAACCTAAATCTGATATCTCTGCCACGGTACCTATTAAAAAAGAGAACTCTCTTAAAGAGGAGTCACACTGAATGGATTAGCTTACACTTTGCTTCTTAGACTTTTCTAGATAACCTTGAAAGGGCATCAGTTCTCCAGAGCTTTCTAATGAATATCATCAAGACCTGCAGATTAAGACCCTGACCGGTGCTATAACAATTAGTAGCTGGTCAGGAAGGCTTCCCAGATTGTGATCCTCAGATCATAGGAATGAGCCTATTTATGGACAATGTTCAGGTTCAAATTTTCTGTAAGAACACATAGGATTTCATTATTCCAAACACTGCCTCACTCTCAAGCATCTTTTCTCAATCTGAGCATAATTTCTTTCAGTTTTGATCAGGATGTGTGATGCATAAGTAATGGGCTTCCCACTGCCATCTGGCAATCGCTGTGAGTTCTCAGCTCCCACTACAGCAGAAGGAGCATCACAAGCCAAATTTAAAAGTAAAAGTAGGCTAAAGGACAGTTGTACCTGTAGAAAAGATGACTGATTTAGCTTCATTAAATGCTTTTTGAGAATAACAGGGCCTTTCCTCATTTTTTATCTCTATCTCTGCAATAATTCAAATAGGGCCAGTTGTGGTGACATATGCTTATAGCCCTTGGTGCTGGGAAGGATGAGATGAGACTGGTGGATCACTTGAGTTCCCAAGTTCTGAGCTGTAGTAGGGTTTAAGCTATGTGAGAGTCTGTTCTAAGTCTGCCACAGATATGTTGAACTTTCAGGAGCGGAGGGACACAAAGATGCCTAATGAGGGGTAAACTTGCCCAAGATGGAAAAAACAGAGCAGGTTAAAGCCTCTGTAAAGATCATCATTGGGATTGAGTCTTTGAGTGACCATTACACATCCAGACTGGGATAGGGAGATTGGGATAGGTAGATTCAATCTTCACAAAACAAAACAAAAACCCAGTTCAGGTAGAGTCTAGGTTATTTTAATATTGTCCAAAATCAATAAATCAATCCAATATACATTCCTCAAGCATTTCCTATGCACTAGACACTAATTGTAGGTTGTTAGAGCTTCAATTTTTTCTTTAACTTGAGCCACTCCTTTGCATCATTGCTTGTAATACAATTAAATTAAGATGAGTAATTTTGAGGACTTCTCCATATCTAAAAATGATTCTTACATGTGTCAGTTCATCAACCATCATTATTCATTTTGTTTCCCAAACTGAGAAAAAGTTTTAAACAATTGTTTTGTCTTATATGTAGATATCATTGTTGTCATGTAACAATTACAGAACATTTAGAATTGTTGGTCAGGCCCTGGACCAAATGTATAAACAAATATGTCTTAATACAGATTTAGGAAGGTTTAGAATACAAGAAGCCCAGTACAAGAAAATATGGTGCTCACACGACACAGGGAAAAAAGCCAGTTTTATTGAAAAGAGATTTTTTAAAAAATGAAGGGCAGTCAGGGAGAAAGATGGAAACAAAGTCAGATCTAATGAGCACCCATGTGGAATCAAATCCCCCCCACTGGGACCTTGGAAGGACGAGCTACTCTCTGTCCCACCAATAAAGTCTTGTGGAATGTTTATAAAGTGCTTATTTTAGCCTAGTAGGAAGAGGCATTGGTGAAGGGAGGGAGAAGCGTGGACCTGGGACTAGTTTTGACTCTTCAAGTTAGTGATAGGGAGGAAAGATTCCTGAGGAACTGGTGGCTAGTTGATATTGAAACTTGTCTCCAGAGGGAAAAAGGACTTTGGGCCACGACTAATAGTCTGACTCTTGACAACTGACTCAACTTCCCTGTCAGGGTTTTTCAAACTTCATTTAGTGGGTCAGGGAAACTACTGTATTCCTTACAATAAGCTTCCTTCTCTATAAAGGACTCCTTTGTATTCTTTTGGTAAGGAGATATCCTCTGAGGGCATTGGCTCTCTTCATGTTGTCATCTCTCCTTCAGGATTCTTAACAATATTCAGAGTTCTTTCAGGAGGCAAATATTTTCTCTAAACCATGCTTTCTACGTTGATATATAGTTAGTGCTCTGTTTTCAAGATTATTCATTTTTCAGCATCATGCTCAAACATGGAAGACCACAAAGAATTAAATTGGAACTTAAGAAGGTGACTGACCATCCTGGTTCTCTCTAGGGGCATAGTGGATAAAAGGGGGGCCTTGGAGTCAGGGGTAGCTGATATCTATTGGTACTTTAAGGTTTTCAAAGTCTTTTATATTTCCAGTCATAACAGCTGCCAAAAGGAAGAGAGATTGCCTAGCTCCTACATACCTACTAGAGCAAGAACCTGAAACTTGTACCACAAAATAGGCATGATATCCTATGAGAAACAAAGAAGGTAAATTCTTCAACTCCAGAACTGCTCCAAAAGTTAATTAGTAGTCCATGGTCAATGGAGGATGAGGGGAAAAGAATAAGAATTTATGGAGTGTCTATTGTGTGCCAGGCATCGTGCTAAGTCCTTTACAAATATTTTCTCATTTGATTCTCACAACAACCCTGAGAAGTAAGTACTGTTTTTATCCCCATTTTATAGTTGTGGAAACTGAGGCAAACAGAGATTAAGTGACTTGCTTAGGGCCAGAGAGCTGGTAAGTGTCTGAATCCAGATTTGAATTCAGGTCTTTCTGACTCCAGACCAGCACCCTAGCCAGTGTACTGCCTAGCTGACTTTAGGAAAGAGGGCCATCAATGAAGTCAATGCCAGTGTAGGCTATCCTTCCAGCATGACCTTCGAAATATGACCAGAAATGTAGCTTATAAAGCTTTGTGTCTAGAAGCAATAAGAATGGAGGGCTCCCAAAGAAAGACTCACGGAGGTTAGCAAGTCCCAGAATAGGGCCTCTGGAAACCCTACAGCAGCGATGGAATTTGGGTGGTCGCATGAGACTGTACAGGCTAGGTGGCCAGGGGTTATGAGACCCTAGTATTCTGTTCTGATTTGCCATTGGGGTATCTAAAGAGTCAGAATTCTGGATCTTAAAGATCCAGTAGAAACTAATTCCAGGACATAGAGGACAGAACAGGAACTCAGGAAACCCAGAGCAACACCAAGAAAGGCTGATCAGTCTACTCAAATGCATAGTAGGGGTTGGAATTTGGCCATTATACAAAACCTCAATTCAAGAAACAAAGGGAAGGGATGAATAAATCAAACAAAACACAGACTGGTACAAAAATCATATATCTAGAGATTTCTCAAATTAATTTCATAACAATTTTGTTGTTGTTGTTCAGTTGTTCTGTTGAATCTGCCTCTATGTGACACCATGGATTTTATCCATAGGGCTTTCTTGGAAGAGAAACTAGAGTTGGTTTGTCATTTCTTTCTCAAGTGCACCCCCATTTTACAGATAAGGATCTGAGGCAAGCAGGCCTCAGTGACTTGCCCAGGGTCACATGGCTTGTATGTGTCAGGCTGAATTTGAACCCAGATCTTCTTGGCTTATGCTCTATCCACTGTATCACCCAGGGGTCCATAACAACTACAGTGACTTAAAAGAAGAAAAGAATGTCCTACAGTAACTACATGAATCCTTAAAAGAAATGAAGCAAGAGATAAAAAATAATGAAACAAAATTCCTTAAGGAAAGAATTAGAAAGAGAATAGTTTAGAAGAAAAAAGTGGCAAATTTTATGTAAGTCTGAAAATTAGAATGGATTATTCAGAAATCAATGACTCTTTGAGGTAGCAAAAAATATTAGAACAGAACCAAAAAGTTAAAAATATAGGAAAAAAATGCAACGTTTGATATCACAAACAACTGACCTTGGAAACAGGTGAAGGAAAGCTAATTTAAGAATCACTGAACTCCTTCAAGATTATGATTTAAAAATGCCTGTACACTATCCTTCAAGAAATCAATCATAAATGAAAACTACACAAATCTATTAGAACCAGAATATAAAATGAATATATGATGAATGAAATGAATGCCTTCCAAAAGAAACACCAAGAGGGAAAGTCTCAGGAATGTCATAGCTAAAACTCAGAGTTTCCACATGAATGAAAAATACTGCAAGAATTGAGAAATAAGCAGTTCAAGCACCAAGAAAGCACTGTCAACAACATATAAACCTTGACAGTAAACAAGAGTAAATGAGGGATTATGTAAATAATATATGTATATATAAATGTATATAATATATAAATATATTATATCATGTTATATAATGTACAAATAAATGATATATAAATGATCAATAAATAAGAAATTATGGAAGATGATATTCCAAAAGGCTAAAGAGATAAGCTTATAACCAAAAATCATCACACAAATATAAGAAAAATGCCTCAGGGAGAAAAATATATCTTTAATGGAATAGAGGACATTCAACTATTTCTGATGAAAAGACCAGAGCTGAGCATGAACTTTGTAATACAAACATAAGAATATAAAGAAGCCTAAAAAGGTAAATTTATTTGAACAATTAGAAAGGGGATAAATGATATGATGCTAACATTCTAATGGAGATAGGGAGAAGAAACAAAGGTCCCGTCAGAAGCTTAATGTCTTCAAAGGGTATTGCCAGAGATATAAAGGGGGAAAATAGGGTCTTATGGGAGTGTGTATATTATTTGTTCTGAGGGCTTGAAGAAGAGAAAGGATGATAAAAGGAGAAATACATTGGTGTAGAAAGGAAGGAGAAGGAGGTATTTTCTTGCCTCCTTCTTGCAATTTCTCATAGAAAGCATATACAAAAATAGAGGAAGGAGTGGAGCAAGGGAGAAATCCACTGGACTTCACTCTTAGTCAGAACATACAAGAAAGAGTTCCATATTTGGATTTAGAGGATATGGGTTCAGATTTTGGCTCTTATCCACTTGTGCCATAGTCCATAGAATATTAAGTGTAAAAGAATAATAACAGAATGATTACTTATCCCAGAACAATTTTTATTTGAACTTTCTCAAAATAAATGAGAAAAATGAACTGAACAAGAATTATAGGAACAAATTTGTATATGGCTTTAAGGTTTGTAAAACTGGACAAGAAAATTGGGAACTATTCTTAACTGGGAAGTTCCCATGATGGAAGAGAAGACTTCAGTTGGGAGATTATAAATACTTTTAGAATTAGTTCCAAACATTTTTTTACCCATATGGGAAACTTTATGGAATAACTATTATGTTACTCATCAGTCATTCACAGAGACACAGGTGCATCTTGCTTAAAGCCCTTTCTGCCCCCTCAGACACTCTCTTTCCAGAATGTCCTAGGAAATGCCCATTTTAGATGAGTGGTGTCAGACTTAATCTATTAACCAATCTCATATCACTTAATTCAAATTACTTAACCCCCATTGCCTAGCCCTTACTGCTCTTCTGCCTTAGAATCAAAACTTAGAATAGTATTGATTCTAAGATGGAAGGTAAAGGTTAAAAAAAAAAAAAAGAATATAAGAAGACCTCCAATTGTGTGTAGCCTGAATCATAATTAGCGTAGTGCAAATGGGAACTTTGACCAAGAGCACCACATTTAGGGAATTTTAATCGTTTAATTTTTTCAATTAGTAAGAACAACTGATTTGAAGCTTGGTTTGAACTCTGAACAGCATGCTTTCTCCAGTTAATCTCATTGCTAGAAATTTGGTCATCATGGAGATTGCTTCATCTTTGGTACTCAACACCTCCTCAGTACCTTCTGATGCCCTTCTCCCAAAGCCTCTTTTTTTAAAGGGTTCAGCATTCTCAGCCATCTCTTCATTTTCCACTAGCTGCTCTACATGGTTTCAACTTTAGAATATCATGCCTCCACACACAGGGTACCCTCTGTCTTCAGCCTACTAGACTGAAGGATACCCAGTGGAATTGAGCTATTTTTCTATTGGTCTTCTATTTTCCTCCTACATCACCTTCAAAATCCCTTCTTGTCATGTTTAGTATTTAGCACCAACTTCAGCTCATAATGAACTTTAGCATTCTTGATACTGTTCCTATAGGACTATGGAAGAATATTATATTCCTCCTCTCTTACCTGGCTTTGTTTTCATATTCTAAATATGTCTTTAAATGTCTTCATTGCTTCAATAGCTCCCATATCAATCAATTAATTTATTTAGTTTAACCCTTTCCTTCTTAGTAACAACTCTAACTCTAAGGGTTAGCCAAATGGGGTTAAGTAACTTGCTTGGGATCACGTGGCTAGGAAGTACCAGAAATCAGATTTGAACTCAGATCCTCCAACTCCAGGCTTGGTGCTCTATTCACTGTGTCACCTAGCAGCCCTTATCAATCACTTTAGAAAGCTCTCTCTTTTCTTCCTTAAGTATCCTTTGGTCTTAAGTCTTCATATTTTCATTCTTAGATGCTTTTTTATTTTCTTGACCAATATATTTTGGCCTACTTAGAAAATTTCCTAATTTTTCCCCTCATGTAAACATATGGGGGAAATTTGAGGATTGCTTACTTGATTATTTCTCCAAGGTTTATGTTATGAGCCTGCGAAATGCACTTTTTCATCATAGCAAAGTGACCTTCTTGCTAGATTTGGAAGCATGATAAATGGATCCAGTCTCTCTGTTTCACCACAAAGAATTAAAGATATCTAATCTTCTTGGGGGCAGTGAATTTTTTTCTCTTACAAATAGTTCATCCTAGGGCATTGAAGGCTTGGGGCACTCCTAGATGTAGTTGTTGGTGAAGTTGTACAAATACAATGAGTAATAGGATATTTTCTGGCTTCTAAGAGAATTTTCTGGCTGTGCTTTATGTGTGTATAATGTGTTTGTATATATAAAAAAGATGCCTCAGGGGTGGATTTGGGGACAACTTCAATTCAGAATTTACCAGAAAAAAGAAGACTGGGTTAGAGCCCAAGGCCATACACTTCCCAATAGTGTATTGGACCAGGAACTTCATGCTATCATAGTTGTTTCTGGCAAAAGGATAGAGCTAAGCACCAGATATAGCCTTAATAGACTGTAAGAATTTAGTTTATGCTGAGGAGGCCTGGATTTTATCTGGATGTTCTACATAGTGGGAGCTCTTATTTTCCCAATTCTTTTCTTTTTTCTCTGAATAATTCATCTCCTAAAATGAGTAAAAAAACAAAAGAAAACAAAACTCTACTCTCTCTATTATCATAATGTTTGGTACTTCACAAGGAAAAATCTCAGCGCTTTTGGTTGCTTCAGCAGGTGCACAGTATGGATAAGAAAGTGAGAATAACTCTGACTTTGATTTTTCCAAAGGTGAATTATTGAAAGGAAGTTATACATATTCTTTGTGATATCCTCTAAGTCAGTGATGGACAAACTTTTTAAAGAGGGGGCCAAAGGAAAGGAAATGCTCATCTGTCAGTCTGTTTCTAAGGCAACTCTTTTGAAATTTCATTGTATTGTATATGGCCCGCAGGCTGTAGTTTTCCCATCTCTGCTCTAAGTCAATGAACAATCAACAAACATTTATTAAGCACCTAATATGTGCCAACCACTGTGCTAAGTGTTGGGCATATAGAGGAAAGCAAAAACAGTTCCTGCTATTGAGCTCATGGTCCAATGGGAGAGAAAAGTGTGTCAGCAACTACATACAAAAAAGATAAATATAGGATAGATAGTCAATGGAGGAAAGATACCAACTTTAAGGAGGATTGTGAAAGGAATCTTTTTTTTTTTTTTAGTGTTAATTCAAATTTTTTCTTTTTTTCCTTTTTCTTTTGAATATTTTCCCATAGTTACATATTTCATGTTCTTTCCCTCTCCCCCAAAACCTCCCACCCTCATTGGGTTTTACATATATCATTGATTAAGACCTAATTCTATATTATTGATAGTTGGACTAGAGTTATCATTTAGCATTTATATCCCCAATAATATCCCCATCAGCCCATATGTTCAAGCAGTTGTTTTTCTTCTGTGTTTCTACTCCCACAGTTCTTCCTCTGAATGTGGCTAGTTTTCTTTCTCATATTTTTACTATTAATTCAAAGATAGAAGAGCAGCTAGGGCTAGGCAATTGGAGTTGTGACCTGTCCACCAGGGTTATCTAGCTGGAAAGTGTCTGAGACCACATTTGAACCCACTTCCTTCCTATTCCAGACATACCCCAGGAAAGGATTCTTGGAGAAAGTGGGATTTTAGAAAAACATTCAGGGAAGGTGGGCATCACTGGTGGCCTGACTGGACACAAGATGTTTAGCAGTATGTCTGAGGCTACAATTGGTGTCATGTCAGAAAGACATTTACGTGGAACTGACATATACTGTTTTTTTTTAGCCTTTATCTTCCATCTTAGAATCAAGTATTGGTTCCAAGCCAGAAGAGTGGTAAGGGCTTGGTAATTGGGATTAAATGACTTGCCCAAAGTCACACAACTAAGAAATATCTGAGCCTGGAATTGAAGCTACAACCTCCCATCTATAGACCCAGCTCTTAATCCATTGAGCTGCCCTTTGACATATACTCTAGTAGCAGCTTGACTATAATATCAGTTGGGAATGGGTTTTAATAAATCTGTGTCCCTTGAACTTTCATGTGAAAGTGTCACTTGATCCCATTTCCCAAGGATCCATAGATAGAACAATATTTTCTAAAGGAGACCATTATCTGCTTATAGATCATCTTGGGGGGGACCCAAATTTTATAATCAAATTCTAGAGAAGACTTTGAAAAATTAGGGTTCAGCTAATGTTTATTATAGCCAACCACCCGGGCCAATGGACAGGCAGAACAAGCAAACCAGAATTTTAAACATTATCTGTGTTGTTACATTACACTCTTACAGCAGTGCCAGATCTAGTTTCTGCTGATGGCAGAGGCTGCCAAAAATAACGTGGTACACTATGCCTTTGGAAACTCAACCTTTTTGAGTGTCCTATGAATTCTTTCTACATATGTACCAGGCATTCCAAAGTCTTTGCAAATGCTGGCTTTATGAATTGGGAACAACAAGTCACTCTGCAAACAAAAAGGTGGGCATAGGGACAGGGAAGGGAGAAGGAGGGTTGACATACAATAGAGCTTCCATAATGGGAGCTCAGACACCAAGTCTGGCTAGCTCACAAGCACTTCTGAATATGCAGGCCTTTCCAGACTTTAGATCACAGATATTCAGACCTGTTTACCATCATTCAGTGGAGGAAACTGGTATCTTCTGACCTAGGATTACCAAAAACCAAGAGAATTCACCCAGCCTTTTACATTTCATACTTTGACAGTGGCATAGAACTGTTTCTAGACTTAGTGTGACTGGGGTCTTTAATCTCCTCTTCTCAAGGCATCCTTACTTAGCTCTGAAAGCACTAAGATAAAACCATGAAATTGTCTGTACCTTGGCTGTGTTCAGTTTCCATAAACATTTGCCTGTGTTTAGAATGTAAATAATTAGGTTAATTGAAATTGAGGAGAGTGATTCAAACCCATTTAAATTTCCAGGACTTGAGAAGGACTTAGATTACCTTAGCATGGAGTGATTGATACTTATTGGAGATATTCATTGAATGTGTTCTAGAAGGTATTCTTTTGGGAACAGATAGGTGGCTCAGGGCTTGAGAGCCAGGCCTCGAGATGGGAGGTCCTGGGTTCAAATATGGCCTCAGACACAGATTCAGGGCAAGTCACTTAACCCCCATTGCCTAGCCCTTCCCGTTGTTCTGCTTTGGAACCTTATTGATTCTAAGATGGAAGGAAAGAGCTTTTTTTTTTCTTCTAAGAAAATTGATTGGCTTAGCACATAGTAAGCATTTAATAAATGTTGTTGATTCATTAACTAGATGACTACCAAACTCCAATTTAGTTTCAAATTCCATTTCTGAAATTCTGTGAGTTTATGAGGTGTAAGGTTGCATTGATTGGAATTCCCAGGAAACTTCCCTGATATGGGCCTCTCTCTATGCATGAAGGTGGTTAGGAAAGTAATATGGAGAAGAGGTGATATAATTGATCACTTGCCCTTCCTTTCTGCAACTAGACCTTCAGAACCTGTAGCTTTAGTGTGACAGAGGTGAGGACAATTAATTATGGAACTGGGTCAGACTCAGGTGTGCCATGGAATTGGCATTATCGCAATTCTCTGGGGTACCTGAGTCTTTCCCTTCTGTCTGTGTTTGTGTACTTTAATAGTTGGCTGATCCTGCCAGTGAGGAGGCCAAGAAAACATACAGCATGTGTGTCCCCTTCAGGGTGCCCAGTGTGGCTGTGGCCAGGCTGAACTGTGCATGCCTTTTCCCTTCTCTTCTTGTGTCTTATGTGCTGTATAATGCTTGGTACCTTCCCACTGCCTGAGGCTAAGTTTTGGGGTATAGGTGAGATTATTGCCTTTCTAGTACGCCCAGCATTTAGCACGGTACCTGTATGTAGTAAGCACTTAATAGATATTCGATGATTGATTGAAAAGAGGAGTCTCAGAGACAGCCTGGGCTATCAAAAGGTTAGTATAGGTTAGTGATAATAGAAACTGAATGCCCAAACTGCATCCCTCATGTGAGCCACTCCCTTACCCCAAACAGAGGAGGGAGAAAGAGCTCCCAATGAGCTGTTGGGTGGGTGGGGGGGGCATGTGAGAAATATCCTCAAGTGTGGTGGAGAGGGGGAGGGGAGAAGCCCCCTCTGGCATGCTCCAGCAGTGCCATAGGTTCACCAAAATAGGTGTAGGTTGTAGACCTATCTGGGCACTTATTTCAGGAGCTATAAGACCTATCAGCCAAGCTGATAGTGCAACAGAATCATCCAATTTACTTTATTGTAACATTTTCTCTATTTATTTCCCGCTGATCTTGGAGATCAGAGTCAGTAACCTTAGCCTTGTTGATTGTTAAATGGCAATAGTCCTTACTTTAGTCTTTTTTTTTGTCTCTGAGGGAAAAAAATCTCTGACATTTTAGGAGTAGTGTAAACTCATCCTTCTGCAACATATTTGTTGTTTTTCATTATAGAATGTCTAGGCACCTCCATGATAAATTGAGTAGCACTTTTCACGTAGGAACAAAATCTACTCTATTGATTTCATCCCTCTGTCCTGATTGGAGACACAGGTATGAAATTAATGGCTGTGGATCAAAAAGTGCCTGAGAGGAAATCCCAGGGAAACAGTCCAGGGAAAGATTGAATTGCAGCTATGGAGACTGACAAAAAAATTTCCCTGAGGATTTCTGGGAAATGTAGTTTATAGGATAAGGATAGCGTACTAATAGGACAGGTAGTCTAGGGTAGATTAAATCAGGCAAATCAAAACACAAGACAGGAGGAAGTTAGGGACAAAGTCTACCAGGAAAACAAAGAGAAAGAAAGTTACTCTAGTACTAGAGTCCAGAGAAAGCAGAAAATTGAGGAGATAGGAGAGTAATACAAGTGCAAAGAGAGCAGGACAGGGAAATCATGGAGGTGGGAAGTGAAAAGGACTGACTATTTGTCATGAGGAGGATTTCAGTGTTTCCACCTTTTGGGGGTTTCCCTATAGCTGGTGCATTTAGGCAGGAGGTAAAACCCAATTATTTGCCCCTTCATCCTGAAACTAGACAGTTTGAAGCCTAGAAATACAGAATAACAGAAGTGAGGGGGGAAAAAAGATGAAGCAAGCTAGGACTCATGTGTGCAGCAGAGTAGAACAGAGCTCTGGTGGTCCTGGGTACTTGAGCAGTTCCATTCTGTCTATGCTTGTATGCTGTAATGGTTGGCTGATCCCATTAGTGAGGTGGCCAAGAAGACATATGGTATGTGGGTCTCTCCCTTGGTAGCTACTGTTCCTGTGGCAAGGAAGATCTATGGCACTAGAGTCCGGGACAAAGTGGCACCATTGGGCCAGTTCATGCTGGCTCTGGGCTTTCAGGTCTGGCAGCAGATGCATGCCTATTAAGTCCATTTGAAAGGACTCTCTTGTTAGGGTGTCTTTTACCCACATATGGTCTTGGCCATGAGCATAGATGAAGTGGGGGTGCTGGATGTGCTCCTGCAGGAACTGGGAACTACAACACTAAGATTGTGGGAGATGTTTGGGTTCCATACTAGGGATCAGAGTCCAGCAGTCATGTTGTTTGGTACTCTACTAGGTTGATCCACTGATGCTCAAATAAATCACTCAGTAATACATAAAATTCTGTCATATTCAGTCACTGGGTAGGAGGAGCCAAAGTAGGTACCAAATGAGAACTTAAAAGTAGGTTTGAGGGGGTAGCTAGATGACTCAGTGGATTGAGAACCTAGACATGGGAAGTCCTGGGTTCATATACATCCTGGCTATGTGACTCTGGGCAAGTCACTTAACCCTCATTGCCTAGCCCTTACCCTTCTTCTGTCTTGGAATCACTGCACAATATTAGTTCTAAGATGGAAGGTAAGGGGTTTTTTGTGTGTGTGTGTGTTTTTTTTAAAGGAGGCTTGTTGAGCATCTGATGTCATCTGCTAGTTTGATGAAATAACCAAGCTGAGGGTACTGTGTTGCAAGCTGTTCATGTCCACGGATGGCTAGTCTCTCTGATGCACAGCCACCTGTTGGTCCTCCATGGGGTGCTGCCATCTGCCGGTGTCTCCACTGGGCTAGTCTCCTTGGGTGGTCTGTTGCTCTTCTTCTGAATGACTATTATTATGTGTTCTTGCTCTGTAAAGGAAAGGCTCTCAGCTCTTTTATCCATGGCACTCAGAGACATCTCAGATTTTTGCTTTTTATTTCTGGAAGACCACCAACTGTATCTAGTCAGCCAACAATAATCAATCAATCAATCAACAAGAATTTATTAAGTACTTGGTATGTATGAAACACAGTGCTAAGTGTTTAGGATACAAGTACAAATAGTGAAACATTCTCTTCTCACAAGAAGCTTACATTCTAATGGAGGAGACAAAATACATATATAAAACATATAGCATAAATATGAAATAATTATAAATATGTATACATACATATATGTATATACCAATGTATAACTGCTATATGTATGCACATTGCCCTAATTCACTGATGGGTCTGGACCCATGATGAGGTGAGTTAGGGAGATGTCTACACAAGGCATGAGAAGACTTCCCCTAATGGAAGGGGCAGATGAGAACAATTTGTTCTAATAGCCATTGAAGGAGGCTGAAGTAGTCACTGTGGAGCGTTTAGAGTTTGGTCAGATGTTGAAGATGCCAAGATCATCCACTGCATCCCAGGCCTTGGCCAGCCATCCTGACTTTTGTCTTGCCATTGGATCTAGATGACTCTGGAAGAGAGAGTGGAACTGATGACTTTGTGTAATTCTGCCACACTTAAATCCAATTCACATGCAGATGAAGACATCATTATCCCATGATGCCATAGATCCTCTTTAAAGATTACAAAGGGCTAAGGAGTGCGTGAGATGCGTCAAGGATAGACAGCTCTTTCAAGGAAGCACTGAGGGAGTTACCAATGAGTTTTCAGCCAAGTCAGTTTAGTTTCTAACTTGGGGGTGAGGGGTGACTTACAGTTGACTCCAGGTCTCTAATCCTCATGGGGGAGAATCTCATCTGCTCTGGGTTAAGTTTTCTTCTGAGATGGAAGACTTGATTTTCTTTTCCTCTTACCATTAGTGAATTATTTAACCCACTCTATAAGTGTCGGTCTACAGCAGTGGAGGCGGGAAGCAAGGGTCCCCTTGATGGAAGAATGAGAGGATGAAATACTTCAGCCCTGGCAACCTTCAACTAGTTTGCAAGCACCAAGCCAGATCACTTTTTTTCTTTAAAAGCAAAGAAATAGCTTCCATTTGGTTCCAGGTCCTAAATTCTAGAAGAAGTGCTTCATGTGAACTGGCAAGCTCTGCAGGAACCAGGTTTCCCTCTGGGAAGGGAAGCTGATTTTCTTTGTCTTTATCTTTATCGCCTTTGAATTGAGGAAAGCTATTTATAGCACCAAAACAATCCTAGGCAATCAGTAATCCATGATAAATCTTGAAAAAATATTTTTTGCTTGTTGAATCTACAGAGCTCTGTTTTGCTTATATAAGATCCATGCTATGTTGATTGTTTTGACTCTTTCTATATGGGGCTGGGCAAGCAGATGAAAGAACAATGATTATGCTTCCCCAGGACCATAGAGAAATGTTCTGGATTGTCGATGTAAACAGTATGTTTGAAAAATACCCCACCCAATTTACCAAAGATGGTAAAAATTTTAAATAGAAGGAAGAGTGAAAAAGAGGCTTGATTTGGGAATTCTGAGAGCATTTACATTTGGTGAGCATGTTTCTTTCTATAAGCAACTGATGGTATGGAATGAAGGAGCCTCATTTATCCACTTCATAGCATGTATAGGAGTTTTATGCCACATTCTCACCTCCTTAGTGAAGGGCTATAACCTAGGGCTGACCTATACAAAATCAGTCCTTTTTCCTGTTTGACCACATTTGAATGAGGACTGCTCTAAGTTTCTGGGTTGGGAGAGAGAACTAGCAAAAATGGCCCATTCTCCTCACCTTGGTCAACATGATACCATGAGCACATGTCCCTGCTGTTGCTTTTGTTCCTGCTATGTCTATTCTTTCCTGCCTTTGGTGAAGGATTGAAAATGAAACAGACTAGGCAGCTTTGTAAGCTTTGAAAGGTTGGAAAAATGGTGGCATCTGGTACTGGCTAAGAAATAGAGTAGAATAAATTAGGTACTTAATACACAATATTAAAAGACCATAGCAATCTTGTGTTTGAAAAACCCAAAGACCCAAACTTTTGGGATAAGAACTTACTATTTGACAAACACTGCTGGGAAAACTGGCAAACAATATGACATAAACTAGTGTATCAAGATAAGGTCAAAATAAGTACATGATTTATCATAAAGGCTGACACCATATGTGAATTGGGGGAGCAAAGAAAGTTTACCTATCAGATGTAAAACTGGAGAAGTCAGAATGAAGAACTTAGAGGGAATATTGACCGTACAAAATGGAGAGACAAGTGGAATTTACTGTGGAAAAGTTTATAATTCGAAAGCCAGTTGAAACACTTGAATGGGAAAGACCAGTTAGAGGCCATGGAGGCATTAGAGGCAGAAGGTGAAGCAGAGGAAGAAGTGGTGGGATAACAGAATTTTTGATGGTTTTGATGGTTTTTGACAAAAGAAGAATTTATGGCCAAATAATAGATAGCATTACAACATGTAAAATGGATAATTTTGATTATATTAAATCTAAACATTTTCACACAAACAAAACCAATGCAACCAAAATTAGAAGGAAACCAGAGGTAGGGGAGAAAATTTACAGCATGTCACTGATAAAGGCCATATGGATATACTAACTGTAGCTGGCAGTTGATTTTAGGGTTATGCTAAGAGCATTAGAGAAATCCTAATGCCTCAGGACCCCTAGATTTCTGAGGGGAACATATAGCTGGCTTTGCTCTGGGGGACTTGACTTGTCAGAGTGAGTGGGAACTAAGGTAAAGAACCCAGCTGTTAAAGAGGACTACATTTCCTGGTAGACACACTGCCTTCTAGCTACTTATTAGCTAGTGAGCTATATTCTCTGATTATCTAATTCCATTAATAGTTGCTGAACTTCCTCAACTTGCCCTCCTTTTTTTTTTTTCTGAATCAAATCAGTGTTCTAATATACCCAAGACAATTTAGATACTTTTTTGTACATTTCCTGGAGTTATGAAAAGCCATAGTACAAAGTAGGAGTTGTTTTGCTGAAAATGAAAGCTAAGGTTCCTTCTATGATTTTAGCAATAATATTTTCCATTTATCTAGTGCGTTAGAGTTTAAAAATCACTTTCTGTATGACAGCCAAGTAAGGTAAATAGTGAAAATATAGCACAGGGGAGATCAGATGAAAAGACCGTCTCACACAGAGATATTTTTCAACAAACTATTGCTATTCCCAAGGAAAGGAAGAAAACAGCTGCTAGCATCTCAATGTGGAGCCTCCATACCCTCAGTAGGAAGGCAGCACACAGGTGTGTGTGTGTTATCCACACTCCAGTTCAAGGTGCCAAGACCCTCAGGGCTCAATCTTATATATGATTTAAGACGAAGAGTTGGTACAATTCCAATCAGAGACCAACATATTATCAGTAAAATGATGGTATTTTAGAAGTTATCTAGTAAGGAAGAAAGAATACAGAACAAGGAGATAGGAATGAGGTATAAAGTAGGGAACTTAACCCTAAAAGTAGAACCATTTCAGCAAAAGGCTGGGACTTTTTGAAGGCTGGGGTCATACCAGTTGAATCATTTTTCAATGGCTCATAGAAAATTTATATCATTTGACACAGAAGAAGACTGAGAGGTACAAGTTCACATAACGAATGAGTGTCAGAGCTGAGGTTCCAGTCTCCATCTCTTGGCACTAGGCTTGGTTCTTTTCACTTGACCACATTGTCATCTCTTTTATCCTTGCCCCCAATAGAATACAGGTTTCTAGAATACAGATACAAGGTTATGAAACAAACCTTTTAAGATTGCTGATTTCCAATGTTAAAGAATAGGAAAGATTTCCAGAGGCAGTGTTTGAAAGACTGTCCTCATCTCTGTAGTCATCTATCCCTGACGTGTGTTCCATGTTGGTCTTGACACTTTATAGAAGACACAAAAAGACAGATCCTGAGTGGTTGGAACTATTTTATAAGTGCTTGGCACAATTGATGAGTAAACACTTAACACAGTAAATATATTACAAAATCTTTTTGATAGCTGCAAAAATCTTGTTTTCATTTAATGCCACATCCATATTTCTTCATTTTGCTTTGCCAGATTTTGTTCTTTTGAATGATGTCAGAAGTTAGACATGATCCATGCTTGTCTAACATCTCTTGTGCACTGCATCCCAGCCATGGTGAGTTACAAGTGATAATTATGGTCATATTTAATTGCTGCTACAACCTGGGGGGCCCTGTGTGTGTGTGTGTGTGTGTGTGTGTGTGTGTGTGTGTGTGTGTGTGAAATCTATAAATTAAGAAGCTATGGCTTAGTATAGCTCTAATAAGGAGATTTTTGGTTATCTGAGAACAATGTCTTCTGGTTTCAAGGAGAGCAAATCAATTTTACTTTTTCCCCTCCAATACCTGATATTTTTTTTCAAAAAAAAACACAAAACAAAATGACTTGATATAATTATTGATAGGTATGTTACCTTCCTCTCAACTCTAATTCATTTGAAGGAGGAGTGGTTCAGACAACAAGCAATGATTAAGTGTCTCAACAAGCATGTATTCTTTTTCTAGCTCTATGAAATAATTATTTGGTTGATTGGTTGTCATGGCACTGAATATGTAAATTATTTTAGGTAAATTTGTCATTTTTATTATATTGGTTTAGCCTATCCATGAACAAGCATACATTCTTTTTTTTTTTTTAACTCTTTCCTTCTGTCTTAGAATCAATACTGAGTATTGGTTCCGTGCAAAAAAAGGAGTAAGGGCTGGGCATTTGCGGTTAAGTAACTTGCCCAGGGTCACACAGCTAGTAATTATCTAAGGTCATATTTGAACCCAGGACCTCTCATATCTATTCCTGGCTTTCTATCCACTGAGCTACCCACCTGCCCCAAAACAAATATTCAAATGGGGGAAACAACTTGTAAATAAATATCAACATTCCTACAAGATATCCAGTAAGGTCATCTAAAAGGGGAAGGCATTTGCAGCTGGGGAGAATAGGCAAGGCCTCCTGCACTTTGGGTTTGAACTAATTTTTTTTTTTAGATTTTTTTTAAACCCTTAACTTCGGTGTATTGTCTCATAGGTGGAAGAGTGGTAAGGGTGGGCAATGGGGGTCAAGTGACTTGTCCAGGGTCACACAGCTGGGAAGTGGCTGATGCCGGGTTTGAACCTAGGACCTCCCGTCTCTAGGCCTGACTCTGAACTAATTTTTGAAGGAAGCCAGGAAAGCTAAGAGAAGGAGGTAATGGAATATAAGTCTCACATTCTGGGCATGGAGGAGACCCAGTGCAAAGGTATGGAGGTAGGAGATTGTGGGAGGAGTGTCATATTTGAGAAACTGTATGCAGGTGTATAGATGGATTGTAGAATGTGTGAAGGGAAATAAAGTGTAAGAAGACTGGAAAAGTAGGAAAGGACCAGATTGCCAAGAGCTTTAAATGTCAAACAGAGGAGTCATTCTAGTTGGCCTTGACAAATAGAGTTAGTAAGTAAATCTCAATCTTACTGATCTTTACATTTTTCCCCAGGAGAAAGCACATTTTCCCTTGTTTTTTTTTTTTAATCAAATTTTGCTTTTTTAAATTATCAAGCATTTATATTCTCTCCATTACTCCTCCTCCTCTCCCCATCCGTGTTTTGAGAAAACAAAAGAGAAAAACCAAAGATTATAATAAATATTCATGGTCTTTCAACACTTCACTCTTACCCTCAACAGCAAATTATTGACTGGAATAAAAATACCCATATTTAGGAAGGGTCAGTTAGAGGCATAACAACTCCTTACCTATGAATAAAAGATAAACTATGAAGTTTCCAGTGTACTAGATGGGTTTTTAAAGTCAATAATGCAGTTTTAATAAGACCTTTAGGTTTTTGTTTTGTTTTTAAACTAGACTATGATTTTATTAGCATAGGAAGCTCCTCTACCATTGAAGACCCCCAACTTCTGGACAATTTATAGTCTGAGTTTCTGGGGGGCATTGAGGGTTTAGGTGATTTTCTTTCCTTAGGTAAGTAGTACATATGTGTTAGACAGAGATCTTCAACCCAGGTCTTTCCAACTAAGAGGACAGTTGTTTATTCACCAGAGCATGCTATCTCTCACAATAAAAACCAAAAATAAGTTAAACATAAGGGACCCTTAGCAGTTTGTAAGCTCCTTGAGGGCAAGGACCACATGAAACATTTAAAATATTTTTCTGTGAGGCACCCATCAGCTTAGGCCACACATTAGTATTTTTTAAAGACCACTAAAATAGAGGAGAAAAGACCTCAAAAAGGAAGGAGTTATATTAGGTATTATATTTAATAGACAATATACAAAACTAACTGATGTCGAACTATATGTTTTCATTTGGTCTTAATGGATGGATATTGAGAAAAGGAAAATTTAGGTTTGAGGAAAACCTTTTTTTTAAAAAAATCAATTAGAGCTATACCCAAGTACAATGGCTGCCTTAGGAGGTAGTGGTCTCCCTTTTATTGGAAGTCTTCAAGCAATGAATAAATTGGCATTTATAAGGAATATTAGAGAGAGCATTCTTTTTTAAAATAAATAAATTAATTTATTTGGCATTTTTATTAGTGAAGGGAGAATAGTGTGATTTGGTGCTGGCAAGAATGCAGTGCAAGACAGGTTTTCTGTTGTTGGCAGCCACTCCTAACAAGGATGATAAAAGTGGACCATTTGGTGGTGGAAGGTGATGGCCTTGTTTTCTTCAGCTTCTTTTTATTCTGGCCCATAGATTCATTTGCATGTTAAACAGGTTCTAGAGTTGGATAACTCAGCAGACAACCTCTACTTAGTTGTCTTTTTTGGGTTTTGGGGGAATAAAGTAAAAAAAGTAGCTTTTGAAGATATAAGCTTATCATCTGGCATTTAACAGGTGTTAGAAGGAATTTTCTAACACCAAGTCAGAGAGCTGTCTGAGACCAAATGTTGTGAGTCGGTATCAGGAAAAAAGCAAGGAGAAGGATAAACTTAGTCTTAGCTTATTGCCATTTTGCTTGCTTTCGATGCTTTCCTGGCTAAGTGTGATGGCTCATAGCCTCAGCTAGACACTGAAGATATATGCTCACTTGCTCTTGTCACAAAGAGATTTTCTTACCATTACATGTCAGTAAAGGGAAATAGAGAGCAGCAGATATCCCTGAAGATCTGAAGTCAAGCAGATTTAAAAGAGAGCAGTTTGTCAACCACTATGAGACCAGCAAAGATGTCTAAGAAAGCAGAGATGATGTGATGCTTTGAGAATATCAGTAGCTTCGTAGGGTCAGAGATTTGAGACGCATTGGCCACATACATCCTTTCCTAGATATCCTTCACATGTGTGCTATGGCTACATGATTTCCTGACATGTGTCTTCCATGTATGTGCCCTGTCTGCATGAGATCCTAGAGTGTACCACTTTATGGATGTTTCTTTGCTATATGTATTCACTACTTGTATTCTCTCTTTATGGCCCATTACTTGTGTTCTCTGTATGTACTCCCTCTCTTCTACTGGGAATCTATGGGACACTTTACCCTATGTTTGGTGGTGAGGAGAGGGAGTAGGAAAAGATTCTTTTATTGTGACTTTCTTTGCTTTCTTTCCTCTTTAACTGTTTTTTTTTTAAACTATTGGGATCAGGAACAATCCTGAAGGACTTATAACAGGGAATGCTATGCATCTCCAGAGAAAGAACTATTGGAATTGTCTTTCACATCAGTATATTTCTGGTTTTATTTTGGGGTTTTGGTTATGTATGAGTTTGCTCTTACAACAATAACCAATATGGAAATGTGTTTTGCATAACAATAAAATTAAAATTAAAAAACTATTGGGTCTTCTGTCTACTAAAAGTAAACATGGTGGTAGAGACATGTGAACTGTGGTTTTCAATGGGGGCTGACCTACTGAGAGCCTTGAACCTGGGCTAGCTTTTACAAGGCCCACTGTAGCAAAAAGGAGAGTGGTGAAGAGAATAAAGTACCAGACCTGGAATTGTGGAGACCCGAGTTCAAATCTAGCTTCAGATATTTACTAACTTTGTAAGGCCAAGTCACTTATATTCTTTCTGCTTCAGTTTTCTCAATTGTAAAATGGGGATAATAATAACACCTGCATCCCAGGGTTGTTATGAAGATCAAATGAAATAAGAATTGTGAAGTCCTTGGCACAGTGCCTGGCATACAGTAGATGCCATATAAATATTTCTTTCCTTCCCTTGATAATTTTTTTCTTCTTCTCTATATAAATGTTGTTTTTTCTCTTCCTTTGATAACAAGAACATTTGGAAGTCCTTTGTTTTAATGGTGTGACCCATCCCAATTCAGCTGTATGTAAGTATAAGATATTATTATCATTATCATCATCATTATATTCATATTATATTATATATATGCTTAGATGACTCTATGGTCCTTTTTAACTCAATTGCAAAGTGTTTTACAAACCTTAAAGTGCTATTTAAATGTTATGTTTAGTTGCTTTTCAGTCCTGTCCAATTCTTTGTGACTCCATTGGAGTTTTCTTGCCAAAAATGTTTTCTTTCCTTGGAGTTGTTTGCATTTTCTTCTCCAGTTCGTCTTAAAGTTGAGAAACTGAGGCAAAGAGGATTAAGTGACTTTCTAGTAAGTGTCGGAGGCCAAATTTGAACTCATGAAGATAGTCTTCCTGATTACAAACTCACTGTACTATCCACTGCACTACCTAGCTGCCCTATTATAGAAATAATAATTATTTTTGTTATTATTATATTTATTCAGTGGATAGAATATTATGCATAGGATCAGGAAGACTTAAGTTCAAAGCTGCTCTCAGACACCAATTATGTGATCTTTCTATTTGCTTCAGTTTCCTTATCTTTGATTCCTTTTTACATCTATTTCCTGCTTATTATTTATGTTAGTGCTTTCTACACAGTATATACTTAATAAATGGGTATTGAATTGAACCAAAGTGAATTGAACCAAACTGAATAAAATTTAAGGTTATCAATGAGAGTTGGGTTTCTCTGGCTCTAACATTTACCACCTGTGTGTCCTTTTACACAAGTTAGCTCTAATATGGGAATAATCATACTTGAACTATCTACATCACAGGGAGGAAAGAGAAGGGTAGTGCTTGTTAAACTTACAAATATTATAACAACACGAGTTTTCATACTAAAGCAAGTTTTGTTAAGGGCAGTCAATACTCTGCCTACTCCAGTGGGCTACATCGAGCCATTGAAAACCTGGGGCACAGTCAACAGTATTAGCTGCGTGTTACACATTCTCTCCTTCCCTTCCTGTCTGATTTCTATTATATAAACAGGGGATTTGGATGAGGGGCAAGGATGGACTGAGCTAGAAATGGAAATGTTTTATGATGTAACCTCTGACTATTACCGTTAAATCATTTGATCCTCTTAAAGGATTTGCATACTAGTGAAGACTGTTTTCCATCCCATCCTAATTCCCAATCCTAAATAGCCTGTAAAAATAGAGCTAGAGATACTACTCAGAAGGAGTTCATGCTTAAGGTTCTAGATTTGAAACTTGCTTCCCATATACCCATTCTAACTTTGGCCATCTAGTTAGACCATCATCTGTCTTCAAAAGAGAAGAGGCTCTAAATGTCTTGCTAGCCACAATGATAATCAGTCATTCTATAAAACTCCTTGAAGATTTTCTGGTATAAGGATTAAAATTAAAGGTTGGACTAAATATATAAAAATGTGGTCACCAAAATTATTACTCAAGTCAGAATGACTTTTTATAGTAGTTTTATTTATAAAAGGAGAAAGAATGAAAGTAAGGAAGTCAGAGAAAGAGAGAGAGAGAGAGAGAGAGAGAGTAGATAATTACTCCAGCCCAGTCCAAACCAGGCAGTGGTTCAGAGGCCCCAGCAAAGAGGGGCTCAGAGGTAAATTAAACAAGGGTTTTAGCTATGAGGTCTCCTCCAAGATGAGGGACCTCTCTAGAGGCTAGTACCTCCTGAAAATCCAGGAAAGGGAGTTGACCTTTTTCATTCATCCATGTGGTAGTTCTAAGGGAAAATCCAAGAGCATTCTGAAGACCCGAGCTGGAGCTCTTCCAGGGCCAAGTTTGAGGGTGAAAAAGCTGATCACAGGAAGTTCTTGCCACTTTTAAAGACCATTCCTTTTGTCACTTCCTGTGCCTTCCTTCCACTTTATGGGGACCAATTGCAGCTATAGCTTTGCTTAGGACTGTTCAATGGGCATTCAGTCAATTCTGATTTGTCACCCACTATCGTACATGTGGGTCAAAGACCTACCCATACTTAAAGATAACACACACACACACACACACACACACACACACACACACACACATGCACAGATCAGTCTTTCTTCTTCTTTTCACCTTAGTTACATCATTTCTATCCCATAGCTTCATGGTATCATTGATGAAGGGGAATTATAAAACCTAGGGCTTCACAACTCACTATGGACCTCACCATAGTATAATATGTAATGAAGATTATTTCTATAGAAGTTCATGAATGCACTGAATGACTATTTCTATCAACTCCAGAGGTGGTCAAGTCAGAGATCAGGGAAAGATAGGGAAAGATACATTATCTGGTCCTAAAATTTATGATTTTATACTAGAAAGAGACAATGTTGTTACAGTGTCAGGACATTTCCAAAGAGGCATTCTTAAGGGGGAAAACCTTGAACTCACTATATATGGTTTGTTCTGGCTTTAAAATCCTCTGACTCTCATGAAATATAATAAAAGCATATTTTCTGCATTTTAGAAATTTGTGATAATTGAGATGGAATCTGGGATATACTAAGAAGAAAAAAGGCTAATTAATTAGTCAAAGGTATGGCATAAACTATAATATTTTTTGAGATCTGTCTCATCATCTGAACTTGAAAAACAACATAGATGGAAGAAGTATAATGCTCAGATTAACATGTAGCTAAGTGGGCATCCAATTAAGTTTGTACATCTAATCCATATCTGTAAATGAAGCTACATGTAGCTATATTTGACAGATGTGGTGGATAGACAATGAGCAGATCTTAGAATTGAGTTATAATGTGAAATTTAGGCTGGTCCCACTTGTGAAATTGCACAATGCTGAGACAATGATTCTAAATTTTGCTCTTCTTCATAATAAATAAATAAATAAAGACTTGATTTAAAGCATTTTCTAGTTTCTAAGGGATAAATTCTCATAATGCAATCTATTGAATCATCATTATTGTAGGATGAGAACTGTAAGATTTAAATTAATATCCAATAACTCTAAGTATTATATTTTATAAAGTTTTATTAATAATCACTTGAAGTAGAAAGAAAATAAACTAAAAGAAATAGAAGTTCAAACCTAATTATCTAACAAAAGTAAACCCACATGTGTAGATTCTCTTGGCTGGCATAAAGCCCGCTTTCCCAACTTGATCAGGGGAAAAGAAAGAGAGGCGGGATCACACACAAATTTTATCTCCAAAACATAAGGAAGTAATGTGATAACGAAGATGAGATGCTGAGATTTAGAGTCCTGGGGAGCAGATTCCAATTATACAGAACAAAATCATTCCAATTTAGTCCTGATCATTTATTAGATGAAAATCCATCTCAATTATTTATAAAGTAGAAACAAGGCCTAGACACTTCCCTAGGTGTGACAGAAATTGTGTTCAATCAGTTGAATGATTTTGTCCCACCCCTGGACCCTGAATAAAAAACTATCAAACATCTTTGGCAAAGAAGAAAGGGAAAGAATAACATAGGGTGGGTAGAGAGGAGAAAACACTTTGGCCTCAGCCTAGGAGTCTTTTCCTGTTCTCCTCTGTTAGAAGGGAACCTTGTGAGCTTTGAAACATATAGAGGATTTTGGAATTCATTGTAATATTGCCCTGGGGACAGCAGCAACTGTGGACAATGTCTGCTTTGGGAGCTATGAACAAACTGGAAGTGATAAGGAAAACAGATAAAAAACTACTCAGAACCCAACAGAAAAGTTGTATCATACCTAAGGGGATCATCTTGAGGATTCCAGCAAAAGAACAACTTGGAGATATGAGTCTTCTCTGCCATATGTGCTCTAAGCTTGAGTTTGCTTTCCTCTGGACTAAGTGTCTATGGGAATGTGTGCCATAGCTTGTTTTATATCAGCTGTGGTTACTGTACCACCTTGGTAGAGTTTCCTGACTCAAAACTAAGTCTGGCTGCCTAATTGATATTTACTAATCATCATAACAGGAAGCATACCTAGGGAGGCTTATTGGTAAAACAAACAAACCAAAACATTAAAAACTCTTGGAACCCTTGTTTCTTGTCCTTGGTTTTTGAAGAGGACCAATCACATCATTCCTTGGGCATAAATTGCATTTATGCGAGGCATAATTGTGCAAAATTGTCAGCGTCATTTTCTCTTCCAGAGTCATCAAAGTCCAGTGGCAAAGCAAAACTTGGGAAGACTCATGATGGCTTAGGATGTGGTGGGTGATTTCAGCATCTTCAATGCCTGACCAAGCTCTAAGCTGCCTTTGGGATTGGGGAAGTTGGAACAAACTCTTCTCATTTGGCCATTTCTTAGGGGAAGTCTTCACATGCTTCGAGTAGACATCCCCCTAGCTGTGGCATACCCCATTGAGGGACTGATCCTTCAATCTGGTTCAGCCTGTCCATCAAGAAGGTTTTAGTGGAGAATGGCCACTGTAGTTGCTACAACTTCTTAGAGACTCAGGTGAGAGTTGGGTGACAAGTGGATACCAAAGGTGGATGAGCAGCCCTGGAAGGGCTTAGCAAGCCCTTACCTCAGAAGTTCTAATTCCCTATAAGTACCCCATAGCACCAGTGGTTCCCAAACTTTTTTGGCCTACCACCCCCTTTCCAGAAAAATATTACCCCCTGGAAATTAATTTTAAAAATATTTTAATAGCAATTAATAGGAAAGATAAATGCACCAGTGGCCATCACCGCCTCCCCTGGATCGCTGTAGCACCCATCAGGGGGCGGTGGTGCCCACTTTGGGAATCACTGCCATACACCCTGGAACCCTTAAGAACAGAATAACCAATGACCAAAAGAGAAATATGCTTTACATGACCATACATATACAATACAGATCAAATTGATTACCATCCCAGGAAAAGGAGAGGGAGACAATTTGGATCTTATAATTTTGGAAAATATGTTAAAGATTGTTATTATAGGCAATTGGGAAAATAAAATATTTTTTTAAAAGAATAATTATATGACCAGTTTTTCTCTGGGGACCTTCCCTACCCATGAGAATGGAAGTACAAATCCTAACTCCAGAATATGTGCTATATTATGATTCTTGCTTCATAAATGAGAAAGCTGAGGCCTAGAGAAATTAAATGACTCACCCAAGCTAATAAATAGCCAAACAGATCTAAATCCAGATCTTCTGGGCCCAAATTCATTGCTCTTTTTACTCCCCTACTTTGGTTCTATTGTAGTATCGAGAAGAGTTTAATTTCAAAACTAACAAATCTAGCAAAGGGAGATGAAAGGAAAACTAAGGGACTACTCTCCATTGTTTGTGAAATATGCTTAAGAACCAACCATGTTTAAGAAGAGGTGGTGGTCTTATCACAGGCAGCATCGTGTTAAGGAAAATGCACTGGACCAAGAAATAAGAGCCCTGGGTAGTAATCAGACACTTGCCATTTTAATTGTGTGATTGAGCAAATTACCTAATCTGTCTGGACCAAGTTCTCCTAATCTGAAAAATGATCATGTGGGACTAGGTAATCACTAAATTCTCTTCCAATTTAGAAATTTGATGATCCTCTAACCAGGTGTGGAAACTAGATCTCCTTTATGGAACTATGTCCCAGGGATATGTTGGTAAATGTTTAACAACAGTTTCTCTGAAAAACATGACCCACCTTTAAATTTAATCTGCATTATTGACATTCTCTACATCACTTTTCTTAAGTCTATGCAATCAACAAAGCAATGATTCAAGGCCTGATTTATAGCATTTTCCTGTTTCTAAGCTGTAAATAATCACCCTAAAAATTTCGCTATCAGCTCTGGAGCTGGTTTGAATTGGGTACAGCACCCTCCTGACTATGTCCATGATTGGTGTCACACTGGCTTGATCTAAGGCAGACATATCACATGTAGAACAACTTTATGCTTCCATGCTTTGTGTTTTTATAATGTTGCATGGCAAAATTGATAAGGGTGAGTGAACCTTGAACTAGCACAGACCCATGAAAAATTGTCCTCCATTCCATGACAACCCTGGGTATGAATGACAGTCTCATTAGCCTCTATCTTCTTCCTTATTGGGACATCATGATCCCAGATGGCAGAAATGCCAAAGTTCACCACCTATTCAGCTACAATCTTGTACTGTTACCAAGGGTTAATATTAACTGCAAAACCTATCTCTCAGGACTATTGCAAGGAAAAAGCTTTGTAAACCTTAAAGCACAATATGTGTCTTAATTATATATCATTATTGCTATTTTTAATCAATGATAGGGAATAATTTTTATCATTCCAAGGTGTAGCATTTGTATCATCTTCAACTATCAACTTTATATTGGTGAATCTATATTCTCAGTATGTGTCTTGCCTATAGACCTCTCGACCACCCCTTGACTACTTCCCCAATTTCAGTCATGTGACAGATACTTTCATTTGTATTATAAAATCATAAAATTTCAAAGTTGCAAGGGATTGCAGCAGACATTTAGTCTAACCTGGTCATAAAAATATGTCTTGCTGCCACATTGAGTGCAACAATCATTTCCCTTCCTAAGCTAATCTCTTTTTTCTTCAATATCTTAATTTATTTACAAATTATTATAATTTTCTGAGTCATGCAGGCTCAACTCCCTCAAATTACTTTTCATTCCTCTTTGGATGGGCTGCATATTGCATGAATTCTTAACCACATATCATAATCTGGGCATAATACATTTTTATAAAAATATAGATGATTATAATGATCTCCTGAGTAATTTGTAAAGGTATTTATAATATTATATTATATTATAATCATACAATATTATATGCCATATATTATATCTGATATAATATTTCCTGGCAATAATATATTATATAATACCATATAATATGATATATTGCATCATATTTTTATATATGCTATCATTTATGTTTATATTGTTCATATTATTTTAATGATTTTGTTCTATTTGCTATAATTTTATTTTATATATAGCATTATTTATTATTAAATTGTAATTTTAAGAAGTAGTTACATTATTTGAATTTATAAAACTTACCTTTGCTTAATGGTAAGCAAATGCTTACCTTCACCTTAATGCTTCCTTCACCCTAGTGACACTCAAGCCTAGAGTTTAGGTCTTTTGGCTCTCATTCAGTACTCTGCATCATATGCTACTAGGTTAGGCCACCCAGCAAAAATCTTTCCTGGACCAGGAAAAGATGGATAGTTAGATATTGATGATGCTTATGATGATGTTGCTGCTGCTGCTGATGTTGATGTTGTTGTTGTTGTTGTTTATGCTGCTGCTGCTGCTGTTGACGAGATGTTGATGTTGTTGTTGATGATGGTATTGATGATGTTGATGTTGATAAAGATGATATTGATATTGATGTTGATGATATTGTCGTTGATGATGACGATGATGATTGAATTTGGAGTTGGAGGTTTTCCTTCCTTTCGAACTTTTCTGACCCTTCCCACTGTAATGATTAAAATTTTACTGGAGACTGTCTCCAACCTCTTTTACTCTTCCGTTGTATTGTTCTTCTCAAATTTTATAATAATAATACTTGTTAATAAAGCTAGCATTTATATAGCACTTTAAGTTGTACAAAGTGGTTCACTTATGTTAACTTATTTGATCTTTGCAACAACCCTATGGAGTTATCATCAGTCCCATTTTACATAAGAAGAAACTGAGATACAGAGACACACAGCTAATAAATTACTGAGTCAGAATCTGAATTCAGGCCTTTCTGACTCCAAATACTTCTTCCTAGCTATTCTACCACTAACATTAATAATCATTAACATTATAAATATGCCAAATTTCCTATTGCTTCTTATATTAAAAATTCATTTGGCTTGCATTCTGTAAAAATAATAAGGGAGCTGTAAAAATAAATAGGCAAAACCTAATGGAAATAAAGGTTCAAAACTATTTTGATACTTTTGATAGATATAATAAAAAGTATCTTCAGTGATAAAGTGAAGTGAAGCATATAGATGAACTTCCCTTCAGGGTCAGGTGCAAGGATGCTAAAGATACTTGTTATAAAAAATAAAATATTTATTGAAATATATAAGGATAAAAGGATTTCTAACTCTAAGGGATTCTAACTCCACCCAAATAAAACTCCCTGGTTCTGCAAGGAACTGCTCCTCCTGTTTTCACAGGCTACACTAATCCTTCCTAATCTGACTAACCCAAATTTTTACTATTCTAAATAAAACTACCACTATTATCCTTATAATTCTTAACTTAACCTCTAAGTTATAAAAATAACAAAGGCTATCTGGTTGAGTCTCAAGAAGAATCAAGTTAGGACTCTGAGTGTTAGCAGACTCAGAGTCCAACCCTGCGTTTTCTTTGGTCTTCTCAGAGTTAAATCAATCTATAAAAAAAAACTGCAATAGATAGTCGATAGTGTTTCCCAAGTTGGAAAAAGAAAACACTAAGCTCCTTCAGGTCTTTCCCTCAGAGAGAGAGAGAGAGAGAGAGAGAGAGGCAAAAATGTTACCTCCTCCAGCCCTGAGAGAGAAAGTCCCAACTGCCAGAGAAAAACCATTTGACTTAAAACTGACACTCTGACTCAGCTCTGTTTTGTTATAAGGTATAATATAAGGACTGAAAGGTTGTATTGGATTTGGTGGGGGAGAGAGAGCACACTCTCACCCACAGGCCTTTGTGCAGGTGCTGCTGGCAGGAAGGCTATGCCTCTCCCCACCTGACAGGCTTTGCTAAACTGAGCCTGTCAGTTGTCCCCTTTTAACAGTTGCCCAGGCAGGGAACCACTGAGAAGTTGTATGTATAGTTAACTTCTCTAGTTCCTCAACCTGGGGTTGAAATGATTATTGGTAAGGGCTATTGGTGCGCTGATCGGATAATGCTGTTGGATCTGACTGCATGAAAAGACTCCCCTTCCCAAGGGCTGTGGATATATTCACCACTCAGGAAAGGTACATATAACAAATTGTTATATTTAATTCTAGTTAATGGGGTTAGGAACAAGGGAAAGGATGGAGGATTTGGGAACCTTATTACTAGTAGTCCAAGTTAATGATCAAACTATGGAGATTGCTAGACCAGGTGGAGACTGGAGGTTCTTCACCCTCTCACTAAATCTGGCCTGACTTGGCCAGAGCCAAGCCAAAGATTAGGGAAGGCTATTGATGATCTTTGAATGACAGTATCACTGTTCTCCCTCAGCTCTATTGACAATGATGGTAATTGCTCTCTAAACTCTCTCAGTAAGGCAAGTTGGTTACAGGTACAGGCCTACTCTCCCTCTCAACCTCCCACCTCCAAAGTTCTGCTCCAGACTGAGCCCACTTGTGCTGTGCCTGGTGGGTATCTATGGGGTTAGCTCCAACTGACTTTTGCCCTGGCTCACAGCAACTGGGTACATTCTGAGGTCTTCAACTGCTGGTCTTGTCACTCAAAGTGGTGTCCATCTTGTCCTAGAAATTCACTACAACAGTTTGAAACTCAAATTCTTTCTCAAGCCAGCTTCTCTACTTATCTCTAAACTCATAAAATAATACTTATTTTCTAATATCATCCTTATAATTCAGGGTCTTTTAAAAAATCAATTAAGGAAGATCACACTTGAATCTCCCAGTCTGAATTCTCTGTTAGACTATTTAAATTCTTGTCCCTCAAATGCATAGACTTATAAGTACTCCAAGACCATTATCCATGTAGCTCCGTGATCAGAAACACCTTTGCCCTATAGCTCTTTCTCTAAATCTGTAACCAAAAGAACACTGACTATATAATGGGAAACCCTCAGTTCTTGTCTATTCTTCTGAGGTCCTAGTCTTCTGAACTCCATGATCTCTTTGGATGATAATGATGACAATAATGATGATGATTGTAATTAATCTTAATATAGCTGACACTGATAATGCATTTTAAGGTTTACAAAACACTTATATTATCTCATTTGATTAATCCAACAAAATAGTGAGGTACTTAACACATGTATTATTATCCTTTTTTACAGATGAGAATGCTAAAGCTTAGAAAAGTTAAGTGACTTGCTTAAGGTGTCATAAGTATTAACTGTCAGAGACAATATTCAAACTCAAGTTCCTCCTGACTTATAGGAATTTCTTCCAGCTTTAAAGATTCTAACTCTATGTTTCTGTCTTCAAGACCAGTCTCTAGCAATGATGCTGCTAGTCTGATCACACAATCTAGCACTTCATTATAAGTTAATTTGTATAGATCTTTAGTTGTTAAATGGCTCTAAATGGTTTGTTCCATTTGATTATAAGTTCCTTGAAGGCAAGAACTATGTCTTGAACTTCATTTATTCAATGCACATTTATTGAATTCTTTTAAATCCATAGCTCTGAGCTTGGTAGTGTGGGGACTACAAAATATAGAGTATTCCAAAAATCTTTGTGTTGCTTAAGCTTTATGATACTAAGACTTTTGGGATACCTTGTGGAAGGCAAATTTATAGAATTATGGAACAAAAAAGCTGGAAGAGACTTTGGAAATTATCTAGTCCAATCCTTTTCTTTTTACACATAAGGAAACTGAGCCTCAGAGATCAGGTAACTTGACAATGCCAGATAGCTAGTATAGCACCAGAGAGATTAGTGATAGTCTTTTTTTAGTCCAAATTCAGCATTTTTCTACTATACCTGTCTTTTCCCCTGCTAAATTCTTGCAAAGCAGCACATAACTGTAGCCTTGACTCATGTGTATGAGGCAGATTTATAAAATATGGTCCACATTCTCCTAGGCTTCTCCACTTAGAAGTTGATAACGAAATGAGTGATGCTTATGCTTCTAATTAGAGAGTAAAGTTCTCTAACAATGTGCTAAAGGTTGATGTCTCAGACCTGGTCTAGGAAAGGTCCTTTTCTTTGGAATAGCCCCTATTTCTCTCTCATGTCACAGGAAAGGAGACAATTGACAACATAAGGAGAGGCTGAACTCCAAATATTTATGAGAAAAAATGAAATCCATAAAATCTATTTTTAATAGAATACATTTCCTTAAAACCACAATTAAGAAACAAGACGGGAATGGAGCTGGTATCTTCTGCTTGATTTGTTTCTCTCAACATTCCTTTTAAAAGATCAAGTACCTATGATTAAAACAGTCACTCAGCTCCCAGCTTGTCCATTTAGAAGCCATGGTCTGAAAAGGGGAATTGTATATATGATAGACACCACATTGGCTACTGTTATAGTAACATACTTGACTTGGGGCATTGCTACCTCTCCCTTTTCTCCATCTCCTTGAGGGTCTCCAAACCTCTCATTGTCTCCATGTGTAAAAACTTCAAGGTGTTTCCTCACCTTCCCTTTTATCCTCTTTCCACACCCTCACTCCCCATCCCTGTCTCTTTTCCTGGAGGGTTGATCTCAAATTAGTTTCCACTCTTCTCATACCTGGAAGTACCCCAATCTCAGGGGGTTTTGTGACCAACCAACCCCTTACCAGGGTTGTTACATGATTTAAAACTAATCAAGGGAGTACAAAGAAGTGCTATTGGAGTTCAGAAGAAAAAGAGCATTCAGGGAAAACTCCATGGAAAGAAGTAGGACTTAAACTGGAGTTTATGGTGGGTAGTTGGTGGTGCAATGGATTGAACACTAAATCTGATCTCAGGTACTTACTACCTGTACTCAGGTACTTTACTACCTATGTAAGTCACTTAAGCCTGTTTGCCTCAGTTTCTTTACCTGTAAAAAAGCTGGAGAAGGACATGGCATACCACTTGAGAATTTTTGCCAAGAAAACCCCAAATGGGGTCATGAAGCATGAGATATGATTAAAAATGATTGAACAACAAATGAGCCAATCAAGTAGCAGTTCATCTCATCATTTGTGGTAGTTATGTTCTATAAGTCATTGTGAACACTGAATTAATGAATACTGAGCTATTGCTTCTAGAAGAAATACAAGGTCAGGTACCTGTAAACTTTTAGTCACAACATTTATTTTGGAACTTTCTAGAGCAGCCTTATGAACATATTGGTGATCCTTATGGTCAGACCCTCTTCCTTTTTTGTATGTACTCTCTACATATTAGTAATTCAGTAATGTTGAACTGATGGCCAAGAGCATGACAACTCATGCCTGACTACAGCTAATCTAATATATATAGCACAAACAAAAAGCACAAAAATGAATTATTGAGGCACTAAACAGACCTAGAAAAGGATGATTGTTTAGAGCATGAGAGCTGAAACAAGAAGGCAGTTACTTGACTTGTTCAGTCTTAGGTGAGAATGTGCCTTCAGGTAACTCAAATTTTTTGTTATTCTTTGCATGTTGGTGAATGGCTGCCACAAGTATTGATTTGAAGTTACAAATACATTTTAGTGAGTAGGTAAATCCACAAATATAGAATCTTCAAATTCTATAGGAATTTTCCTATAACCTCATCACAACCTGTTAACAATCACTTTGAAAAGATCATAGGACTTTTTGCCAATGAATGAAAGACAGATGATGCACCTCAGGAAATGGCTTATCTTGTGATTGTTCTCCATGGAAAAAGAGTAGTTTGTCCAGAGGTGAGTTCAGGTCAGTAGTGGATCAGTCTAGCTATGGGGGACTAAAATGTTGAAAGCTGATGATTCCAGTTGTAGGGTTTTAGCCAAGCCTATAAACATCTAAAGGGAATTGCCTTTGTTGAGGGGGAAGGGAGTAAAATAACTTCTCTTTACTTCTTATCTTCCCTTTCCCCATTTACCTTGTTATTAGAAATACTGGACCAGTAGGAGACAATACATCTAGTTGTGAATAGAGAGAGACACACAGAGGACCCAGATAGATACAGAAAGATAGCCACTTAAGGGACAAAAGCAGCTTCAGGGAACATGAACTCTTGTCATAAAAAATAAGAAGTGCCAGCTATTGGCTTTACAAAGACATTGACCTTTGGGGATCGACAGAGCTACATCTAAGAGTAACTTCATAAGGACTCCACAAAGAGACCAGGAGTTGAAAGTTATTCAGTCACGTGTCCTCTTCACATGTACCTTAATACATTTTTACTTTAATTTTGTGTCTACTTTCTCTACAGATCCTGTATGAATTGTGGAAGAACACACCGCAGGCTTTGGGGATGATGTTTTCTATCAATTGTTTATACCATCCTAGTAAATATGTTTGCTGAGAGCTAACTGAGGCTAATGAATGACAATCAGTGGGAAATAAGCCAGGAAGGGCTTGTGGACAACAGTATTAGAAACCCAGGTCCTTAGATTTTCTCATAGATTCCTGAGACTGAGGAGCAGTCACTCTCTGGGGACCTTGGCCACAAGCATGAGAGTTAGGGAAATGATCCTGGAGGGGGAGCTATACTTTCTCTACACCAACTATAATTAAAATCATTACCATCATGACTCTAATAATTTATCCAACAAATATTCATCAATTTCCTATTCTGTGCAGAGATGGTACTAGTTATTTGGGAGAGATAACACCATTTAGACAAGACATTGTCTCTTCTCCTGTGGAAATCATAGTCACTGGTATATGAAGATAATACTAACAACCCACCATCAATAGAATACTGGTATTATTTTTCTATTCCACTTAGTCCAGTTATACTGTTATCATATCCTCTTATGGTCAGTGGCATACATTCTCAGTGCAGTAGTTTAAGGTTAGTGATTGACAAACTTCAACCAGGCTGAATACATATCTCAAAGTCTGATAGGATAGATGGGGTTCAAATTCTCTTTCCATCCCTTCTTGTGGAGGCTTCTCTCCTAAGGATGAGTGGTAAGTACAAATTTATAATAAGCTATCATTCATGGGTTAAGAAATTGGGATGCCAACATTTAGATAAATTTTGAAATGGCAACATAGATACTTTTTAAATCAGGCAAATAAAATAGAATATTCAAACCATTTCCTGAAATCAATGAAAAACAACTTAAAATATCCTAACAAATGAAAGGGAAATTAATATTATTACATTTATTCTAAAGGGTCCTTCTTATACTAAATCCTCATCATAGGTTGATTCTTTATTCTTTTTTCTTTTTTCATTTTCTTTTGTATTTTAGATAGGCATAATGTAAAAATTTCTTCATGGAAGGCAGTGAAATCTGAATAAAATTTGTTCCCTTTAGGAATTTGTATTTTCCTTGAAAATCACCTGAAAATATTCCTCAAGGAGATCAAGAACAGAAAGACCCCAAACATGCCAAAATATTCATGACAAAACTCTTATGGCAGCAAAAAAACCAAACAGTGAGTAATTATTTCTTGAGGAATGACTAAACAAATCATTGCATATGAATGTAATTTTCATTGGTCTGTGAGGAATGGTTAATACAAAGAATTCAGAGAATCATGGAAGACTTATTTGAACTAATGCAGAGTGAAGAAAGTAGAAATACATACAATATACTCTAAATGGAAGCTACTGAAAGGCAGTGGAATTCAGATCAAATTCATTAATGAAAAACATCTTCCTCCTCTTGATGGGTGGAGGCTGAGGGTTACTTTAGTTGAGTATTGGATAAGGTATCAATGTAGTCACTCTGTAAGTTGGTTTTGCTTGATATTTTGTTTGTTATTTGGGAGGGTTCTACAGGATGGGGGAAATGACTTGTGCAAATCCAGAAGACATCAATACAGCTTTTAAATAAACAGACAAAAAAGAAAATTAGTGGAGTGATCTGAAAGATTTTGGTTGTTAGTCCCCATTGTGGGAAGAGTTTAGAGATTAATATCTTATTGTTAGTCAAAGGCATATTTTATATCTACAACTTCTTGTCACCTTATTTCCACAGCTTATGGCACTTTATTGTGATATTCGAGATTTTGAAAGTACTTGATTGTAATATGTAAATGAAGTTTATCTCATGGAGAGTTAATAATTACCTAATCCTGGTGAAAAAGAAAAAGAAAAACACATAAAATCAAGACAGCTTAGGGAAAGATAAGAGTGTTGCTAGCAAAAATCAGCATTTGAGAGTATAAATCAGGATAGAATATAATAAATTAAATGAATCTCTTCCTTCCATTTTTTTGCAACTTTCTTTTTGCTTAATTTTCAGCCATTTTACTTGATATTACAATATTCAATGCTAGGATGTTGGCCTTTGTCTTATAGTAAGTGAAAGCAACACACTAATGAGCTTCAGGGATATAAACAGGAAATTGATTTGTACTCATAAGTGCCTAGGGATTAGAAAAAAGACCTGCTGGTGACAGGCAGAGAACTGACATTTGGAAGAGCAGACAGAGACTGGATTTGTAGGATAGAATGAATAACTGCATCTAGAGAAAAGGTTATTTACACAGGGTCCAGGATCCTATGACTAGTGGATGGAATACTGATCTTATAATTTAGGAACTGGATTGTATTTCCAGCTCCATCAACATCTGTAACACTGAGAAGATAACCTATTTGTGCCTCAGTTTCCCAATCTGTAAAAGGGAATAATTAAACTATCAAACCAGGTCATTGTGAAATTAAAAAGATCAATTGCTTAAGAATTATACAACATTGTGAATTGCTCTTCTTGTAAATTCTTCTTTTCAATTCTTATTTACTGTAATGTTTATTGGAGAAATGTGTTGTGGGACAGTATCTTTAAAGCCCCTTAAAGTTTCCTGACATTGTATTAGTTGATTATTTCCATTATCTTCTTTTTGCTAGTACTTTAGAATAGAGTTTGTTTGGTACCCTAGGGTCAAAGCAAAATGATGAAACTGAAGTCCTTGTCTAAGTAGAGGGATTAAAATTTTAGATTTATTTGCAAGCTCACAGGGGATAAAGTGGCAGCAAAATAATAACCTCCAGATACATCTCCCTTAATGAAGACCAATACTGAGGGATACACACACAAATATGTGCTCAACCCTTGGACCTGTGTACACGCTAAGTACAAATATAATTTTCCAAAAATCCACTTACCATTCTTTAAAGAAAAAAAAATCTGTTGCTTTTTGGGAAAAGTAAATTTATATATACTCTCTATATTGTTTCTAAGGCAGAAGAGTGGTAAAAGCTAGGCAATGGGGTTAAGTGACTTGCCCAGGATTTCACAGCTAGAAGTATCTAAGGTCAGATCTCTCTCTCTCTCTCTCTCTCTCTCTCTCTCTCTCTCTCTCTCTCTCTCTCTCTGTCTCTCCCTCTCTCCCCCCTCTCTCTTATTATAATGCCTTACATGGAATTAGTGTTTAATAAATGGTTGTTGAATAAAGGGTGCTTCCTTTTATTTGCTTTAACAGGAATAGGATTAATGTAGGGTCCAAAAACCAAATTGCCAAACCTGGTTGGCAAGCAATCAGAAACCAAGAACAAATGACCATATTTTTCTATAAAAAATAAAGAAGTCATGATCCAAGGAGAAGGGGAATCCCAAATTATTAGGAATTATAAAGAATGAAAGCACACAGCAGGTTGAGACATCACTAACACACAATCAAGACTCTTAAATAGCTAGGTAGTTTCTGGAAGCACTTCCTTCTTTCCCTGGTCTGAGGCCACAGGCTAATCTCTGCTTGTCAAACTAAAAGACTTTCTCTTTGGAAGTATTATCTCTCTTTTTTTTTTATCTATTGGAAGTATTATCTCCCTTCTTTATCTATTTTGTACCAACTAGTTCTAAGTCAAACTATAATGATACTTCTAGTGCTCTCTAAACTGTCACATAGGCCCAAAACATTTTCAGAGGTTCCCCTCTGTATCTTCTTATTCTTTCCTGGCTATATAAGTCTATGTTTTCTCTGCTATATCATTAAGAGTTTATAGATCTTAGAGAGAGTGAGCAGGTAAAAAGGAACAAAGAAATTAAAAATCAAAAAATTGCTAGTGTCAAGAGAGCAATAAAAGAACTTAGTTTTTTCCAGATATTTTATATTTTTAAATTTCATTTTTTACAAAACCAAATAAAACAAGAACTTCCATATACAAAGAAAAAGAAGATTGTACAGAAATGAAATCACAAATCTCTTATATGCACAGCTTGCTTTTCTTCATATCTACATGATAAATTCCACATGAAACTTTCAAAGCTTTCCTGCTTGTCTGTGTTTCTTTCTGGACGTCCCAGCCTCTTCTTTTAAATGTATTTATTAATAGAATTTATCCACAAGTTTCCCAGCCCTCCCTACCCTCTCCCCACATCACCGAAGATATCATCCAGGAGACCAACATGTTTATACAAATTAAGTCTCTCATGCTTTCCAACTTTCAGTTCACTCTATGGAGGTAACATTCACAATTTATTTTTTCATTATTAATTCTGCAGCTGTTTATGATGTTCTCTTAGTTCTACTCAATAAAGGAACTTTAAAGGTGAAATTTGCATGAGTGTTGGCTATACACCTAGATTAGTTTGTACTAATTATATGTAGATATTTAAGGCAGCTGGGTGGCAAATCAGGAAGATATCTTCAGGAACTCAAATCTGGCCTCATACACTTACTACCTGTAGCATCCTGGGCAAATCACTTCCATCCATTTGCCTCAGTTTCCTCATCTATAAAATGAGCTGGAGAAGGAAATGGCAAAAACCATTTCAGTGTCTTTGCTAGACAACCCAAATAAGGCCACAGAGTCAGACACGACTAATAAATGCCTGAACAATGAAAGATAAGAAACAAATGATTCCTATTTCCCAATGATTCTTTCCATTCCATTCTTTATAAACATGTATTAAAAGGTGTGTCTAATACAAAGCATTATGCTAGTGCTGGGGGTAGAATTGAAATAAGACGTAGACCCTGTGTTTACAGATCTGACAGTCTACTTCAGGTGGAAAAAGATGTGCACAAGTAACTATAATATAACTGCTTATGGTCCTTAGGAATACTTTAGTGAAAGTCTTTAGCTTGTCCATTCCTCTATAACAGGGGCCGGCAACATATGGCTCTCAAGCCATATCTGACTCTTTTGAGGGCCAGATATGGCTCTTTCTGCAGGAGCCATAAAGTCAATTTTTTTTTCAGGCGCTTTTACAGGAGCTGCACTGTGAGCACTGCACGACTCTCATGAAATTACATTTTAAAAAATGTGGCATTTATGGCTCTCACGGCCAAAAAGGTTGCCGACCCCTGCTCTATAAGAATACTTCATTCTAAGCCTAGCTAACCATACATGGTCTGTTTTAGCTCACATCGCCAACCTTAAGTGTGATGTTTTCTGGCACTGAAAGCCTTGGCTTTCCAAGCTTCACCCCTTAGGCTTGTTATTTCTTCTCAGTACTAATTATGCGTATACCTGTGGGAGCTACCACTCTGTAAGGAATGGGGTCTATTGGTGGGTTGGTTGCTGTGCTTTGTTCTGGAAGAGGACCAAAATGACACTACAGTGATGTCTTTTGACTCATATATATTTTGGATGTAAGTGAAGCACAATTGTAAAAGTCATCAGCCTCATCCTCTCTTCCAGAGTCACCCAAGTTACTGAACAAAATTCAAGACAATTGGTGATGGCTTGGGATGCAGTGGATGAACTTGGCTTCTTCAATATCTAACCAAGCTCTAAGCACTCCACAGACCCTGCTTCTGCTTCTTTCATGACTGTTAGAACAAATCATCCTCATCTGCTCTTCCCCCTCTCCCCCACCCAGAGAAGAGATAGTCTTTGTATCTCACATAGCCTGGGGCATGTGAGAATTTATTTCTTATATACTGTATTATTTTTATATCAGGGTTCTGGATTATAAAGGCTATATTAGGAAGAATTTCTGAGCCAGGTTTCAGGACCTGGCTCCATTCAGTCTATAGATTTTTGCATTTTCTTTGTCCTGAGGAATGTGGTCCTTTCTTAGACTCTGGCTGACAGGAAAAGTTCTATAATAATCTTTCCTGTAGATGTCAGAATCCTCACCTGTCAGGCTGAAGAAAGGCTGAGGGTCTAATGGATTATCTCTTAATTAGCTATTACCAGTTAAATATGTCTTGGGATATTCATGGGAGGGGCTGAGCCCTTCCCACGAATATCCCAAGACATATTATATATATACATATATATAAGCATATATATATATATTTATATATACCTGGTCCAGGTTTTTCTGTTTGTCATGATGAACCAAGAGAATTAATAAATTATTTTAAAATTAAGAAAATTGGTTTCTTGAGATAATTTTAATTGCTACAGGTAGACACCCTTGTAACTCACCTACCTATTGAGGCCTGTTGGCTACTCTCAGCCTGGATTAGCAGCCCCTGCCAAGATGGACAGAGTGTGGCCACTGGTTGTGCTACAGCTTCTTGGAGTCACAGGTGAGAGTTGAGTGGTAGGTGACACCAAAGTAGAATGAGCATCTCTGAAGAGGGCTTGGCAAGCCCTCACAACAGAAGTACTAATCTTCCCTGAACACCTCATACACCCATAATATAGTATAGGAACAGTTAAGAGGTTTATTCTAGGTGAAGAAAATTGAGAGACATAGGATATGAACCAGTCAATTTTGCTTTTACTATTTAAAACCCCTTTCTTCTTTCTTAAAATAACAGTCTAAATCATTTCATTGATTACCAGTTTCTATTTATACGAAGGCAGCAAAGCACAATAAAAGAGGCTGTGGCCAAGTAGTCACAGGAACTGTGTTCAAATCCTACCTCCAATAGGTACTCTCTGTGAAACCCTGCCAAGTCACGTAGAGTCTCTGGTCCTCATATAAAATGAAAGAATTGAAGTAGATGGACTCTGAAGTCCCTTTCTACCCTAGATCTAGATTCCTTTTTTTTTATCAAATTAGAAAAAGAAAAAGGGTAACTAGTTGACTTGGTGGAGAGAGAACCTGGGTTTAAATCTGGCCTCAGATACTTCCTAGCTGTGCCACCCTGGGCAAGTCACTTAAATCCAATTGCTTAGCCTTCACTACTCTTTCTGCCTTGGAATAGATATTTAATATTAATTCTAAGACAGAAGGTAAGGTTTTTTTTTTAAAGGGTTTTATTTTAAAAGAAAAAACCACAGGAAAGATAGAGACTCATACCTTTCCACTCTCCAGTTCAAATAACATCAATCATCTTAACTAAATCTTGGTTTTTCTTTGTACTACTAGAGGAACCATACTGCTTCCTCTCCCATGAGGCTCCTAGTCTGCCCATAGGCTCTCAGGGTTTCCTGGCAAGCTGCTTCTAGCTGAACCATGAAAAGCCTTTCTGGTACTTTATCCTGCTGTGTACATTCATTGTTGATCTGTGGTGGTGTAGCCCCCTCACTGGGGCTCAGTTCTCTCTAATGAACTGGGCCCTCTCCTAAAAAAAAACTGCCTTGCTAACCTCAGGGGACACCTCAAGCTGCCTTTCCCGGATATCCTGCTGGTCCTTAATCCTTCTTATTCCAAGTTAGAAGCAGAAATGATGAAGAAAGTAACTTGTTAGGAAAAAGTTCCTTAGAAACCCAGTTACTGGGTCAGCTAGGTGACACAGTGGATAGACTGTCAGGCCTGGAGTTGGGAGGACCTGTGTTCAAATCTAGCTTCAGATACTTCCTAGTTTTTTGAATCTGGGCAAATCACTTAACCTTGCTTGCCTACTAGCCTTTACTTTTTGGTCTTAAGTGTTATTACTGACAGAAAGTAAGGATTTTTTTTTTTTTAAGAAAGAAACCAAGTTACTAACTCAGTGTACAGAGACCTTTCTTATAATTATTGCCCAATATCCCACAGCAAAGTGCTGTGTTTTCCTGTCATTCTATAGATTTTGGCATTTCACAACCAACTCTATTTAAATTCAACATATTTTTTTCCTTAAAGAATCAGAGAATTGTCCGGTTAGAATCAAAAGGAATCTTGAAGGCCATATTGCTGAACTTCTTTTTAGACGAAGCATTTTCCTCTGAACTTTAAGTAATACAATATTAATCAAATATAATAGTTTTAAAGTAGAATGTTTCTAACCATAATCACCCGCTCCACTCCAACCCTTCAGTCTGTTGAGGACTTCTCAGGTGCCATCAAGCATAAGGCACCTTGGTCCCTTAAAGTTATTTCAGAGTAGCTGGACTACTGTGAGAAAAATCTTATTCCTCCCTGCTTTTTATTCTTACTAAAGGAACCACTGCTGAATTGGGGGAGGGGCTTGGGAGGGAACAGGAAGAAAGTAGATCTTGTAGATATAGCTAATTCCTAAATAGCCCTAGTGTGCTGAATTAGCTAATCACAGCAAGCCCTGCCCAGGCTGAAATAAACATAAATCAAATTCCTAGGAAAGGAATATTTCTTATCAAGGTTGCTAGCTTAGTGTTTGCTGTTTTATCTGCTCTTTTTCCTCCCTTTATCTTAAATTCTGGCTCAGTTCTGATATTTCTTTTCACATTTTCCTCTGGTCACGGCATAGCACAGACAGGGTTTGCCTTCCCTCCTGCCACTAACAAATTTCTTTGGCACAAATTCTAAGTCAGCTCACCATGTTCTTCAGTTGTCTCTGCAGCTCTGCTCTATCTCATCTCATTTGGTGATGGGATGGGAGCTAACTCATTCTCCACTGCTTTAAGATAAAGACTAGCTTCTTTGGCCTTGTCAGCAGTTGGAATCCTGAAAGACTTGAAGATCCAAAGATCAAAAAGTCTTCTGGAGAATATTGTACAAAGTGACAGCAATATTGTGAAATGATCACCTGAGATAGACTTAGCTACTCTCAGGAATACAATGATCCATAAAAAATCTGAGAGATTTAGGACAAAGAATACTATCCACATCCAGGGAAGGAACCATTGGAGTTGGAATGTGGAAGAAAGCACATGATTTTCACCTGTTTATTTGAGTATATGTTTTAGGGGTTTTGTTTTATATGATTATATTCACTTGTAAATGAACAATATGGAAATATATTTTGCATAATAATACAGATACAATCCAGGTTGAATTGCTTGTCAACTCTGGAGGGGAGAGAGAAGGGAGACAACCTGAATCATATAACTTCAGAAAACTTATGTGGAAATTTGTTACTACATGCCATTGGTAATAAATAAATAAATAAATTATGAAAAAAGTCTTCTGGAATAAAAAGGAAGATCATGGTAGGCTATTAAATTATTTTATTTGAAACAGGATATTTGTATTCTCTCCTCCATTCTCTCTCCTTTTTCTCCTTTCCCCAGTCCCATTCTCTCCCTCTCCTCCTTTCTTCTATGAAATGAGGGGATTAGATTCAATGGTCTCTAAGGATCCTTCTAGCTCTAAATCTATGATGGTATTTAGTTTATTATTTTTATCAGTTTATTATTTTTATTGCCTGACATTTATCTAGCACCTAAAAGTTTGCAAAGCAAACTTTTTTTTACTTATAAATTTTACTTATATTATTTCATTTAATAATTTCTCATTTGTAGGTAGGCATTCAGTTTTTTTTAAACCCTTACCATTCATCTTAGAATTAATACTAAGTATCAATTCCAAGGCAAAAGAGCAATAAGACTAGGCAGTTGGGGTTAAGTGACTTGTCCAGGGTCACACAGATCAAGGCCACATTTGAACCCAGGACCTCTTGTCTTCAGGTCTGGCTCTCTATGCATGGAGCCATCTAGCTGCTTCCAGCATGCACATTTTTGAATGACCAGATGTTTCTTGCCCTAATTCTGTGAGTCAAGGAGGGTCATTAAGACAACTGTAGCAATTAGCTCTGACTTGAGCTGAGCAGAGTAAATCAATCCTCAAACTCAACCAGTCAAGAGTTTATTAGGCACTTTCTATGTGCCAGGCACTGTCTTTTTTTGGGTCTAGCTACCGACATCCTAAGGGCTTTGTTGTTAAGTTTATTCTATTTAGGACAAGTCAGAGTAAACTTCTCTTTTGCCTAATTTTAGGCTCTCTTTTAAAGTTTATGCCAATTTTAAGTCAGTTCTGCATCACCTTACATGGTTTTCCAAACAGAAAAGCTTCTGTTTTTTTCCAAAATAGGGATGCTACCTACATTGGACAAGTAACTTAACAATGGCTCATAAATGATGTAGAAAGATGTTTCAAGTTCATATCATTAAATATATGCCTTCTCAGACTATTCTTCAGCAGACAACTTCTTTTTATACTTCTGGAACTTTGTCATTAAATTTATGCTGAGCCAAATTCTTCCCAGTTTACTGTATCCTTATCACAAGGGAAATTGTTATGCTTTTCTTTAGAGTTTGTTACTAGTTAGCAATTTCATTCTGCTTTCTTGGCAGTTACTTCACATCTTCACATTTTGCTTTCTCCATTTCAGCCTTCACCTTCATCTCCTCCATATTGGAAACTTGGACTCCACTCCTGGCACATGGGCTTTGATAGGTAACATTTTTGCCTCAGCCTGCCCCTAAATAAGCCTCTATGCCACTTCCTGGCTATCTCCTCCGCATGCTTCCTCCTCTCTCCCTTTGCTAACTCTCCTTTATAGGTTTTTTTTTTAAAAACCTTTACCTTCTGTCTTAGAATTAGAACTGTGTCAGTTCCAAGTCAGAAGAGCAGTAAGGGCTAGACATTTGGGGTTAAGTGACTTGGCCAGGGTCACACAGCTAGGAAGTATCTGAGGTTAGATTTGAACCCAGGACCTTCATTCTCTAGACCTGCCTCTCTATACACTGAGCCAC
Organism: Gracilinanus agilis; assembly: GCF_016433145.1. Lineage (NCBI taxonomy): Eukaryota > Metazoa > Chordata > Mammalia > Didelphimorphia > Didelphidae > Gracilinanus > Gracilinanus agilis. The sequence continues at coordinate 595,684,214 of NC_058130.1, forward strand.
CCAGCTGTCCTTTTTAAATGTTTTTATCTCTGTTAGAATGTAAACTCCTTGAGGAGCCAGTCTCATTCTTGCTTGCTGTATTTCTGTCCTTAGTGTTAAGCATGTACCAAATGCTTCATAAATGCATCCTCTTCTCTCCCTTTCCTTTTCTTTCTTCCTCCTTCCCCCTCTCAATTTATAATGAGCTTTACATATATTATTTCTTTATAAAGTATATCTCTATATAAGATTATATTTAAGCAAAGCCCCCTGTTGACACCCATCTAAATAGAGAGAGGACATACAGAAGAAATGCATAACACAAATCAACTAGAAAGAAAATTTGGTCATCATTCCATCTGCTTCGTGGAAAATAATTGTGAGCCAGATGGAGGTAGTGGGACTAGAGAGACGGTGACAGGAACAGAGGAAGAGGCAGTGAAGGGGCAGAATCAGAAGGAGAGATTCCCCTCACATTTCTATTTCTATCTCGGGCTTGTGGATACAAGCAGATATATATCCCCTTGCAGGGAATGCTTTCCTTCCTCATTTCTGCCTCCTGGCTTCCCTGATTTTCTTCAAGACTCAGCTCAAATCCCACCTCTGCAAGAGACCTTTCACAGTCCCCCCACTGGTATTTCTTTCCCTCAGAGATTTTCTTCATTCTGCTTCCAATCTTTACTCTATATATCGTGTATGAACATGGTTATTTGCATATTGCCTCCCTACTCCCTCTCTTTTAGCATGTGAGATTCCCTAAGGGCAAAGAGTGTGGTTTCCCCCCCACCTTTGTACCCCATTGCCTAGCACATAGCAAGTGTTTAATAAATGTTTGTTGACTTGATCTGACTCTGTGGTGAATCTCACCGGGGAAATCACTAGCTCTGCTTTGGTTTCACACCTGAAAGAGAAAGAGGCTTGGGAAATATGACCTAAGGAAGTGAAGCATTAATAAGAAAGGGAAAAGAACAAAAAATGATTATGGATGTTTAGGTCACTTTTCAATTGAATTCAGTATGTAGCCATAGGAGACAAAAGCAGCTTCAGACGCAATGTTTTCCAAGACTTCATAAACTTAATAATATATTTTAAAATCATTAGTTGATTTGTTTTCATCCTAGGAAAGAGTGGCGGAACGGGTTTGTAATAAATACTTCACAGGACAAGCTGCTATTTGCTAAGGGATCTCTTTAGGACTCTTCTGTGGAACAGCATTAAAGTTGAAGCCCATTTTGGGGGCTCTTATGAATGCTTTGCAAAAGGGGAGCTCCCTTTTAGTCATCTTTTTCAAGGTGCTAGTCTGCTCTCCATTTTGGCCCTTAATTGAGCCCTTGTGTACTAACACTTGGGAAGTACAGTTCACACCAGGCCACCAGGCTGCAAAATTGGCACCAATAATTCCCTGTTTTTTCAAAGTAGAAAGGTTTTTTCCCCAAATTATTTTGAACACAGCCAGCCTAATGTTAGAGACTCTTTTAGCTGGCTCTAAAAGCTTGACTGAAGCAATTAGAGAGGAATGGTATTTGTAAGAAGCTATGAAATTAGTTATGATATCAGTCTTAATAACCCCTACCATTACTATAAAACTACTAAAATAGAGTTCTCAAGGATTTTTTTTTTGTAAGCCAGGTTAGCAGGGCAAAAACCTCCTGTGGATCACCTCCTCTCAACTTCTTCCCCCAGGTCCCTGCCAAAAAAGGAGCAGAACTAGTGGCAGAGCTGAACCTGCTTTTACCAAGACAACAATCAGATGATGTCTCATTTTTATTGCATGTCATAAATAATGAATCAATTTGAGAAGCCCTTTAATTCAAGCAGGCACCTTTAGCCTATTAGACGTCAGCCTGAGGTCCATCATGGGGGCGGGTGGGAGGGGAAACTTACGGATAATCAGTCATCCTCAGATAACACTTCAAGAACTTGGAGAAGAAATGAACTAATAGAATAATTTAGCTTGTCTCTAGTAATGATTTTGTCAGTCAGATATGGTAAATGTCATGCTGATTAGAGGTAGACTGGTCAAGTCAGCTATTGATGTCGCCATGACAAAGAATGAAGACAAAGGCTCACACAATCATAGAGCTAGAGTAGGAAGGGGACCCTGGAGGCCAATTAATCCAACTCCTTCAACTTACAAATGAGGAGATTGAAGCCAAAGAAGGTAAAATGATTTATCTAAAGTCTCACAAGGAGTAAATATCAGAAGTCAGATTTGAATTCAGATACTTGGATGCTTCAGAGCCAGTGTTCATTTCAGTGTGTAACACTAGTTTTCTTTTTTAAAAAAAATCTTTCCATCTTAGAAACAATGCTGTGTATTGTTTCAAGGCAGAAGATTGGTGAGGGATAGGCAAGGGGGGAGGGGTTAAGTGACTTGTCCAGGGTCACACAAGCTAGGAAGTAGTATATGAGGTGAGATTTGAACACAGGATTTCCCATCTCTAGGCCTGGATCTCAATCCACTGAGCCACCTAGCTGCCCCCACACTAGTTTTCTAAAGCATGAGAAACTATCTGCTCATTTTAAATTTAGCTGGCAGTAGGAAGAATACAAATAAAACATTTGCAGATTGTGCGTATGCTTTTTGATGGTTCAAAAATAGCATGGTCCCCCATTTTATTATTTTGAAAGTCTACGATAATCAAAGTGTCTCTAAGGAGTGAGAAACTCCTAATCCCTCCTCTAAACTAACTCTAAGCTCTTCGTATGTCTTTTGTTTTAGTTTTGTTTTTATATCAACTTTATTTCCTAGGATATTTCTCTCTCTTCTATTCTAGCATATCATCTTGTAATAAAGAATAACAAAGAAAGAGGAAAAACGCAATTGTGCAAACCTATCATAGTAACCAAGGCTGACAATATATTCACTGCTCTATGTCAATAGTTCACTCTTGCAAAGAAAGGAGGAAGGTGAATGTCCTCATCTCTTTTGAGGGGCTAAGTTTGGTTGCTATAATTACATAGAGTTCAATTTGGAGGGGTTTTATTTTTCCTGTTTTATTTTTTGTTGTAAGCAATAAATGAATAATAATAAAAAAAGCATTTAAACACTTACTCTTGTTTTTCTGGTTCTGCTTACTTCTTTCTGGAACTGAGGCAAACGGGATTAAGTGACTTGCTCAGAGTCACCTAGCTAGCAAGTGTCTGAGGCCAGATATGAACTCAGGAAGATGAGTCTTGCTGATTCCAGCCCCTCATTCTTTCCACTGCACCACCTATTTGCCCCACAGGACTTCACATATGTTATCTCATTTAATGTCACTTGATATTTTTTCTCAAGCATAGTTGAACAGAGAAATTCAGCTAGGCTAGTGCTGATAAATATAATAAGCTCTTTTGAAGACAGAAAATATTTCATTTTTGTCTTTCTATTCCTATCACCTAGCACAGTGTGTGCACATGGTAGACAGCTCTAAATATTTGTTGAATTGAATTGTTTGAAACTGCTTTATTAGGAGCCTAGCACTTTCTCTCCTTTTGAAGCTTTTCCCAGAGCAAGATAGAATAATACTCACCATCACAGCTAGATGGACACATTTGGAGGTCTAGCAAGAATGACTTATTAGTTACCATCTGAAGAAAGGATTATTGAGGACAATCTACTATATATCATTAATTGCTAAAAATGTTGACTATAAGACAGTTTGGGAATTAATGGATGTATATCAAGGGATAATGACTCTGAATGAAGAGAAACGATATTGCTATTGCTATTGTCATTATGATTATTTTTATTGACTAATACACCTTGACGCAAACAGGATATTAACATAATATAAAAATATTTTCTTGGCTTGACAATTATGCTCAATTTTTATTAGATTATTTCAATAGAATTTCTTTAAAGGAAAATAGATAATTATTATAGTTTTAAATATTTCAATATTTCCAGATGAGGTGTGTGAATATGAACATATAAGTCCATTAATTTTGGCTAACTGGGCTAAGTTCAACTAGGATTTGTAAAAAGTCTCATTTATAGAGTTTATGACTTGAGATGATCTCTGGGATAGATTTGTTAGGACTCTACAGTAACCCTGTAGTCAAGAGGTAGAAGCAGAGTATTCTGACTGTAGGTAGTATGAAGATAGAATTCTCTCTCTTTGTCAATTTTAATGAAATCAATCAGCAAACTTTAACTCAATCAATCAAGAACTCAAAGTACTAAACCCTTTTGTGTTTCAACAGACCTATTAGTATAATTTTTCAGTTAGTTATTAAGAGAGGGAAGAAGAGGGAAAGAACTAACATACTCTGTGCTTGAAGGGAAGCCGGGGTATCCATCTTGAAGGAAGGTGTAACTTCAAAACAAGTCCCTTCCTGTGAAATTAACTAAGCCTGTTGTTAATTTCAGTTTAGTCTATTTCCCTCAGCCTGTGTTTAAGTCTGAGTCCTGGTCTATAAGCCCTGCTGTATTTGCCTGTTAGATTAATTCTCCCTCTCCCTGAAGATCTTATTCCTTCAGTGTTAAACTCCTGACTTCAGCCCTATTAAATCCTGAATCTCCTTATTCCAGCCTACCTGTAGCCTAGATTTACTATCTTAATAAATCCCTGATAACCTCCTTTCAAAATTCCCTTGTACCACACACCTTTCCTCAAATTATCCCCATTACAGTTCACAAGTCAAAAGCTCTACCTTCCAAAGAGGACTGCCTAGCCCTGGGTAGGACTAAACAAATTGAAAGACTGCAATTGGTTTCTGTGAAGAAGGGGAAGATACAGGAAATTACATGAAAAGGAGCATAAAAGAAGATCCTGGTGTTTGGAGAGATTGTTTCTGGAGATTCTTGCCTTGACTTTGGAGGAGATTCTTTCCCTGAATTCTGCATGGGTGGGTGGTGGTACTTTCTTTTCCTTGGAGTCATTCTGCATTGGTAGAACTCTGGTTGAAAATACCACAGGTACTTCTGGTTGAGGATTAGTGGGAAATTCATGAGGAGATTGGGACTGGGGAAGTCCCTGCCAGGGGCTAAACCAGACTTCACCAGAGAAGGGCTGGTAGGCTTGGTAAGGCTCTGTCTCTTTTCTACACTTTGTTACGATTAAAAATGATAAAGACTGATAAAATGAGGGAAATTAGTAGTTTAATTAAAGCCATGGCCATATTGATAAAATATATAATTTGACCATGCGTCTGATAAAATCTCTTCAAAGATACCGCCAGTGCCGTCCATCCTCGCTAGGTAGCCAAGAGGTCATCTCAAACCCGACCTCCGAATTTAAGCTGCCCTATACTTTGGATACGTCCCCGCGTCTCAAAACTGGAAACTCATTTGATCATGGGGGATGTAGTCTCAAAGTTCCCCACATGTCCACAGGAAGTTTGTAAGATACTTTAAAATGGCACCTCCCTGAATTCCAAACACACATTTCCCCCTGAGATCTGGCAAAAAAAGGTTGGCCCTTTTTCTTCACTGGATCTGCAAACATAGACAACTTCTAAATTTCAGGAATTTGGGGGATAAAAGAAATGGATAGAACAAATGGATAAAACTAGTCACATTGACAAAAAACCAATTTGGGGGCAGTCCCCTATTGGCATAACAGTGTACATTCAAAACAAATGCATTCAACTCATTCAACTCCCCATAGTTCAAATCAACTGCACCCAAAGTTCAATTTTGATCTTCATGGTCCAGGTGAAGGGTCTTTAGGCATCTTTTTGGTGCCTCTACCAAACAGGTTCGTTGTCTGGATTCTGGGGAGATGGCAAGATCCTTATCCTGAAATTATTCTCAAAAGAATTTAAACTTTACATTATAGATTATAAAATATACATTTCCTTCTAAGAATTATACAATTTCCTATTTTCACTCTTTCCACCTCTTTGTAAATAAAAGCTGCTAACAGTCATTTTGACTTAAGGGCTAATATTTTATAAATGGCAACCACTTTTATAACTCTCATATTGAGTCAAAAGCTAAATTTAATTGTTACAATAGCTAGTTGGGCCCGCTACTTATTGCTATGATGTGAGAATTGCCAGTAACAACAGGAGAACATAGCATTAAAAAAATAGAAATCTCTTAACAGAAAAGTTAATAGCAGTGAGGAGAAAGGCTGACAATAGTTCTGTAGCATTGGCTTTCCTTCAAATGTGAACATTTAAAAACTGGACTAGTTTCCAATCATACTTTAGGTTAGCATCTTTTCAAAAAGGTCATGAGCCCCCACCAATATATCTCTTTTACCAGACTGAACCACAATGCACATGAATTCAAAGCAAAAGGCATTTAGGTAACACCATAGCAAAATAAATAGGGATCATATCTCTCCACTCCTGGTCCACCAACATACACACTGAAGCAGACTTTCCCAAAGACAGGCAAGACAAATGTGGTAGTGGGAGAACAAGTCAGGAACAAATGTAACTAGAGCAAGTTATCCTCCTATAATCCTTTCTTTCTGAAACTGCCACTAGTTGCTAGCCTGAAGACCTGCTGATATCATCTCTGAGCTACTTTCTTGGAGAAGGTATGAGCTGCAAACTTATCATATCTCTGTTCTACTATTTTTCTCTTTTGTGAGGCTATCTGTTCATTCTCTACTGAGATATTATTATCAACTATAGATTCTCTGCTGGGCTGAAGCCATCTGTTCTCCACAGTGGTTCTATGATGGACTGGAGTTGCTATGTAGACTTTTCTCTAAAGGGGAGTAGTCTGAAGCCTTTTAGTTCATCTCTAGTCCATAGCTTCAGGGTTATTTTAGTTCTTTTGTGAGTCAGACACACAACTAACAAAAGACCCTCAGGTCAAGCCTACCTTTGCTTCTTCAGAGACCACTCTCTGCCATTTGGGTTGGAGTAAGAAAATTCCTTTCAACCACTATCTCTTGTCTCTTGCCACTAGCAACTAGGTTCATGAAAATTAAAATGAAACTTCAGTTAGCAAGAGAAAATGAGCAAGATACAAATGGAAATTTTTGTACTACATTCATACCAGCACGAAAATTTATTGCTTTTCCTATAGGTCATAGATTTTAGAGCTGAAAAGGACCTTAGAGATAATTTAGTTCAACTATGTTATTTTACTAATGAGGAACTAAAGCAATAAGCCAGTGGAGTAGATGAGAGAAAGAATATGAGGCATAAGCTAAATGAATCAGGGATCTTAGAAAGCAAAACGTATATTGAATTAACATAGAATTTTCCCCCTTTTATTGAATTTTATTTTTTCAATTGCATGTTGAAAGGATTTTTGACAATTGTTTTCTGATATTTTACAATTCAGATTCTCTTCTTCCTTCCCTCCACTACATCCCTACCTACATCTGTAAAAAACTGTTGTTGTTTTATACTGTAAAAAAACTGTAAAAATATCTGTTTTTACATCTGTAAAAAAAACCTTCATGACCTTATTGGGGGTTTTCTTGGCAAAGATACTAGAGTGGTTTGCCATTTCTTTCTTTGGCTCATATTACAGAAAAGAAATGGAAACAAACAGGGTTAAGTGACTTGTTTAGGATCACACAGCTAGTGAGAGCCTGAGACCAAAGTTGAATGTAGGCAGATAAGTCTTCTTGACTGCAGGCTGGGCATTATACCCACCTAACCACTTAGATGTCCCCAAATAAAAGTTGGACTAGATGATTTCCAAGATTCTATCCAACTCTAATATAGGTTAAATAAGTGCTTTTATGCAAAATATATTTTAATATTTCCCATGTCATGCCTGAAGATACATGATACATATAATAAAAAACTCATAAAGCAAATAAAATGAAGGACAGTGTAGAATAGAAGTCTTGAGGAAAAGACTAGAGTGGAAGACAGAGAAGAGATGTCAAATAATGGATGTTACCCCAAAATAGTGATTTCAGTTAATGAACATTTCTTAAGCACTTTCTGCATTCAAGTTACTTAATTAAGCACTGGAAACAAAAATAGTAAAGTAATTCCTGCCCTCAAAGAACTTACATTCTACCAGAAGATGCAACTTATAGTTATAAATAAGTACAATTTTAGATGGCAATGAGCACTAGAAACTAAGGGGATGGAGAAATATTTTTTAAAAGAGGTGATTCTTAAACTGAGGCTTAAAGAGATCTAATGATACTAAGAGGTAGAGGAGTGGATGGAATTCATTCCAAGAATGGGAAGAAGTATATGCAAAGGCACAGGGGAATGTGCCAAGTTTGGGCAACAAGTATTCAACTGGAACATAAAGTGTGTAAAGGAGGACAATCTAGAAAGATCAACTGGAAACAGAAAAAGAACTTTAAATAACAAGTTGAGTTTCTATTCTATTTTAGAAGTAATATGGAACCTTTGGATGGATATGTGTATATATAAAATATGCACAATATGATATTCAACATATATATCCATACAGAAAGAGACTATACATACACACATATAATTTTTAATCAAGAATGGAATGACATGATAAATCATGTGCTTCAAAATTATTATTCTAATAGCTGTATAGGATGGATTAGAGAACAGAGATCTTAGGAGTAGGAGACCAACTGGGAGGCAATTTGTAATTGTCTAGTCAAAGGGAGATGAGAGCTTGAGGTAGTGTATTAGTCATTTTAGTGGAGAAAAGAGAACAGATGTTCATGTGTTATGAAGTCAGCAAGTCTCAGCAACTAATTAGGTAGAAGGGTGAAGGAAAGCAAAAAGTTGAGGATGACTCTAAATTTGTGAACCTGGGTACCTAGGAGAATAGTTGTATTCTATGTAGAGATAGTGAATTTTGAAGGAAGAGTTCATTTAGGAGGCAGAATAGCAAATTACATATGTACAGGTTGAATCTGATATGCTTAGAGGACATCCAGGTGGAGATATTTAGCATAAAGATAGTAATTTATCTGTCTCTCTCTCTCTCTCTCTCTCTCTCTCTCTCTCTATATATATATATATATATATATATATATATATACATGTATGTATATATATATACATATATATGCACACACACATATGTGTGTGTGTGTGTGTGTGTGTGAGCTTTGAGGGAAGAATATAGAGATGTAAGATCTTATATGAATAGAAGTAATTGAACCTATGAGCTATGGTGAGATTTCCAAGAGAAGAAATAAAAACAAAGAGAGAAGGACCTAGAACTGAGTCATCAGAGAAACCTATGTTTAGGTGGGGGGATGTGGATGATGATTCAGAAAAAGGGTAATAAGAATTACCAGTCAGACAAGTAAATAGTCAAAAGAGAAGAGTATCTTGGAAGCCAAAGAAAGAGGGATAACAATTAGGAGGGTTTGTTTTTGTTTTTGTTTTTTTACAGATGTATTCTCCACTATGACATCCAAATCCTTTTATTCCCCTATCTAACACCCTCCAATATCCCTCTCAGTGGAGATCACCTTGCTATTTTACAGATGAAGAAATTGATTTAAACAGAGGTGAAATCACTTGCCAAGTGTCACCAAGAGAATAAATATCTGAGGTTGGATTTCATCATAGCTTTTCCTGACTCCAGACCAGGCACTTTAACCACTATGTCAGCTAGAATAAGAAAATACCATTGAATTTAGTTAAGAAATTGTTGGCAATCTTGGAAAGAGTTCAGTCAGGTGGTGGGATCAGAAACTGGAACGTGAATAGTTATAAAGTGAGTGGAAAGTGGAGAGCTAATGGAAGTCATGAATAGAAATAGGTCCCTTCCCCCTAAGTCATTAGGAGTTTGATTGTGAATGGAAGAATGGATATAAGATGACAGTTGAGGGGATGGCAAGGCCAGGTAAATGTTTAAAAAAATTTTTTTGAGATGAGGAGACCTTGACATATTTACAGACAGCAGGAAAAGAAATGGTAGTTTAGAAGAGATAGAAGATGGGGAGAGAGGGATAGGATGGTGGCAGGGTAGGGACTGTTTTTGACTTTCTTTGTATCTCCAGCACTTAGCTTGGTATCTAGCATGTAGTAAGCACTTAATAAATGTCTGATGACCTACTGGCTTACTCCCAAAAGAAACAGGATGGGATGGGATCAAGGATTTAAATAGGGGGATTGGACTTGAAGGATTTCTTCTTTGTTAGGCATTGCAACAAAGGAGGAAAAAATAGATGTTATAAAAGATATTTTTAGGAATGAAATAAGGAAGAAGAGGAATCTCACAGTGAATGATCTCAATTTTTTTCAGTAAGATATGAGGCAAGGTGATCTCCACTGAGAGGGATATTGGAGGGCTTTATAAGGAGGGGAATAAAAGGATTTGGATGTCATAGTGGAGAATACATTATTCAATCAGGTAAGAAGAAAAGGAATGCTTTGCATCAGTGAGGGACAAGTTAATACTAGAGAATAGAACTGAGAGTGTACTAGGTCCTTGGGAGTATTTGAATTCCTTCCTGGGAACAACAGCATATTTTGGAAGCCATATTCCTCCAGAATTCTGAGCCCTTAGCAAGTTATGATACCACCTAGAAAACTTTATGTTAGGCTCTGAGTGAGAAATATAAGCTTGAAGGACAGAGGGGAAGAAGAAGGATATGTAGGATGTACTTCTAGGAGAGATTTCATATTTCCATGGTGCTTTAGAACTGTGGAGAAGTACTCCTTAGATTAATCTGAATATATCTATTGATACTTTGAGATCAGCAGGATTTATTCATTGGGGAGAGTCCCTTGTGGCAGCAGGGAGATTCTAAAGTACAGACAGCTAATATTTATATGATGCCAAAGTACAGACAGCTAATATTTATATAATGCTTACCATGTGCCAGGCACTGTGCTAAGTGCTTTACAATTATTATCTCATATAATCCTTACAACAACCCTGGGAGGTTGGGGTTTTTATTATTATCAGGTTCTATTATTATCTCCATTTTATGGATGAGGAACCTGAGGCAAATGGGTTAAGTGATTTGCATAGGGACACATGACTAGTAAGTGTATGAAGTGGATTTGAACTCATTTCTTCCCAACTTCAGGCCAGTAATCTCTCTACTATGACACCTAGCTGTTCACATATTGGTAAGAGAGGAGACAGACAAACAGACAGATTCATAATTCCCCAGTCTGCAGTGTTTGACCTATTAGTTCCATGCTCCATTCCTCTGCAGAGGTTTGCTGATGTTACCTTGGCCCTGCTGCAATCAGTGGAATGAGGTAGCTAGAACAGACTGTGAGCAGTAGGCAGGAGGAAAGAAGGAAAGAAAGGAAGATGCTTGGGAAACTCAGTTTTTATCAACCAGAGGAAAAAGGAAAAAGGACTTGAAGATGAAGTACTTGTTAGTGAATTAACATTTTTAAGTGATTGGGACAACTCAATCTCCTTTTGCTTTGGGTAACAGAATTGTTTGTCTATTTTTCCATTCTCCTTTAGCGGTAGAATCCATGGAATGGGAAGAGATCAGATCCTTAAGCTTTGGGGGATGGGCATTGAAAGCAGACCTGGTGACTTGCTTGGGAGCATCTTGCTTGTTTTGGGAGCATCATTGCTGATGCATTTCTTTGACTTTGCAATGCTTGCTCTTTGAAGTATCTGTTACTCTAAATTTTGTTCTATTCTGTTAATATAAAATTAGGCGATTTTTTTTAACATGACAGGATCAAGAAGAAGTAAGGAATTTTTAGAGGGATGAAGGCACAAGTCAATGGAACTAGAGCACGGGGGACACAAGGAGAAGTAGTTACCCCCCAAAGCAACTACATACTATGCTCTGTTACAGAAATAGGGAAGGAACAGCCAAGGAAGAAAGGTATTCTCTATTCTGCCTGAGTTGGTAGACATTGAAGCTTGCCCTTCCCCTCCTGTCAATGCCAAACTTTGGGGCATTGATACCACAGCCCCGTTATAAATAATGAAGTATTTCCCCCCGCTTTGCAAATCCTAAACATTAGCCTTGATTTGATCACTTCCTGTCAGCTTTTTGAGAGAGGAGCTTGCTCTGATTGACTGTTGTGTACTGGAAGCAGTAACTGCAGAATCTTGATTTTTCACAGTTCCAGTGGTGAGAGACAATGGTGGCTCAGATGTAGAGGCGCAGCACCTTTTGTGGTCATAGGATGGGGAAATTGTTAATCACTGTTTCTAGTTCTACTAGGTTGGAAGCAGAAATGCAGGGCAAAGGATAAGGTTTGGAATATAAGGGTAGGGAAATGATTTGGTCTAGGGGAAAAGGTGGTAAGATCTTAGAGTAATTTAATGTGTTTTTCTCATATTTACTTTGAATTTCTAATTTGAGTAAACCATCCTTTGTGTACTTCTGTGATTTATGGTCATCTGATCAATATTTGCCAGTCTAGAGAGTGATTTAACACAAAAGAGTCAAACTCTTGTCCCACAAAACCCAAGTCCACTGGAATTAGATTAAAATGAAACTAGGAAATGTTGAATGAAACAAGTAAAAATAGAATACAACAGTTGTTCACTTTCAGTCATGTCTAACTCTTTATAACCCCTTTGGGGGAATGGTTTGTCATTTCTTTCTTCAGCTCACTTGACAGATGAGGAACTGAGGCAGAAAAGAGTTAAGTGATCTGTTCAAGTGATCTGCCCAGTTAGTAAGTGTCTGAGGCCAAATTTGAATTCAGGAAGATGAGTCTTCTTGACTTTAGGTCCAGTATTCTATCTAATGTGCCATCTAGCTGCCATAAGTTTGAGTTCTTTTAGGTCAACATGCATCCAGGAAGGGATTTGTTTCTATTTGAATTTGATATCAATGAAAGAGATTTGATACTTTACATAAATCTTAAAGAATAATAGAAATATGCCAATTTGTTCAAGTAGACTAGCCAGACTCAGGAGCTTTGGGGTGCTAATAATAACTAACATTTATTTAGGACTTATACTGTGCCAGTCACTCTCCCTAACTTTTTTCCAAATATTATTTAATTTGATCCTCACAACAACCCTAGGAGACAGGTACTATTAATATTAAGGATATTCTGTTTCTGACCCAGCATAAAGGACATTTTTCTAACAATTAGTGCTAATCAAAAGTAGAAATGGGTTGCTTCTGGATATAGATATCCTTCAAATCTTCAGCAAAAATAATATAATTACTTGTTGGAGGTATTGGAGAGGTGATTTCTGAACAGTTCCAGCTTGGATCAAATGGCCTTTAAGGTCTTTTTGAACTAGGAAATTCTGATATTCTGAATGTTCACAAAGTATCTTAGACTAGGGCAATGTGGTGCATTGGTAAGAGCACCAGATTTGGAGACAGGTGACTTAGGTTTGACTACTGCCTCTGATACTAATGAATTGTGTGACCATGGGTAAAGAGTGTTTCTACAGCTAGGCGAGGGGTGAAGGCTCATTTTCTTGAACTCATGTCCAGTTGCAGACACTTATTACTTAACCTTGTTTGCCTTAGTTTCCTCATCTGTAAAATGAGCTGGAGAAGGAAATAGCAAACACTCCAGTATCTTTGCCAAGAAAACTCCACATGGGGTCATAGAAAGTCAGACATGACTATACAGCAGCACCTCTCTAAACTGCAAATTCCTTATCAGTAAAATGAGCATATTAATAACTGTAGTGGCTATCTTAAAGAGTTGTTTGAGTTTCAAGTGAGATAATGCATATCAAACATTAAAAGATGTTTGTCAGCTATTATTATGCTATATTATGTTATGTTAAGCTATGTTATGATGCATTATATTATGTTTTATATTGTGATATTTTGTTACATTATATTATGTTTTGTTATGTTATGCCATGTCATATATCATATCATATTTATTATATTATGTTTATTATATTCTATTAAATGTCAGCTCTTATTAAGCAGAAGTCTTGTCTGGTTTGTTTCAATGATAGTGACCTACACATAGTAGATGTTTAATAAATGCTTATTGAGCAGGTATACTAATTCTTATCTGTCATCTGAGACTGGCAGTTTCCTTGAACTAGGGAATTCTTAGCTGCAGTGGGCTATTGAGTGGTTGTATTAAAATTTGGAGTTGATATGGTGGGGGTGGGGAGGAGCCCCATGTTGTTTAAAGAGGAGCAAATCCAAAATGCAGGATCTCTGCTGATCACTGTGAGATTGGGCCTCATACTTTCCAGCTAGGGAGAGATAGAAATTACCCAATCTTAAAATAAAAAACAAAACCCAATTTATTGAATTGAATTTGTAAACAACTAATTTGCTAATATACCTAAAATATGTTTTCAAGTAGCTAAAAAAATAATTCAATGTTTCCTGAAATCTAATGACAATGTTGCTTTCCCTTTTAAAGCCTTTCTTAGGAGAGAAAGTTCACCTGGCTTTCTTAGCATTGCAAATCCCAAACTTGGTGGCACCTGAATTAATGAGGTCTAAGCTATAATTTCATCAATTTAGACAGCAAAGCCTCGATTTTCTGCCTGTGGACTGCACACAGTAAATTATGCAAGCTCTGGAAGCCTTCTGTCTTCTGCACAGCAGGGCTATGGGCAGTAAATTGGAAATAACAGAACTCCAGAAATCATTAGATAGCACAGTAAAAATGCAAAGGAATGAGAACACACTCTCTTTCTTTTCAACAATATTGCCAGCTGACTTAACATCAATTGTCAGATCAACCAACCAGTAACAGGGAATGAAGAAAACTAGGAGGGCTCAGTAAAACTCATTTTCCTGCATCCTCTTCTCTGGCTTGATTCAACACAAGAGGAAAAGAAAACTGTATGAGTACAAGGGGGATTGCTGTGGCTCCAGAAAAAATCCACAACAGAAGACACTACTGAGTATCCAGACTGCTGTTGGTGTCACCCTTCATAAATAATTATGTGTATATGTGTGTTTGGGCGATATTTACAGCTGGGACCTACCTTTGGATCCCCAAATGCCCAGTGTGCTAAGGCTTTCTGGGCAGATGCCTTTACAATTTTCAGGTCTACTCTCACCTTCTTCCTTTTTCTGCAGTCTGTAGGAAAGCCTCAGCTGGACCCCAAGTCTTTCCCCCAATCCTCCAGCAATCTCTAAGCAGACTTTTCCCACTACTTTCCTCATTTGTTCATTTGGAGATATCTCGACACTGTTTTAATCCATTGTTTTTTGCTCATCAAGAATATTGTGTTTGTCTTCCCAAGAGAAAGAGACTGAATTCACTACCATTGCCCATAGACTGTTCCTGATGATTACATTTGTAATTCTTAGCCTCTTTTATTACTTCATCTCTCAGACTTTGCTGTGGCTTTTAGGGAAAGTCATTGGCAGTTTTATCTACTATTTTCTATAATCTGTCAGAATGCCCCTCACTGTTTGCTCTGACAATTGAGATTTGGCTATGTTAACAGCAAAAACAAAAATATGTCTCAATAGGATTCTAAAGTAATTTTTCTTTTAAGTAGAAGAGTTATATATAATTTAATCAACAATATATTCTGTGAGATATTCATTTAGCTTAAAATCAGTCCTATTAGGATTTATATTTAAAATGTTATTTTCAAATAGTCTATAGTGTATTTGTCAATTAGGAACAAATGGCAGTAGGGTTTAGTGAGAAGATACTGTATTTAGCAGCTGAGGATGTGGGTTCGAAATCTCTTCGGCTTGCCACATGGTTGGCTTGACAAGTTTTTCTTAGTTTCTTATGCCTTAGTTTCCTCATCTGTAAAAACTGAGTTGGAATGGATGATCTGTTGTAGTGTCTTATCTAAAATTTATAAAATGAGAGTTAATTTGTAATTCCTCTTTTCTGATCTTTTTTTTTTCATATTTATGGTTTCATTTTACTTTTATTGCATATCTACTCTAGGATATTTGCTGTTTTTTCAAAGTGCCTAAGGTGTAGAGGAAAGAGGCAGGTATCCCTTCAGTAGTCTGATGAACCCTATTGACCTCAGAATAATGTTTTTAAACACATAAAATAAAATATATAGAATTATAAAGGAAACAAACTATACTGGAATACAGTTGCTTATTTTTAATATTAAATTTTAATAATAAATAAAAATTTTAACATTGACTATTTTTAAACCAAAATATTTAAAATAGCACTTTTTGTGATAGCAAAGAAAATGGAAACAAAGTAAAAATCAAAGATGAGTGTTGAAAAATTGCAAAGAACTATCATGACTGCAAAGAAGACGAAGATACTCCACCCTTTTGCAAAGGTGAGAAGTCCACAAGGGTGGTACATTGTGCATATTTTCATGCTATTTTAAATTCTGATCAGTTATGCTGATTTTCCTCTTTTTTCTTTTAAAATATTATTATAGGGAATCGCTAGGTGGCTCAGTGGATTGAGAGCCAGGCCCAGAGAAGGAAGTTCCCAGGTTCAAATCTGGCTTCAGACACTTCCTAGTTGTGTGACCCTGGGCAAGTCCTTTACCTCCATTGCCTAGCCCTTACCATTTTTCTGTTGCAGAACCAATACCTAGTATTGATTCTAAGATGGAAAGTAAGGATTATATATATACATGTATATATATGTATATATATATAATTATTATTTAAGATGGCTTATTAGGAGGAGGGGAAGGAATATTGGAGGGAAATATAGTGATAGAAATAATGACATGAATAAAAACATCTTTAAAAAGAAAATCCAAGTTTGCAAAGATATTTTGTTGCAAATGAAATAAAAACTTTCATAGTTTACTTTATAAGATAAGGATAGGCTACTCTCAAATTAGACCAGAATTCACCAAAGCTTTTTGAGTTAAACTCTATCAGTGGTAAGTTTTTTTGATTTTAATGTTAATGGCTTCTTCTTAGCTAGATCAACATCTTTGATATAGTTTATATCAGAAAGAAAAAGATTGTAAATTTATGGTTAAACTTTTAGGCCATTAAGTTAGAAATCTCTTTTGAGGGGACAACTAGGTGGCTTAGTGGATTGAGAGCCAGGTCCAGAGATGAGAGGTCCTGGGTTCAAATCTGACCTCAGACACTTTCTAGTTGTATAACCCTGGGCAAGTCACTTAACCCTCACTGCTATTATAAAAAGTAAGTAAGGTAGAGTCAGACCTACAGATGGGAGGTCCTAGGTTCAAATCTGGCCTCAGCCACTTCCCAGCTGTGTGACCCTGGGCAAGTCACTTGACCCCCATTGCCCACCCTTACCACTCTTCCACCTAGGAGCCAATACACAGAAGTTAAGGGTTTAAAAAATTTTTAAGAAAAGTAAGTAAGGTAATCTGAGTGGGTCTAGAAGGCAATTTGGGTGTGAGTAATGATAATGGGGATATAGGTGATTATAAGATGATTGGGGGAGGAATGAAGGTAAGGGAAGATATATAGGAGATAAGGGAAATGGGGTATGTAAGAGAGGGCAGCTCAAACAGGTTTATTCACAGAGGCTAGAGACAGAGGATATTGGGGAAATAAGCTGGACCCTTCAAGCAGAGAAGGTATCCCTATGATTTAAAGGAGTTTGGGCCAATCAGAAATGTTTAGGATTGGGTGGAGGGTTTTCTCTTGTTAGTTTCTCAAGTCCCTCAGGGAGGAGTCAAAGGGCTCCTCCCTGCCAGTCAAACTGATGGCAGGAGGAAGTCTCGGGTAAGTACTTCCTCCCAAGATGGATGCCCGCAGTTCTTCTCAAGAAATAAAAGAAAATGATTCCTTCTCTCTTTAGCCCTTGCCTTAATCTTTGATATAATGATTCCCCAGAGACTTTTAGTAGGTAACAAGGGGGTTTATTAATTTCAGGTTAATCAGAGGGAAAGAGGTTCAGGGTTTTCTAACTGCTGCTAGGGAGAAGGGTGATGGTGGGGGATGGGTGGCGGAGAGGTTTTAGACTGAGAGAGCCTGCTCTTCCAATCAGGAAGATTCGCCTGCCTTTTAAGTAAAGTCTTTATCACATCACTAAAATTAGGGGTAATTGAGGATACTCTACTTGTCTATAGAAACTAAACCCACAATGTCCAATCACCAAGCCCTCCCTTCCACCCAGGACCCAAAGGAAATTCAGGGGAAGGGAAGGGAATGTAGATGGAGAGATCAGGGAGAGGTCCAAAGAAATGAGGTAGGTCTAAATTTTCCCAAGACAAAATAAGCACAGGTTAAGGCTGAAGCAATTAGACCAAAGCCAAGCTGAAAGGCCAAAGCCAACAGGCTAAGCCAAAGTAAAAGCCTCCAGCCATAGCGAAAGCCAGAAGGCAAAAGCCTCGTCAGTTGGAACTTCACCTCTATTTATAGCTTCAAGTTCCAACTGACTTTATGAGCATTCTACGACTTCTAACTGACATTTTGTGACCGTTAGAAATTACAGAAGCAAAAAGTTTCTGTTAGCCACCTTGCATTACACTGCTTAACCCTTACTACTCTTCTGTCTTGGAATCAATGTACAATATTAATTAAAAGGCAGAAGGCAGACTTCCAGAAAGAGTTCTGAAGTATTTATTTTTTAATTAAATTTTCTAAAAGTAGATTTATTTAGACTATTTTCCCATGGTTACATGATTCATGATTTTTCCCACCCCTCTTACCTACCCCCTCCTGGAGCAGACAGGCAATTCCACTGGATTATATATGTATTATTGTTCAAAACCTATTTCCATGTTATTCATATTTGTAGTAGAGTGATCTTTTAACATCAAAACCCCAGTCACATACCCATTGAACCATGTGATCAAGCAGTTGCTTTTCTTCTGTGTTTCTGCTCCCACAGTTCTTTCTCTGGATGTGAATAACCTTCTTTCACATAAGTTCCTCTAGATTGTCCTTGATCATTGCATTGCCTCTAGGAGAAAAGTCTATTACATTCGACTGCCCCATACTGTATCAGTCTCTGTGTACAATGTTCTGGTTCTGCTCCTTTTGTTCTGCATCAATTACTGGAGGTCTTTCCATTGATGAAAATTTTTATTGTTTCACTTCCTAAATGTTTATTTTCTCTCCCTCTCCCCACCAGAAAAAAAGAAAAGGAAAGCCTTAACAAGCAAAAATACTTTGCCTATTTGCTAAGCAAGACAATTTTCTGTATTGACTATGTCCAAAAATATATGTCTTATTCTGCATCTCTATCAGGAGATGAATAACATTCTTCATCATCAGTCCTAGGAAATCATGCTTTATCATTGCATTGATCAGAATTCTTAAATCTTTCAAAGTTATTCTCTTTTATAGTGCTACTGTTATAGTATAAATTGTTCTCCTGGTTCTGTTTACTCCACTCTGCATTAGATCATGCTGGTCACCCTAGGAATCTGAAATTTGTCTCTTTAAACATTTCTTACAGCAATATATTATTCCATCACATTTGTATACCATAATTAACCCAGCTTTTCATTGCTGATTTCTCTTTTCTAAGGAATAGACAAATAATTTTCTATCTCAGCCCCATCTTAGTAAAGCATCTCACTCAACATTTGAAAGTTTGCAAGAATGTTGACCTCTACCCTATTTTTCTATATAGGCAAGTTAGTCAAGAAAATGTGAAATTTTTTAGCAGTCTCCATTATGATGACTTAAGAATTTTAAATTGAAAGATTTATTTCATTTATATGATCCAAAATCTGCCAGTAAGCCAACCAATGTATAAAATACTTTCAACATGTTCCAAAAGTGGTTTTTATTTTTTAGAAAAAGTGAAATTCTTGCCCTTAGCTCAAACAAATATCTGAAGGCATTCTCCTGAAAGCCTGTGAACTTCTGTGTGACAGGTGCACTTCATATTCTGTTCCTATTTCTTGACAAAATCTTTTTAAATTGTCATGATTTAAAGCTGTGATTCCCAAAGTGGGCGCCACCACTCCCTAGTGGGTGCTGCAGCGATCCAGGAGGGGAGGGATGGCCACAGGTGCATTTGGGGACAGTGAATAACTGTAAGGGGGTGGTGATAGTATGTGACAGGGGGCGCTAAATAATATTTTTTCTGGAAAGGGGGCAGTAGGCCAAAAAGTTTGGGAACCACTGATTTAGAGACTACTGATAAAATTGATTATTTTCGGGGCAGCTGGGTAGCTCAGTGGATTGAGAGCCAGGCCTAGAGACGGGAGGTCCTAGGTTCAAATCTGGCCTCAGACACTTCCCAGCTGTGTGACCCTGGGCAAGTCACTTGACCCCCATTGCCTACCCTTACCACTCTTCCACCTATAAGTCAATACACAGAAGTTAAGGGTTTAAAATAAAAAAATAAAAAAAAAGCTTTAAAAAAAATTGATTATTTTCATGGCTGTTGACAAAACTTTCAAGGTTGTCAGAAGAGTCTTTGTTGTTAATGTGTGTCTGTATAAAAAACAATGAGTGACAATGATCTGAGGAACTTCCTTTTTCACTAAAGTAAATGTCTCAAGGGTTCTATATGTGCAAAGAGTATGAAGCTTTTCTTTCTAGACATGGTTTGCTTGTTTGTTTTTTAGAAAGAAAAATTCTTTTTACCTTTACTTAAACATTGATACCTTTTTTATTTCTTAAAAAGTACTAAAAAACTAAGAATTCATCTTTGTTGGTATCAGCATTCACACAGTGAACAAAAACAAGGAGCTGGCTATACTCAGAGATTTATGTCATTTCATCCAATTGCACACAAACAGGGAATGGTAGAGCTAACAATTTATCTATCAACTTTTTCAAAATACCTAAAAGAAATGTTAATTATTCTAGAATCTTTAGCAATGTTTTTGACAATGGAACTATTTTTTTCCTCCTGGTTCCAGCATATAGACTAACTCATCTATTTCAAGTGAATATGGCTTTTTAAAAGTCTCTCTAATAATAATAATAAAGAATTTTATGTGATAACTCAGTAATTGATTTTCTAGTATGCTTTTGTGACATGGCATATCTAAATTTTGGAAGTATCCTACCTTTTCAAATTTAGCTTTCTTTGCAGGAAAAGGACTCACATCTTTATATGAATTTTCACAATGGATAGAGATGAGATGCTTATTATACTTCCTTCACAATAATTTTTCTACTAAAAAAAATTGTGAGGGGGCAGATGGGTAGCTCAATGGATTGAGAGTCAGGCCTAGAGACAGGAGGTCCTAGGTTCAAATCCGACCTCAGACACTTCCCAGCTGTGTGACCCTGGGCAAGTCACTTGACCCCCATTGCCCACCCTTACCACTTGCAGCCAATACACAGAAGTTGAGGGTTAAAAAAATTGTGGTTTTTGAGTCCTATAATGTTCATTAATACAAGTGAAATCTTATAATCATAGCCTTCATCATACTTACTTTTTTGACATTTCAGCTTAAATTAGATCTGTAAAAATAAGGAATAAAGCAAAAATAAAATATTTTGTTTAAATTATTTTTGAAGTAATATTTTTGTCAAGAAATGTGTATAATAAATAAGGAAATAAATCAGAATTTACAAATTATCCAAAGTTTTAATACTTTTAATTTTTTTAACCTTCAAATAGGCACATAATCATAAGGATTTCCTTCAGTTGAAGAACACGAGTCATGGCCTTCCTGATATTTATTGTTTTTTTTTTTTTTTAAACCCTTAACTTTCGGTATATTGTCTCATAGGTGGAAGAGTGGTAAGGGTGGGCAATGGGGGTCAAGTGACTTGCCCAGGGTCACACAGCTGGGAAGTGGCTGAGGTCGGATTTGAACCTAGGACCTCCTGTCTCTAGGCCTGACTCTCAATCCACTGAGCTACCCAGCTGCTCCCCTTCCTGATATTTAATCATTGTTACACATGAAGTTCTATAAGCCAATACCAGGTAGTTTTGATGATTACTGTTTTAGAGTATAATTTGAAATCTGGTACTGCTAGGCCACCTTTCTTCACATTTTTTTCCCATTAATTCTCTTGATATTCTTGACTTTTTGTTTCTTCCAGATGAATTTTGCTATTATTTTTTCTAGTTCTATAAAATAATTTTTGCTAGTTTGAGATAGCACTGAATAAGTATATTAATTTAGGCAGAATCATCATTTTTATATTAGCTTGGTCTACCCATGAGTAATTAATACTTTTTCCAGTTATTTAGATCTGACTTTATTTGTATGGAAAGTGTTTTGTAATTGTGTTCATATAATTCCTGTGTTTGTCTTGACAAGTAGATTCCTAGATATATCTGAGGCACCATCTCACATCTATCATATTGGCCAATATGACAGGAAAAGAAAGTGACAAATATTGGAGGGGACATGGAACATTGGGACACTAATGTATTGTTGGTGGAGTTGTGAATTGGTCCAGCCATACAGGAGTATGTGGAACTATGCCCAAAGGGTTATAAAACTGTGCATACCCTTTGATTCTGTAATACCACCACTGGGTCTATATCCTAAAGAGATTTTTTTTAAAAAGGGAAAAAGACCTACTTGTACAATAATTTTTATAGCAGCTCTTTTTGTGGTGGCAAAGAACTGGAAATTGAGGGGATATCTATCAATTAGGAACAGCTAAACAAATTATGGTATATGATGGTGATATAATATATTTTGCTATAAGAAATAATGAGCAGGATGATTTCAGAAAAAACTGGAAAGAACATGAACTGATGCAGAGTGAAATAAGTAGAACCAGGAGAACAGCATGCACAGTAACAACAATAATGTGGAATGATCAATTGCGAAAGACTTGGCACAAAGAATGCTATCAATCTCCAGAGAAAGAACTGTTGGAGTCAGAAAGCAGATCAAAGCATACCATTTTTCACTTGAGTTTATTTGTGTTTTCATTTTGGAGTTTTGGTTTTCTTTTATTGTATTCTCTTAATCAGCTACCAATATAGAAGTATGATTTGTATGATAATACAAAATACAAATACAAATACAAATAAGTCTGCGAAGAGCCAGATCTTTGATAGGGAGGGTCTCTGGAGGTGGGATGGCGTGGTGAAAATGAAATGAAAACCAGCCAGAGTGCAAGTGGAATTGCAGAGGCTGTTCTCTCTTGCCATCTGCTGATTTTTATTTTTACACCCTTTTTTCTTTATGATCTCTTACAGGTTTTGATTTTCCCATACATTCAAAATCACGTATTAACTTCTGAAACATCATAAGATTGGCATTACTAATTATCTTACTGTGGTTAAACAAAGAAGCAAGCTTCTCAAGAATTATTCATTACGGAATGGCTTAGTTGGAACTTATTATTTTCAGTCATCCGTAAGGTACAAGAACATCATTTCCTAGTTAAGCATAATAGTTAATTATATTTTAACTAATTAAATTATGTATATTGTTACGTTATACTATTCATGCCTATAATCAATCAATGAGATAGTTATGGTAGTTGATTACATCAAATAAGATACAATAATATCAGTCTGGTCCAAATTTTGTTCCCATTATGTTCTTTCACATTCCTCTATTTTTTAAAAGTATGTTTGCTCTTCTTTCTGTTATAGGGTTAATAAGAATGCAGTTCTGGAAGGGTGTTTCTGTGCTAATTTGTCATTCCCCTGTTTTCCTTGTGTTTCACTGTTTCCTTGGTCTGTGGGAGTTTGGGAACAAACCCAGGCCAGGTACTTTCTGCCTGGGGAATTTAGAAACTTGCATTAACTCACCAACTGCTCGTTTATTGCAGGGATGATTCTAGGGAAAGTTTCTGTACTCTGGGGGTTTGTTTAGGGGTTTGTGTTGGGATAGTGGGTAGTCTGTGACTGTGATTGTCTTTGCCATGAACCTCTATTGTTTTTCTGTGTCTCCCTGGGGCTGAATAAGGATACTGATTGCAATAATTTCAATGCAAGTGAATGTCACTGTAAAAAGAATCACATAGATTAAACTGAGTGTGGAATTTCCATCCTCCTGACAACCTGAACAAATTGCATACCATCTCTAGGAAGGGAGAAGGAAAGGGGGGGAGGGAGATAATTTGGATTTTATAATTTTGGAAAACATACATTAAAAATTGTCATTATATGTAATTGGGAAAATAAAATATCTTAAAAACACAACTAAAGAAGGGAATCACCTAAACCTTAGAGGTCATCATATTGCTCCTTGGCTTAAAATTAAATAGTTATTATTCATTTTGTTAAAAAAAATTCTCAATTTGAACAGCTCAATTGTGCAAAACTACAATAAATTATTAAAACAACTCACCTCTTTCCACATATTAATCAACAGACAATTGTAGATAGGGAATACTGGAAAGCCGTGTAGCTATCTGGAACATACATATAAGAATACATAGTTTCATAGTTTGGTAGCTAATGACAAGTAGGTAAAGAGATGCCTGATTGTTGGTCAACTGCATTGACTGAACATCTATAGACAAGAAGACTGAAAATACATGTGATCTAGGGCAGATGATCTATCTCTACAGTAATTTTGTAGAGCTGATGAACATAAATAATATTTTGAGATATATACCACAACTATAATGTGATGGAAAATTGTCATTGATTTTTACTAATAGCAATCACAGGCATTGCTAATCCTTTGAGTATATTGCATATACTCATAATTGAAGAAAATGCTAACATTCTGTTAGAAATTAGTGAAAATAAAGATTTAAATTTGTTCCTACTTGCAGACTCCCTGAAATCTGCGTACTCTTTTGAGATGGTGGTCTGTGGTCCCCAGATTAAGGACCTCTGCTCTTCAGAATCAAGTTTTTTAGATGCTCTTTAAAAAAAAAAACCAAAAAACTCTTACCTTCTGTCTTGGAATCAATATCGTATATTAGTTCCAAGGCAGAAGAGCGATAAGGGCTAGGCAATGGGAGTTAAGTGACTTGCCCAGGGTCACACAGCTGAGAAGTGTCTGAGGCCAGATATTAACCTAGGACCTCCCATCTCTAGGCCTGGCTCTCAATCCACTGAGATACCCAGCTGCCCCCTTTAGTTGCTCTTTTAAAAAAGATGATATTGCATTGATGACATCAAATTTCAGAACTCTGCATGATTTCCTCAAAAAAGATTAATGATTACTTGAAAGAGACTGACTTAACAATCTTCATAAGAAAAAAACCACAACTAAACAGATGAAAATGGCCATTATTCTGACTGAACAATTCTTAGATGACCAATTCATTGTTAACACATTGAGAGCTATATCTGGGGCAGACATTGCAAATGGACAAATGTAGGGTCATGAATGAAAAAGGAAGAGGAAATAGGCTGTGTAGCTTTTGAAAAATTGGTTTCAGAGTTCCTAACAGCACAAAATCTACTTATTTTCAATGCCAAAGTTTTTCTAATGATGCTGAGTTTTGGAACAGTTCAAGTTCAAAAGAATCAAATTTGTGAAAAGGCAACAGAAAGACAGTGATTGGTACAAGTAGATTGCATTTTTCAGTTATAATCTATGAAAGAAGTGGTATAAGTCCAAGGTATCAAACACAGTCCTTAGGTTGCATTTGGCCCACAAAACTCCCAAATGAAGCCATCACAAGATTAAAATGTAAATTGGAAATATTTAGCAAAATAAATAAAAATGCAATAAAAGCTCGAAAATGTTTGCATGCAGTCCCATTTTTTAAAATGTTCACACAACTTTTTGACATAAATCAATAAGGAAATGCACTCCTGGAAGGGGAGGGGTGGATTAGTTATATGGTAAGAGCAACCTGAGGTGCCCTTGAAATGCGGGGGGAAAGGCTTCTCCAGGATAGATCCCATTTGGAATGTCTTTGAGAGAATATGGTCAAGAATCTCACCAGATAAAGTGTGGATAGGGTGTGAATGGCACCAAAGGAGGGAATGTTCACATCAGTTAATTAACAAATGTACTAAATTCTTGAAAAAGTAGTCTGAGTAACAATGTGACACTAATTATAGAGACACTGTAAGCAGTTTGAGATATAGACTAATGCTTCTTTGAGAAATTCAGTTTAGGAGATGGTCAGTATCATTACATAAAGTGGAAGCCATAAGAATGTCAAATGAGTTATCCCAGGGAAATCGTTCAATTCACAATTTCCCAGTGAATAAGTAAATGTAGGTAAATCCATTACCTCTCCATCCTTTATTGTGACCGATTTAAAATAAACCCCATTTCAGGCTGAAATTCACTGGATTTGTTTGAAAAGAGCTGATCATCCACTTTCTACTTCGCCATCATAAACGGGGGAAAGGGAATAGTGATTGTTTCCCCCTATGTTTATTATTCTGAATTCATTATCAAAATGGTCTTTATGGCAGGGATAGTCACAATTCAAAATATTATTAGAGGTAAGCATCGCAATTTGGATATTATTTTGTCAACGTTAAAAGCAGTGCCTGCATACAAAAATATTTTCATCTCCATTACTTGACTATCTCAATTTACCCTTTGGTTTTTGTGTTTAGACCATGATGACCTTCACAGCCTTTTGATGGCTGCCCTCTGGCGGTGACTTGTTGACTATACAGTCTATACACATCGACAAACAGGATTTCTCTGAGAAAACACGACAATCATTTTGGCCTGGACAAGATTGCCTGGAGTTATTGGGAAAAGGAAACGCATGCTATAGTTTGTTGTCTCTCCTGTTCATTGAAAATAAGACTCACCGTGTCGCTAGGGGGCGGTATATGTTTATCTGAGGTTAATTTTTGTCTTTGTAAATTTTATGTCGGCAGCTGTTAACACTGAAGGATCATTTTAATTTAAATAGTTTCAAAAGGTGTGTGTGTATGTGTGTAAGTATATTTGTGTATATGTGTGCACATGTCTGTGTGTTTGTAGTGTGTGTGTGTATAAAATAATTAGTGAATAAGAGAAGAAAATTTGTTTTAATTTAAAAAATTTTAATTTTGATTGTCCTGAAAAACATACATTCATATTGGTCATTGTTATAGGAGCACAAAGAGTAGAAATTTTTAACAATTGAGGTGACAATAGACTTACCATCACTGAAACATTTTTTTTAACTTTACTTTCCATCTTAAAATTAATACAGTGCTTTGGTTCCAAGACAAACAAGTGGTAAAAGGGGGGCAGCTGGGTGGCTCAATGGATTGAGAGCCAGGCCTAAAGAAGGGAGGTCCTAAGTTCAAATATGGCCTCAGACACTTCCTAGCTGTGTGACCCTGGGCAAGTCACTTGATCCCTATTGCCTAGTCCTTACCACTCTTCGGCCTTGGAACTAATATATAGCATTGAATCCAAGATGGAAGAGAAGGGTTTTGAAAAAAAAAGAGTGGCAATGGGGGTTAAGTGCCTTGCCCAGGGCCTCATAGCTAGGAAATGTCTGAGGTCAGATTTAAACCCAGGATTTCTTGTCTCAAGGCCTGGCTCTCTATCCACTGAGCCACCCAGCTGCCCCTGAAATTTTCTACACTCAATTGCTTTTTACTGGCCACCACTCCCCTTATGTGTTTAATTTTCTCATTAGAACATAAACACCTTAAAGACAGGAACTGTTTTAAATCTAGTATCATTTTAAAAAAACGCCTTTCTGATACCGTTAGTCCATAATTACTATCATCTCTAATTGTCTATTCCAGGTATCTCTAAAGAGGAATTCTTATGGTAATATATCAGATTGAGGGAACAAAATATTAGAAGTTTTGGTTATATTTATTTTTAATTAGAAAAAGAATAAAAAGAAGCTTTTCTACAATGTTATATGTACAAATTGATATTAATGCCCTCACTTGATGTGTATGGTAGTCAGTCACATAAGATGTATGAACTGTTTTGAGCACAGTGAGAAGAGAAAAAGATAAAATATTTTTAAAAGATAAATTCAGAATTTTGAAGAATATTTGAAATGTGGATTTATTTACACTCTCTGTAATTAGGACTGAAACTTGCCTTGATATAGCAGTTAGTGAAACCATGAAGCCATAGCAATGAGCAAAACATTTAAAAACTAAGTTTTTGATTCTGAAAATAATGTGTATCATTTATAAAAACTTTAATCTGCACACGACTTGGAGAAAGAGTTTTCTAGCTTGGTTAAAAATATCCCAAATGAAGAGTGTGGAAAAGTTTAGAACCCTTTTGTTAAAAATAGAAGACTAGTGGGAAATAAAGTTAGGCAATAGGACTACATTATGGGGAGTGGAAGTATCTTGAAAGCCAGTCAGAAGAATGTGATCAGATATAATAAGAATTAGAGAAATAAGGGCAGCTGGGTAGCATAGTGTATAGAGTGCCAGGCCTGGAGTTAGAAAGACTTGGGTTCCAACCGACTTCAGAGAATTCCTAGTTGTGTGACCTGGACATGTCACTTAACCCCATTGCCAAGTCCTTGCTACTCTTCCATCTTGGAATTGATACTAGGACAGAGGATAAAGGTTTTAAAAAAAAGAAAAGAAACAGAAAAAAGGAATCATCTGCAGGCTCTTAGGCAGTGGAATGGTCATGATGAAAACTGTTTTTAGGATAGGAATTTAGCAACCATGTACAGTATGAATTAGAAGGGAGCCTGGAGGCAGGAAGGTTAGGTAGGAGAGTTTTGCTATGCTCTCTCTAGGCATGAGTTGATGAGAGACTGGATTAGGATGATGGCAATGGTACTGAAGAGAAAGAGGCAGATCCAGGAAATGTTTTCAAAGAAAAAAATGACAGTATTTGATAACTGTTATTTATGAAAGTCTGGGTTTGGGGAAGGAGATATTTCTTAGTAGATCAAAAGTATGATATCACATATTCCATCTTCACTTTAATTCTGGTATTACACCGACTTTATGGCTTCAGTTATAGTATTAGGAATCCCACATTTTTTATTTCTTTTACTTCTACCAGAATATAATCTTTATGGCAAAAGTGAGTAAAGAGAAATTTCAGACAGAGAAACATTCAAATTGTGCATATATATGCCTTGTACAAGCCATCAGTAATTCAATCCATAACTATTTTAGCAGGACTGATTCCTAATGTAGAAGAAGGAGTAAGTAATATGTTGAATGTTGAGTAGACTGGGAATTCTTATTGGCTAGTCTCTTTCAATCATCCAAATGAGGGCATCCTTCTTAGTTTGTAACATTTGCTTGCTGGCGATTATATATATATGGAGAGAGAGAGAGAGAGAGAGAGAGAGAGAGAGAGAGAGAGAGAGCGAGCTCTATATTAAGTGTAACAAGCATTATTCTGTGCCAGGAACTTTGCTTAGTGCTGTAGATATAAATACAAGCAAGAAAGATAGCTCCTGCCATCAAGGAGCTTACATTCTAATAGGGCAAGATAAAACACAAAGAAGTGTTGGAAAGTTGGGAAATATGGCACATGGGTGACATTGTTGGGAGATGGCAGGGAAGTGGCATGGAAGTTTGGGTCCAGGACAAAAAAAAAAGATGAACATTCAGGATCTGGTTGGAGGGGGAAGAGGAAAGCAGATGTCATGGAGTGTAAATGATGATGAGAAACAATTGTAACAGATAAATTTACAATCCAAAATCCTTACCCAGATAAAGAGGTAACATAGTCTCGTTATGAGATATTATAGTTATTGCTAATTGCTATTTTGTAAATAATACAAAAATTTATCATTTTAAAGGTTACAAAATATTGATTCATACAGTATCTTATTTGATTCTCTTAAAGACTTTGTAACATTATCTCCACTTTAGATGAGGAAATTGAGTATCACAGAATCATAGAAGATCAAATATTAGAGTTAGATGGAACTTTATAAATCATCTAGTTCAATTTTTATTTGGGGGCACCTAAGTGGTCAGGTGGATACAATGCTCAGCCTTCAATCAAGAAGACTTATCTTCCTACATTCAACGTTGGCCTCAGGCACTTACTAGCTGTATGATCTTAGGCAAGTCACTTAACCTTTTTTGTTTCAGTTTCTTTCCTGTAATATGAGCCAGAGAAAGAAATGGCAAACCACTCTAGTATCTTTGCCAAGAAAACCTCCAATGAGGTCATGAAGGTTTTTTACAGATGAGGAGAATTGAGGCCCAGAGAAGTAAAACTATTTGTTTAAGTTGCAGAATCCAAGTTTGAATTCAGATCTCTTAATAAAATGCTCTTTTCATTCATTCCATTGCGATCATTGCAATAACATTTTCAAGGAGAACTAGGAAAGTTATGAAATGTGTTAGCTTGATGAACAAGTGGATCAGAACATGGGTTCAAATTAAAGGTCCAAGAAATAGGAAAAATCCCATGGGATGAAAAACAAGATATAACTTCTCCTTCTGATCAGCACTATGACTCACCAGAGTAATATTTCTCTAGGCTAGCCTTGCAGAAAGTACAATTAAGGGTGGGTGTGGATGTGTGTCAGAAGCTCAAGGCAAGTGGCACATGCCTTCCTTATCTTGTTGAGAAAGTGAGGGGCTGAGAAAGGCAAACTTTTCCCTGAGAGACAAAACTGAAATAAAGCATAAGGAATGGAAATTTAAGCAGAAATATGAGACTCAAAGCACGAGTACATGTCTATCAAATGTGTGTGTTTACAGGGTTGGTCCCAGATCTGGGAGCTTTCAAGATGATTCACAGGTCAATAACATAGCTGCCGCCCCTCCCATAGAGCCTTCCTAAGAAGAGATCTACCATAATTGATAAACTTTTTAAGGTTCTGCTATATCCTTTTGGAACCCTGCTGTATCAGTATGAACTGATGGCCAAATGTTCTTGGTCACTTCTCTTGGAAAGGTAAGTGTCTCTCTGGTGTCTTATGCCTGGTTTGTTTTATACTCCTTAATGGTTTTTTCAGCATAAGAAAATATTCTAAATCACTAGACATGCTTTTATACTTAATTCTTCAGGGACCCAAAGACAGAATGCAAGGGTCCATGAACTTGGAAGGGAAAAAAAATACATCTTAATTTTCTGTAGTCTCTAAATGAGATTTAGGACTGCCTCTAATTATTATTTTTTTTTCATTTTTGAGAAGGGATGTATAGATGGTATCTGGCAAAGGTGTCCATGATGCACATAAAAGGTTAAGAACCTTTGCTAATGTTCTCGTCTGAACAATTCTGATACGTGCTGCAGGTAACGAGTCCTAGGTAGCATGAAAACCACCTTCTTTAACATTGTTGTTGCTCCTCTTCTTTGGTATTCCTTATGGACTGATGATTCATGTGAAAACCATTGAAATTCCTCAGGCAATTTCCATATTGAACAGTTCCTCCAGACCATGGAATTTGATCAGCCTGAAGGAGTGGGTCAGGAAGATAACATCAGTGCTTTCCATTTAGATGCCACAATATATTTGGAGAAGACAATATCCCTGAAACAGAGTTGGAAAGGACTTCAGAGGCCATCAAGAGGCAGTTAAGTAGTCCAGAGCCTAAAGTATAGTACATAGACTAAGGAAAACCCTGGGCAAATTACTTAATCCATGTCTGCCTTATGGACTTGGAATTAGAAAGACTCATCTTACTTGCTTATACTTGCCATGTGACTTGGGCAAGTCACTTAACCTCGTTTGCCTCCTCATCTGTAAATTGAGCTAGAGAAGGAAATAGCAAACCACTCGTTTCCTTGCTAAGAGAACCCCAAATGCTGTCCTGAAGAGTCAGATGACTGAAAAACAATTAAACAAAAACCATACACAAAAGTTCCATAGGTTGCATACTGATATATAAAATCACATATGTTTAAATATACATATATATGTGTATATGTATACATAATATAAATACAAACAAGGTAGTTGTGGACAACAAATGGGATAATATATATGAAACACTTTGCCCCTTTCTCTCTTTCTCTGTCTCTCTATCTTCTCTCCCCAAAACCCTTGCCTTCTGTCTTAGAATCAATACTAAGTTTTTGGTTCCAAGGCAGCAAAAAGGAAGGGCTAGGCAATTGGAGTAGTGTAGGAGAGACTATGCCTTAGCTCTATCCCAGAGGTTGGGCTGGTAGCAATTTCTTTGGAATACACAACGTGGGACCTTGGCCACAATTACAAATAAAGTATTCACTCTCACAGTCAAAAAGAACCAAACACAAAACTAGCCAAGGTCAAACAATTAGGAAGTGTATGAGGTCAAATTTGAATCCAGGACCCATGTCCAGGTCTGGCTTTTTATCCTCTGATTCACCTAGCTGCTGTTCTCTCTATATTTTAGATAAGAGACCTCTCTCCAACGAACTGTGAATAAAATTCCTCTCCTCACCATAATTTTCTACTTTCCTTTAAATCTTGATTGCCTTGGTTTTATTTGTATAAATCCTTTTAGATTTAATGCATTCAGAATTATCCATCTTATGACGCACAATGCTATCTCTTGTTGACTCATAAATTCTTCTCCTAGCATAAATCTGATCAGTAATATGTTCCTTTTTCTAATTTGCTTAATAATATCTCCTTTTATGCCTCAATATTAATCCATTTTTATCTTATCTTGGTAAATTGTGTAAGGTATTTGTCTATATCCAATTTCTGCCAGATACTTTCCAATTTTCCTAAAACCTTTTATGAAATACTGAATTATTTTCCCCAAAGAGTTATGTGAGTGCTAGTCATTATTATTATTATTATTATTATTATCTAGTTTAACCTATACCTGATCAAGAATACCTTCTACCTCCTATCCAAAGCAGATATCCAAACTTAGTTTGTAGACTTCTTATGAGAAGGAAATCATTACTTCCTGAGGCAACCTATTTCAATTTGGGAGAGCTCTAATGAGTTTTTAATTATATAAAGTTTATGTTTGTCTCTTCCACCCATTGCTCCTGGATCTACTTTCTGGGGCCAATCAGAACAAATCTAATCTTTAGAGCTTTTACATCAGATTCTTAGCCAAGTCTATAAAAAATTCCTATCAAATTCTTGAAGAAATCTTCTTGTCTAAATATTTTCTTTTCCAGGTTAAACATATCCATTTCCTTCAGTATATCCTCATATTGTGTGATCTCAAGGTTCCTCACTTTTATGTTTCTTCCTGTGTGGAGTGAGAAATTAGTGTGTGATACTCAAGTTATTAGGAGTTATTAATTCATTTCCCCCCCTCCCCCCAATCAATTTCTCTTCTCCTTTCAAGACAAGGTTAACCCACTCCCTCCTTCAATAAGGACAAATGCCTTACAGCCTTAAGAGTGTCTGGGGAAGGAGTCCCAGGCTGATGGTCTTAGACCCTGAAGTACCCATGATCAAATCTTAAGTGCCAATCTTGAGTACCCTTTTGTCTTAGAAGTCTCTACTATTAATCTGAAGCTTTTTCCAGGAAGTCAAGCCCCATGGCTGAACTGATCCTCACATCAGCCCTTCCCAGATAAACCAGTCCAGAACTCTTCTCTTTATATCTGTCTCCAACTTCTTGATCATTTCTTTAAAATGTTGCAATGAAAATGCTTGAATGTATACACTGTAAGGCTATTCTCCAATTTCTTGCAGATGTTAATTAACTTGAACTTGTCCATTGTAAAGACATTGTAAAGCTATTCAACATTCTGTCTCCAACAATTGTAAAAATGTTATGATCCCTTCAGGAAGTCTTGATTGCAACAGGATTCTCCTATGAGTAAGAGATTTTTCTGTGAATTTTTGGGCAGTTGTCTTAGGTCAATGACTTGAGATGGTGCTCCTCCCCCATTTCTCTCTCAATAAAGCATTACATTTTAAGTGGTGGTTTCCCAGTTCATATTTTTTAATAGTGTTTAAAGAGGGTGTACCTTGAAATTGTCATGGTCCCCTCAATTTCCACTTTACACATTCCTCTATTGAAGTCTATTCTAAAATATAGCACCAGTCCTGAACTCAATACTTTAGATGTGGTCTAAATGGAGCAGGAATAGCAAGACTAACACACTCCTAGTTCTGAACTTCTCTCTCTTTTAAAAAAAAATTTAAAAATTGCTTATTTGTTGGTCAAATTAAACTTTTCATGTATTTCCCTCCCTCCTTCCCCACCCCACACAAAAGAATACATTATTTGACAAAAAATCTATGTATATATGTATGTATTTATGTATGTATATATATATATATATAATACAATGTCATGCTTGTTTCTATTTATTAGTTCTTTCTCTAAAGGTGGACATCTGCAGTCATTCTTCAAAGAATATTTCTGTCACTGTATATGATGTTCTCTTGGTTCTGCTCATTTTTCATAACTTCATGTAGGTCTTTATGTTTTCTAAAAAATTAACTTGCTCATCATTTCTTACCACACAGTAGTATCCCATCAATCGTATACCACAACTTGTTTAACCATTCCCCAACTGATGGGCATCCCTTCCATTTCCAGTTCTTTGACAACACAAAGAGAGTTGCTAAAACAATTTTAGAGCTTATAGGTTCATTTCCTTATTCCCTGATCACCTTGGGAAACAGATTTTTGCAGCTTAAGATTTATTTATGTATTTATTTATTTAAAGCTACCATAGCACTGTGTTGGAGCATATTGAGATTGAATTTCATTTTAATTCCTAGATCTTTTTTATGACAAACTTCTGTCTATCCATATCACCCCATCTTGTACCTATGAAGT
Source organism: Gracilinanus agilis (assembly GCF_016433145.1). Classification (NCBI taxonomy): domain Eukaryota; kingdom Metazoa; phylum Chordata; class Mammalia; order Didelphimorphia; family Didelphidae; genus Gracilinanus; species Gracilinanus agilis. The sequence goes on from NC_058130.1 coordinate 595,718,285, forward strand.
TGATTTTTAAAAATATAAATGTAAGAGCTTTCATTTGACTATTAAATACCATCTTATCACTTTATCAGATTCAACCCAATGTTCTACTCTATCGAGGCATTTTTGGGACCCTGTCTTTAATCCAATGTGTTAGATACACTTCCTCCATTTCTGTCATCTACAGATTTCATAATCAATATATAAAGTTATTGATGGTAGTGGCCCAAGGCATCAGCATTAAATATTTATTCAATATACCTCTGGGCTAAGTATTTTGTAAAACATTCCAGCTCCAACTGGATCTAAATAATTGGAAAAACATTAATTACTCATGGGTAGGATGAGCTAATATAATAAAAATGACAACCCTACCCAAATGAATTAATTTATTCAATGCCATACCTATCAAACTACCAAAAAGTTTTTTTATAGAATTAGAAAAAATTGTAACAAAGTTCATCTGGAAGAACAAAAGATCAAGAATATCAAGGGAATTAATGAAAAAAAAATGTGATGGATGAAGGCCCAGTAGTACCAAATTTTAAACTGTACTATAAAGCAGCGGCCATCAAAACAATATGGTACTGCCTAAGACACAGAAGGGTGGATCGATGGAATAGACTAGTGGTAAAAATTCCAGCTCCATAAGAAATGATGACTAGAAGGATTTCAGAAAACCCTGGAAAGTTACATTTACTGATGCAGAATGAAATAAGAAGAACCAGGTGAACATTGCATATATTAACCACAATATTGTATGATGATCATCTATGAATGACTTATCTGTTCTTAGCAATATAGTGATCCAAGACAGTATCAAAGGACTCACAAAAAAATGTTATCCACCTCCAGGGAAAAAACTGATGGAGTCTGAATGCAGACAGAAGCTTACTATTTTTTCACTTTGTTGTCTTAATGTTATTTTTCATATGTGTCTTCTTTTACAAATAATGAATATGAAAATATATTTTGCATGATAGCACATGTGTAACCAATATCAAATTGCTTATTGTCTCAGGGAAGATGAAATAAAGAGAAAAAAATTGAAACTCAAAATGTTAGAAAATGAATGCAAAAAATTGTCTTTATATGTAATTGGGAAAAATAAAACACTACTAGAATTAAAAAAAAGTTTGGTTCCACATATGAAATAGTTAAGGCTGCATATATATCCTTAGGAACAGATCACAGGAAGAGATTTGTGATGAAGATAAATTAAAAGGGCATGGTCATACAGGTACTTGTGGAATTCCCTGACACCCTCTGCAAATAGCAAAAGCTTTTTAGATTAGTTCTGTTTTCAAGATGCTCTTGAAGCAATTCTTGCCTCTGGGCCATCTGGAATCCTGGTGCAAGTCTGGCTCCAACAATATGAGGTGAGGTATAAGTGTCAGGGAAAAGAAGTAGTGATTTGTTTCTATCATACTCTACCAGCACATACTCAAAATATTCTTGAAAGCAAGTAGATCATTGATTATAGGATTTTCGAGAGCTGGCAGGGATCTTAGAGATTATATGGCACAGTGGATGGAGCACTGCCCTGGAATCAAGGGCTCATGTCTGGCATCGGATACTAGCTGTATGACTTTGGGCAAGCCATTTAGCCCTATTTGCCTCAGTTTACTCACCTGTAAAATGAGCTGGAAAAGGAAATGGCCACTCTAGTATCTCTGCCAAGAAAATCCCAAATAGGGTCACAAAGAGTAGGACAAAAACTGAAAAAAAAAATAACCAGACTACAAAAAAATGTAATCTAAACCTCTCAATTTATAGGAGGGAAAAGGGAGACAGAGTTCTAGACCTGGAATTTGAGAGATCTGAATTTGGAAATTTCATAGTTAATAACTATGTGACCTGGGTACGTCATCTAACCTTTGCCTGCCTTAGTTTCCTTAACTATAAAATAGGGATCCTAATAGTGTCTATCTCCCACAGTGTTTGTGAGGATTAAATGATACAATTTCTGCACATAATGATGCTTAATAAATACTTTTTACCTTCCTGCCTAATTCAGGACTCTTTCCTTTATTCTAGTGGTCAGATTTTCCAATCCTACACTAAAATTTCCTTATGGCAAAGAATAATATTATATTATGAGAAAAAATGTATAAGGATCTACCAAAAAGTGTTTGAACTCCATGCCAAGCATTTTCCTTTGTCAATCAATCAATCAGTCAATCAATAAATCAATAAACAGGAAGAACTTAACTTTGGACCAGTCAGTGTACTAAGTTCTGGAAATAGAAAGAAAGTCAAAAGTAGTGTCTGCCTTCAAGGAGCTCACATTCTAGTGGAAGAAACAACACATATATATATATTTTTAAACCGTTACCTTCCGCCTTAGAATCAATACTGTGTATTGGTTCTAAGGCAGAAGAGTGGTAAGCACTAGGCAGTGGGGGTTAAGTGACTTGCCCAGGATCACACAGCTAGGAAGTGTCTGAAGCCAGATTTGAGCCTAGGACCTCCCATCTCTGGGTCTGGATCTCAATCCACTGAGCCCCCCAGCAGCCCCTGGAAGAAACAACATATTAATAGCTAGTTATGTACAAAATATATACAAAGTAGATGAAAAACATTATTGTACATCTCAAGTAACCATATATATTTAGCTGAAAACTGGCCTGATCTTGATCAATCAATTATTGTTTCCATGTTCCTTTGATTGTTTATAGATACTTGGTAGTAGTGCAATACCTCTTTTTCTGAATTCAGGTAATTGCAGCTATTCATTCTCCACCTCCCCACTTAGAAATGTCTTTCCTCCCATTTGAAATCATTAGATTCCCTAAAGTAGTTTCCTTTTAATTATTTGGGTCAATTGTTTTTAATATATAAAAATCTGATCATCCCTGTCTTAAAGGTCTTCCCCTAAGCTGAGGAAGAGGTCCAGTCCCAATCTGTTAGGCAATTGGAGTGCATTACTTAATAAACTGACATGCTCAGAAGATTAAACCTTTGTTTCTTCAGTTCATTTCTTCTTTCTCTCATTACACCGTCCCTCCTGTTTGGAATTCATTTTCACCTTCTGCCTCATAAAGTCTCTTCCCTCTTCTGCACGAAACCTTCCCTGATCCCCAAACTACTTTGTATTTATCCACTTTATACATATTGAGCTTTGCTCACTTTATTGGATATGTTTCTGTATGCACTTGGTGACTCCCTCTCAGAAAGCAGGCTCTTTGTGAGGGAGGATTGTTTCATTCCTTGTACGTATGTCTCCAGGGCCTAGTACAGTACCTGGCACCCAGTGGTTGCTTAATAAATACCTATTGACTGATTGGTATGTAACAGTACTAGATGGTTGCCTGAGGACATTGAGAGATTAGGTAATTTGTCCAGGGTCACACAACTAGTATGTCAGAGGCAGGACCTGAATCAAGGACTTTCTGACTCCATTGTCAGCCCTCCAGCCACCACACCTGCTTAATTAGATTTCAGTAAATAAATGCACTAAAAGGTGAGTGAATGGCTGCAGATTCACCTAGTTCCTTTTATCTAGCTGGCCCTAGGACATGCTTCCTGTCTCAGCCAGAGTCCAACCTGGTCATCTTGCCATTTGCCCTGCTCCATTTCTCTTCCTTTTCTTCCTCCCCTGGCCCCCTGTATACAAACTTTCTATCTCTTGCTCTGGGTGCAGTAATCCAATTCATACTACTTCTGATTTGGGAAAAGATGAGTCAGTAAGTCACTGTCTGCATAAACACCATCTCTGTGACTTCCAGACCAAAACTTCACCCCTCCCTGCCCCGTTTTTCGGACTGACCCGTGAGGTATCTCTATAAAAGAAGTTTAGCACTAGGAACTCGGGACTTGATTTAGTTCTGCAGGGAGTCAAACCCCAAAGAGGACAGACTGGATTTTTCTTACATTCTTTGACCCAGTTCTCTCACCCTAGAATTCTGGGTTAAAAATCTTTTAAATAAAGCTAAAGAATGGCTCATGTCTATAGCCTTTTCAAAAAATGAGTTAACTGAGTCGCTCCTAAAAAAGATTCTTGAGTTGGCAGCTAGGTGGCTCAATGGACAGAGAGCCAGGCCTGGAGATGGGGAAGTCCTGGATTCAAATCTAGGCTCAGATACCTCTAACTGTGTGGTCCTGGGCAAGTTGCTTAATCTTGATTGCTTAGCCCTTACTGCTCTTCTGCCTTGGAACTGATAATTGTATCTATTCTAAGACAGAAAGTAAGGGTTTAAAAAAGAAAGAAAATACTCAGTCTACAAAGTAATATCATGTGTTTTCTTTTACCACAAAAGAAAAATTAAAAAAAGATTTTAAAATGTATAAAACAAATATTTATAGCATAAAATAATAGCTCATTACTCCAATTATACTCTCCTGGCATTTAAGGCAATTTATAGGACAGTGGAAGAGAAACTGTATTTCTTCTTTTGACCTATACTTTTTCTACAACTCATAATTATAAATCTCTTGAGCATGCATTGGTCTGAACTTTTTAGAACATTTGTTTTTAAATTGTTTTTCACTTTTGCTGACTCTCTGTGACCCCATTTGGGGTCTTCTTGGCAGAGATACTGGAATAATTTGCCATTTATTTTTCCAGCACATTTTATAGATGAGGAATTGAAGCAAATAGGATTAAGTGACTTGCCCAGTCATGCAGCCAGAAAGTTTCTGAGTTCAAATTTGAACCTAGGACTTCCTGTCTCTAGGCTTGGCTCTCGATCCACTGAGTTACTTAACCATTCCTGCTTTATAGCCTTTCTAAAAATAGTAAATATTGCATATGAAACATTAAGATGTTCCATACCTCATAAGAAATGATAACCTTAGGATGACAATGTAGGGCACTTAGGTGGTTCAGTAGATAGAACACTGGGGTTGGAGTCAGAAAGGCCTGAGTTCAAATCCACCCTCAGATACTTATTAGCTGTGTGATCCTGAGCAAGTCACTTGACCCTGTTTGCCTCAGTTACCTTATCTGTAAAATGAGCTGCAGAAGGAAATGGCAATCCATTATAGTATCTTTGCCAAGAAAACCTACTAAGGGTTATGGAAAAGTCAGACACAGCTGAAACAACTAAATAACAACCATAGGATGTCAATGGATCAGGGTTCCAATTCTTTTTTTTTTTTTTAAACCCTTACCTTCCATCTTGGAGTCAATACTGAGTATTGGCTTCAAGGCAGAAGAGTGATAAGAGTTAGGCAATGGGGGTTGAGTGACTTTCCCAGGGTCACACAGCTGGGAAGTGTCTGAGGCTGGATTTGAACCTAGGATCTCCCATCTCTAGGCCTGACTCTCAATCCACTGAGCTACCCAGATGCCCCCTGCCAATTCTTTACCAATAATTAAAAGGGAAAAAAGACAATTCATCAATACCAGACTTCTTGCTTTTACAGTGTTCCCAGGACTTTCTACTCTTATATCTCCCTAATGGTGGTAGTCTTTGAAAAGGGAGATACCTGGATGTAGTAGAGGGCAAAGGAAGCAGGATGCAGACCAGCCTGTATCACTTTGTTTCATGCTATGCTGCTCCAAGAACTACAAATATTTCTTTTCTATATTGAACATGTTGGTAAACTCCTTATCTTTATCATCACCATTTTCCTAGCCCCTCCTTTGTGCCACTTCCATCTTTCTTATCCATAAGAGCATGAATCAAGGTGGCTGAACCAGAGAATCTTCTCTGGTTGCTGATTCACCTGTCTTCATTGCTGTTCATTTCCTAGCTTTTCAACCTTAACTACTTCATGCCTTCTTTTTGAGGAAGAATCTTTTGAAAGGTAATAGATACTTTCACACTCTCGTGTCATTGCAATTCTCATTTTCTCTGATTGCTGAATGTTGAATGATTCATTTCAAAGGGCTGATCATTCTTGAAAATTGTCTATTTTGCATGTCAGAGGCCATACTGGGGAGTTATGTCCTTTTTTTGGGGGGGGGGATTATTTCTGGGCAAAATTATCAGGATGTGGAAATAAAGCCAGTATGATTTTCTTCTTTCCTTCAAAACTTTGTTGATCTCTTCTTACTTCCTACTCGAGAATAAAAAACTAGAAGGAAAAAAAAAGCTCCAATCTTCTTTGAGTTCTTTGGGATCTCTGACTCATATACTATTTCTTAAGTCTTGCCAGGTAAGTTTCAGGTTGGACTTGTTTTTTTTCCCCTTTTTTAAGGTATGATTCATATTAGTGAAACAAGATTAGTGTTTGGAAAAAAAATATTCTGACTCCAGAATCAAACAGAGAATCTGGGAGTTTGTTCTGAAAATAGGCTCTGGAAATTTGAGCAATCCCTTACATATTCCATTTCAAAATGATTGATTATGCATTTTTTTGTAGAGAAAGGGATCAATTTCTAAAAGAAAGAGTATTGGATTCTTCTATCTTATCAAATAATCAAAACACTCAACAAGATATATTTTTTGCTTTCATTTCCTTGAGGAGGCATACTTTGTAAAGAGGAAAGGAGACTCAATGGTTCTATTGTTGGGTTTGTGAGTCTTATAGAAAATAACAAAAAAAGAGTCAGTTCACAAGAGCTTCATCATAGCATTTATTTGTAATTAAAAGCACCAAGGAGCTTAAATGTTCAAAAATAAAAGAATAGTTAAAAAACTATGGTTCACTAATATAGTGGAATTGCAATTGAGATAAATAAGCTTCTAGATAACATATGGAAAGATTTAAAGAAATAAAATGGAAATTATTTTATGAAATGATAAAAAGTAAAAAAATAGAATTGTAAGAATTGAGTATATTATATGATTATAAGGAAAAGTGAATGAAAATGACTGAATAAAGAATCTTGATATTTTATATATTGAATTTCATATATTTTGATGTAAGCACTTGCTAAGCAAACTTAATTAGTTGCATATGTAATGTAACATAATATGTAATATATTAAATTTATAATAGGACATGAAAAAGAGGAGCTTTTGCTTGAATATCTTATCTTTGATAGAGAAGGGGGAAACAAATAAGTATTTTTAAAGTGTCTTCTATGTGCTAGGCTCTATGCTGAGCATGGTCCAAATATTATCTCATTTGATCTTCACAACAATGCTATGTGACAGATGCAATTAGTAACCCTATTTTACAGTTGAGGAAACTAAGGCAGAGAGCATTTGAGTAATTAGCCCAGAGTCATATCTAGTAAGTGTCTGAGGTAGGATTTGAACTCAAGTCTTCCTGACAAAAGACCAAAGAATCATATAGATTTAGAGTTGGAAGAAAACTTGAAAGTAATTTCATCCAATCCCCTTATTTTTACAGATAGGTAAACTGAGGCCCAGAAAAGTTAAGTGACTTGCCCACGGTCACACAAGCAGTAATTCATGGAGCTAGAATTCAAACTCAAGACCTCAGAGTCCAAATCCAGTGTTCTTTCCACTGTATTGAGCTAGTATATAATGATCATAAGGTTATGATTCTCACTAGAACTTTGTTGTTGTTGAGTCTCTAGCTCATTTTCATGATGAGGAAACTGAGGCAAACAGGATTAAGTGATTAACCTAGAGTCATACAACGAGTAACTAAGACCAGGTTTAAACTCAGGAAGACAATTCTTCCTGACTCCAGGCCCAGTCCTCTATCCACTGAGCCATCTAGCTGCCCTACTAGATCTATAGAAATCATCATGAATGAGACCTAGGAAGGCATCTATTTATTTCTTGTTATTGTACAAATGGGAAAACAGTTGCCTTAAGAAGTTAAACATTTTGCCCTGGGACTACACTGGTAATTTGCCATAGAACCAAGCCTAGAACCTAGGTTTTCTAGTTCTCAGCCTAGGGTGCATTCTCCTTCACAATCCACTTATCTATTCCTTATAAGTTTTCAATTTCTCTCTTTCAGACAGAAAAATTGTGTAAGCCCAAATTGGGAAAATGAGTAAATTCCTATGTGGAGAAGAAAATATAATTAAAGCAATAACTTTAGGGTTTTAATATTTCTGAAAAATAATTTATGTATGAGTTGTTTTATGATTTCACCTCTAGGTGGGGAAAGAGACTAGTCTAACATGATATTTGGCTTCTTAAATCAAGCTGAGTGCTGGGAAAAAATAATTCTTGGAATTCTAAGGAACCACAGGAATATTTCTATCTTTTAAAATGATTTTTTTTTTTTTGCTAAAACTTCTGCCACTCACTACTGAACTTGAAAATACTAACTCATAAATTAAATTTGGTGTGCTTTTACCTTGATTTTTAAAAATCTTTATTAACAGATTTAAAGATTTGGTTGAGAATGAAATAAAACTTAGATGGACAATTGGTGGGAGCTGAGGAGAGGCAGGATTGTATGTTGATTAAAGGTCTGGTCTTTAGAATCAGAAAGATCTGGATTCAAGCCCTTTCTCTGACTCATACTGGCTTGTGTGACCATGAAGTGGAGGAGAAGGGGAAAAAGCTTTTATAGAATGTCTATTCCATGCTAGGTACTGTGCTACAAGATTTTATAACTATGATCTCATTTGATACTCACAATAATCCTTCAAGGTAGGTGTTATTATTATTCCCATTGTATGGAAGAGGACATTGAGGCAAACTGAGGTTAAGTAACTTGCTCAGGATCACATACTAAGTATCTGGGGTCACATTTGAACACAGATCTTCCTTACTCCATATCCATGTACCACCTAGCTGCTCTCATGGCAAGTCACTTAACTTCTCTTATTATTCCTAGAATAAGACCTGAAGTTGTATAGTTGTCTATCTGAACTGGTGGAGGGTGTTTCCGCAAAGTGACTTCTTCACATAGATAAAATCGTAGATTTGGAGCAAAAGAAAAAGCAAACAAATTTAAGAGATTGGTTTAAGACCTAAATAGCTGGGAAATAAAAACCTTGACATTGTTCCTTACCTGTTCCTTGAGCTACAGTTTTCCAACAGCCCACCCTGACTACTCTAGCCCTCAAACAGTCTCGAGTGACTATGAAAAAAGTTTTGTCACCTCCGAACATCATTATGTGAGATTTAAATTAATTAGTTCTACCTGTCTGGTTACAAAGGCTCTTAATGGAGTTTTCATATACTTTAATAATTTAAGTAGAAAGACATTTGAAGTAAATTTTGTTAAGAAGTTCAGAATACATGAGTTTTACAACTTTTAATTATGTTCTGTTACCCTTATTTCTTCTAAAAATAGCCACTAAAGGACCATTTTTCTAGAGCTGGAAGGGATTACAGAGAGCATCTAGTCAGACCTCATTCTACAGTTAAGGAGACTTCAGGACAGTGAGGTCCTCAATTTGCCCATAGTCACATAGATAGTAATTCTCGGAGCTGGGATTTGAACCCAGGTTTTTTTGACTCTAGAACCATCACTCTTTCCTTTATATGTGCTCTTATTTCTGCTATTCAGTCATTTTATAGTCATGTTCAACTCTTTGTGACATTTGTTATTAAGCTGTTGTTCAATTGTGTCTGACTCTTTGTGACAGGTGCAGAGGTGCCGTCAAAAGACTTAGGGGGCAGCTGGATGGCTCAGTGGATTGAGAGCCAGGCCCAGAGATGGGATGTCCTGGATTCAAATCTGGCCTCTGACACTTTCTAGTTGTGTGACCCTGGGCAAGTCACCTGACCCCCATTGCCTAGCCCTTACCATTCTTCTGCCCTATGTTACGATTAAAAATGATAAAGACTGATATAATAAAAGAAATTAGTAGTTTAATTAAAGCCATGGCCATGTTGGTAAAATATATATATGACTGGGCTTATCTTTTAAATTTACCACCGGAGCCCATCCTGTCCCTCTGGTACACCAGCCAGCTACTCTGCAAAACCCAGAAAGAGGCTTTCTCTAGGCCCTTCTCTGAATTTAAATTGCCCCATACGTGGGGATGCTGGACGTCCCCACACTTTAAACTGGAAACCGGAAACCCATAGGGATCACGGGAAATGTAGTCTCAAAGTCCCCACGTGTCCATAGGGAGTCTGCTAGACACTTCCCTGAATTTAAAACAAACACTTAGAATCAATAAGGTGGAAGGTAAGGGTTAAAAAAAAAAAAAAGACATGTAAGTCCTCTCCCCTCTGCAGGCTTCAGTTTTCTCATGTGTAAAATAAAGAAGTTGGACCAGATAACTTTGAAAGTCTTTTCCAGCTTGAATCCTGTGATTTTATGATCTAGTGGTAGAGTGAAAACCCAGGGTCACTTGGGTCATCAAGAGACATTGGAGCAGGATTTTTGAGATTTAAAAGTTTACAAAAGGCAAAAATACCATGTGAAGCTCTTTTGTTACTATAGACAACCTAACATATATTGATTACTTTGTATTTAGTATAAAATGCATTCTGATCATTATTATTAGTGATTAGGATAATTGTCTCATTCACTTTTGCATTGTACCAATGAAGAAATTGAACATCAAGAGAGTAAATGTAGAGTGGCTAGTGTTGTCTTTTGAGACTAGAGAGCATATCCTGGAGGTGAGAGGTATGGGGGGGTACAGAGATAGGAGGAGTAAGGGTAGCTCTATTTATAATTCTAATATTAACATTCAGCTTATACCTACAAAAAGCAATTATTTTATCTACCTCTACAATAGTCCATGGAATATTAAATTTTAAAAATGATAATAATAGGATGATTTGTCCCAGGACTGTTTTTATCTGAACACCATTGAAAAAGTGATTGAAAATCACCACATGATTATGACAGTGTTATAACTTTTAGGTAGAGCTTTAGAATGTATAAAGAAAACACTTTTCTTAAGCTAGCATTGAATGCATATATTATTGCCCCATTTCACAGAATAGGAGATTGAATTTCAGAGATTTTAAAGGACTTGACTATGGTTCCACAGCTAATAAGTAGATGAGCAGCTAGGTATGCAGGGGATAGAGCCTGGGTCTGGAGTCAAGAAGATCTGAGTTGAAATCTGGTTTCAGACCCTTATTAACTATGTGACCCAGGGGAAGTCACTTAACCCTGTTTGCCTTTCCTCATCTGTAAAATGAATGGAAGAAGGAAATGGCAAACAACTCCAGTGTCTTTGCCAAGAAAATCCCAAACAGGGGTCACAAAGCATCAGACATGACTGAAATAATGAGCGAAGACAGTTCATAAATCCAGCACTGCATTAGGTACAGTTAGAAAAGACATAAAGTTTAGATAATATGTAGTCTCTGATATGATGAAGTTTATGGTCTCAGGCAATCAGAGTTAAGCTTTTTGATTGCATTAGGATGCTAAAGAATCTTGGCTCTATAGCCTCTAATGTCTGTTAGTCTGTTTTTAAAAGTTTGTAGTCCACAGGGCAGGGGAGACCATTGCTTAGATTCAGAGAAAGGTGTCATGTTTCATATCACTCCTAACAAGATTTCGAGAAACTGTAAAGTGTTTCTGTGAATTATTGCATCAACAGCTTAGCATAGGTTTTGATGAACACTTTGACCAGATAGTCCCTTTAAAGTTTAATTCCATGGAATCTGATCTATCCTTTTCCTGAATCCTTTGAAATCTAAACTTCTAAAATCTAGAGCACTTGCCCAGCTACATCCTCTTTTCTTCTCTCCTAACTAAGATAGAGTGGTTACTTTCCCTCAAGTTTTCCATCATTTCTGCTTCAGTAACCAGATCTTCCTCGTTAATGAGAATCAGGTCAGGGATAGCCATTTCCCTTATTGCTTCTACTTTTTGAAAGATTAAATTATAATTATGACAACCTAAGAAATTATTAGCTGGAAATGATTAGTTAAAACTAAGTTAAAATAGACAGGCTCATTCAAATATAACCTGAACTCCAAAAAAGATCAGTTTTCCACAAGGTTAATTGGAAATAAAATACACAATTGCCTTTAGCCAAGTATTTTTCTCTCAATTTTGGTTTTGTGACTTGGAATTAAATTTTATATTCAGATAGTTTTAAAAAATGAACTTTGATCTTCTATAAAACAAAATGTTGAAGAAGAGATACTACTCACAAAATTTCATACCCATATCATAAGGTTGTCATGGGGAAAACCCTTTGAAATCTCAGAACAAAATCTCTCTCTCTCTCTCTCTCTCTCTCTCTCTCTCTCTCTCTATATATATATATATATATATATATATAT
>NC_058130.1:595730336-595747269 GCF_016433145.1 Gracilinanus agilis
CATTCAAATATAACCTGAACTCCAAAAAAGATCAGTTTTCCACAAGGTTAATTGGAAATAAAATACACAATTGCCTTTAGCCAAGTATTTTTCTCTCAATTTTGGTTTTGTGACTTGGAATTAAATTTATATTCAGATAGTTTTAAAAAATGAACTTTGATCTTCTATAAAACAAAATGTTGAAGAAGAGATACTACTCACAAAATTTCATACCCATATCATAAGGTTGTCATGGGGAAAACCCTTTGAAATCTCAGAACAAAATCTCTCTCTCTCTCTCTCTCTCTCTCTCTCTCTCTCTCTCTCTCTATATATATATATATATATATATATATATATATACATATATATATATATCATGTATACACTATGTATGTATGTACATATATCTGGATCAAAGACTTCAGTGGTATAAGGAATTTCCATTGTGGAAATTCCCTCTACCATACAGATTGGCATGAATCCATTATGTGACTTAAAATGCTTAGAGTAGGGTCACATAGAGCCTGTTTTAGACTTGAGATCTCAATTCAAGTCTTCTTACTCTAACTCTTTATCTGCAATACTTTAGCAACACTGCTTTTCCAAACCATTATGTACATATAGCTTATTATTGATGAAATTGACAATAATAATTTATTGACAGTATTCTTAATGATGAACCAAAAATGTTAACTATTTAATACTTTGAAGTTTTTAATAGAGAGGCATTATGGTATGACATGGTGGAAGTCTAGGCTGAACCCTGGTTCTGGTGCCTACTAATTGCATCACTGCGGGGAGCCAAGGGGATAAATTCCCCTCAAATGCTCCCCTCTACCCTTCCTCGGAGTCAGAAAAAGGGCACAACCTAGAAAAAAATGCAACCTTGAGAAAGAGATACAGAGGGAAAGGGAAAATTCCATTCCTGACTCCAGATGTCAGGTTCTAGTCAAAATTATTTTTGTTTGCTATCTAGTTCCCACAATGGACTAGCTTGGTTCTTATGGTAGAAGAGATATACACTTTGCTTCTGGCTCTGCCAGAGGGAGAAGCCTGAGAGACAGAAGCCTGATGGAGGAGAAACATGATGGAATAAATCAGGATTGTTAAAAGCCAGCTGGTGTGACTCCTTTTAACCCTTCATTATTTTTCCATTACCATCTCTTATTTGATACCCCTCTTTCGACACTGTCCCACATTAATGGCAATACATCATCTTGGACAGTCATTTTATCTTTTGAGGACATGATTTCTTCAACTATATAATGAAGAAATCTAAGAGTCACTCTGTCTCTAATTACTATGATCTTTTGGTTTAACCATGTCATTGAAAAAACATATAAATGTTCAGTCTATGGTTATTTCTGTGCCTACCCTAACTTCTGCCAGGGTTTGTTGTGGATCTCTCTTCTCCTACCTCTAGTGAGCTATCTAGTATTATAAGTTTTCTCTGAAGTCTTCTAGATTATGAATGACTTGGAGATGGTGTGGACCTACTGAGACAGAGAAGATTGTTATCTTCCCTTAATCCAGACACATTTGATCTGGATCCCCAACACCTAGTGTTGGCCTAAAAACAAATCTTTGGGAGGGCGATTGATGAAGTTCCCAGCATAAGGTCATTTTCCTTCCTATACTCTATAATATGCCAGTCTTAGGCTTATCTTTTCTTTCTCTTGTTTTAATGTTAACAAAAACTAAGACATCATATTGTAGGTTTATATCTGGGAATCATGAAGCAGTGCCATGCACATAGCATCACAGCAATCATACAATTTCAGAATTGTATAGGACCTCCAAACTCATCTAATCTAACCTGCACTTGAAAGAGAATACCCTTTCTAAAATATGACAAATATCCGATTTTTGCCTAAGAACTTTAAATGATAGAAAACTTAGCACCTTTTAAGTCAGTCTGATTCCCTTTTGGTTAGCTTTAATTGTTTAAAATGTTGTTATTCTATCAAAACTAAATTTGCCTCTTCTGTGACTTTTCCCCATTATTCCTAGTTTTGCCCTCTCCTCTGGATCTAAGCAGAACAAGTTTAAATAATACCTTTCCATATGTTAACTCTTCAATTTTTCAGAGATTTGTGCCATTACCACTTGATAAACTGCTGTTGAATAAAAGTGAAATACTAACAGCAATATGGTAAAAGGACTTACAGTTCTAGATGGTTTCTTGGTATTGATATCATGGAGAATAAGGTTCTTCATGAGTTTCTGTGACCAGAGAATTCACCAAGTGGCCAATATATTAATGATAGAGATTGGGCAGCAGGCAGTCTGTTGCTAGACATTACCTCAACTTTGAATATTCAGGAATTGTAGTATTAAAGTCATACCATATGCCTACAAATCATGGAATATCATAATCTCTGAATCATCAAAATTTCAGGATACTCAAAAGGACAATGGAGATCATTTTATCTTTTCAAGGCAATGGTTTCTCCAACTGTATAATGAAGATATCTAAGATTCATTCTATCTTTAATTTCAATGATCTTTTAAGGTACAAACCTGTCACTGAAAAGACACATAGATGGCCAGTCTACGGTCATTTTTGTGCTTCCCATAACTTCCACCAACTTTTGCTGCAGATCTCTTTCCCTATCCCCTGTCAAGTGGTGTGAGTAGTCTATGAATCCAAGTCTTCTCTGAGATCTTCTAGACTATGAATGATGCATGGTGAATATTAATAGTCTTCAACATATTAATAAAGAATTTTGTTCTAGGAACAGCAGAAAAGATATCACAAAAGATGTGTATCAGAAAAGAAGGCCTATTCATGAATGAATGAATTAAAAAGCATTTAAGCACTTATTCTGTCCCAAATATCATGCTAAATGTTGGAGACAGAAATAAAAAAGCCAGTGTCCTTGCTCTTAAGAAACTTACTTTCTCTCCCATGTTGTTTTCTAATTTTCCCAGCAGTTTTTGTCAAATTGTGGATTTTTGTCCCAAAAGATGGACTCTTTTGGTTTATCATATACTGTCTTGCTGATGTCACTTACCCCAAGTCTATTCCACTGATCCTCCCTTCTCTCTCTTAGCCAGTACCATATTGTTTTGATGACCACAGCTTTATAGTACAGCTTAAGATCTGGTACTGTTAGGCCACCTTCCTTCACATTTTTTCCATTATTTCCCTTGATATTCTTGATCTTTTGTTCTTCCAAATGAATTTTGTTATAGTTTTTTCTAAATCAGTAAGAAAGTTTCTTGGTACTTTGATAGGTATGGCACTAAATAAGTAAATTAATTTGGGTAGAATGGTCATTTTTATTATGTTAACTTGTCCTACCCATGAGCACTCAATGTTTTTTCCAGTTGTTTAGATCTAGTTTTAATTGTATGGAAAGAGTTTCATAGTTGTGTTCATATAATTGCTGTGTTTGTTTTGGTAGATAGATTCCTAAGTATTTTGTATTGTCTAGGGTGATGGTATTTCTCTTTCTAACTCTTGCTGCTGAGATGTGTTGGAAATATATAGAAATGCTGATGATTTATGTGCATTTATTTTGTGTCCTGCAACTTTGCTAAAGTTGTTGATTATTTCTACTAGCTTTTTAGTTGATTCCCTAGGATTTTTTAAGTAGCCCATCATATCATTTGCAAAGAGTGATAGCTTGGTCTCCTCATTGCCTATTTTAATACCTTCAATTTAAACAACAAAGAAAGAAGAGCTCAGCTTCAGAGCATGTGATAAGGGTTCTCAGAGTACACTAATAGGTCTAGTGATAAGATCCAGTGATCCTTAGGGCACACTGACAAGGTGTGATGCTAAGACTTAGTGATTCTCCATCTTTCTAGAAGGGTAATGATTTCCTGCTCATCCAAGAGCATAAGAAATTATATCTGGTAGGATTGAGGGTCAGATGGGGAAGGAAAGGGTTGGAAAATCCTAGTCCATATTGTTGGGAAGTGAGAAGTGATCCTAAGGGTCAGAGATCAGGGGACTCCAGTTCCTGTCCTGAGGGTGGTGGATCAGTATATAGTCAGGGAAAAAAGGGGGAGGGAATAGAGGAATTAACAAGAAAATTGAGCCAAAGAACTCCCCTGCAGTACCTATTGCTATAGGATCTTCTTGTGCCCAAGGACCTGAGTATCAGGTAGGTGAGGAAAAGCACATTGGGTAGACTCAAGAATTGTATAAGATAGAAAGAGGGTAGATGGTGCATTTTCTATATCATTGTAGGTTGTATAAAATTCATGAGTTCACAGATCCTTGATGTATTATGTACACATATTTATGTATGTATATAAAGAATTTATCTCTGCCTTCTGCTCTTCATGGAAATTTTCAGGGCACCTTTTGCTTTCCCAAAGATTCAAAATGGATGCTATTACTACTCATTAGAGAGAGCTCTAGAATAGATGGAGACATGAAAATACCTTGCATCTGTCACAGAGAAAAGAATCAGGAGAATGATATGTGAGGAAAGAGGATGGGGTTCAGACAGCAGCTACAGGGGTGAACCACAGAAAACAGCTTACCTTTCTCTTCTCTGTGCCCCTTGAGGACCACCACCTTATCTTCTCTGTGTCTTTTGAGTATTCCTTCAGGATGAAGGGGTTGTTTAGAAGCTTTCCCATTTTTCTCTCCTTGCCTCTTCCCTAAGTGATAAGACTTAAGGAAAATTAGAAATAATCCCTCATCTGGAACAGACTGGAGAACCTCTGCCAAAGCACAGTCTACATTATACAATATATGGAGTGGATCATTTATTTAAAATACAAGAAGTTATCAAATAAAAGAAATAAATGCTTCGGTTTTATCTCTCGCTTTCAGCTGACTAGTCTGTAAACTTAGTCAGTGTTTGCATTAGGTGTTTGTCACCCTCACATGCCATACAAGTAGTAGAATAATATAAATACAGTTTTCAAAAGACAATGTGTCAGAAACATAACTAAATGTGACAGGAAGAGCTTTTGAGGGACATTTTGAAATATGAATGATTTAGGCAGCAGATAATATAAATCCTGGGACAAATATACTCTTTTCATATTCCTGGATTTTTAAAAGAGCTAGTGTCTGGTTTAGATTAAAGTTTAAAAGTGACAATATTTCAAAAAGATCAACAGCACTGGAGAACATGAATAATTTTGCTTGAGCATTTTTTACTGATAATGCTGTTCCCTTCCAGCATTCTCTGCATGATATATTAATGTACAATATGAAAAGCCTTTGGGAAAGATGCTTGAATTCAACCTGACCACATCTAGATAACTCTGAAAAGAGAGAGCTTGAGGCAAAGAAACTGGGGAAGTTGAAGGTTCCCTTAACTAGTATGCAAGGTAAAAGTGTCATTTCAGGTGGACAGTACAACAGTTATTTGAGCATTTATAGATGATTTAGATTTGGGTGCTGGTAGTGGGATCTACACTTGAAAGTCCTCTAGAGATGGTTAGGTTGAATTTGTATAGATAAATCTGGTATGAGGGTTTGCCAATCCATTTTCTGGGCTGCTTGTCTACCTTTGGTGTCCATCTGGCACCCAACTCTCACCTCTGGCTCCAAAAAACTATAGCATACATAGTAGCCACACTCAGGTAAAATCACCTTGGCAGACAAGCTAAACAAACATGAGGGAACTGACAGTACTCAAACCCACGATGACTTAGGAAGATATCTATCCCATGTATGTGAAGACTGTTATAAGTACGAGAGGATTTGAGGAAGTTTGCAGAAGGCAGAGGCATGAGACTAACAGGGAGAGAATTCTAGAATATAAAAGTGAGTTCAGACAGTTAACTAAGGTTTGAGTGATCTCTCTCTCTAGTTTGACCTGAAGGGATTGGCTGCTTTTCCTTGGTGGCTGTACTACCCTGTACTACCTTGATTTCCCATCTTGCCTGCTTACCTGCTGTTTGCTGTGACCTAATGAGTTTCCTGGTGTGATCCTGAACCATCTGAGCCATCTGTCTGTAAGATCAGGTCTGGGGTCCTTGTGGATGCAAGATCTCTCCCTGGGCCCTGTTAAGTTTGCCACAGACTACCACCTCAAACACCATCAAAGGGGTGGTTGGTTAGGCTTATCTAGGGTAGGGACTGGGATCTTTAGACAGTTAGGTAAAAATCAGTGTAGCTCAAACTTCTGAAGATTTCCCATGAGGGAACAAATTTAGATCTGGGGGGGTGTTTAGGTTAGGGTTACCCCAAATTCCCATTTAACCTTTCTTGGTTATAATAAATACAACATCCATCCCTGTTACTGAGTGGTCTGTGTGTGTCATCTCAAAATCAGGCTCTGCCTGCTCTGGGTTTTATTGGCCTTCCCAAACCTGTTAATCTTCTGATACTGGCCCTATCTGAATCATCTGGTCCCATCCACCAAATCACCCTCTTATAAGACTTTCCACAGACGATTGGGTGGATAAGAACAATTTGTTCCAATGGCCATGAAGGCAACTGGAGCAGGCACTGTGGAGCACTTAGAGCTTGATCAGACATGGAAAAAACCAAAGCCATCCACTGCATACTTGGTCATTGTCAGTCATCCTGACTTTTATCTTGGCACTGAACTTTGATGATTCTGGAAGAGAGGGCGAGGTCAACAACTTTGTTTAACTTTGCCTCTATTAAATCCAATTCATGACAAGTGAAGACATCACCCTTTGATGTCACTGGTCCTCTATGAAAAGGAAGATTGGACAGCCACAACAGATATCAACTACCCATCAACTACCCAGAGCACAGCAAGACCTGAATATAGAGTGCTCTGACTTTTCATCATTTGTTATGTATCCTGACTTTATGTCCATGTGGTATTTACTTTATCTATATTTTATATCTACCCTTAGTGTCAAGGAAAGCACATGATGTGTAATAGGCACTTAGCACTTTTTATAGAGTTGATTAATATCTTCAATGGTGACAATTTTTCACTCTTTGAGGATATATTTCATTTGGGAGACAAACTAGATGCCATTCAGAGCTAATTTTTGTGAATAAGATGGGTAACAAACATGACGAAAGTTGAAGAAAATTGTTTTAACTTAAAATGAGATATGACTAAAAATAAAGGTAGTGATTTGTTTTGTGTTGTATTGAAGCTCTGAAAATGGGTCCCAATAAGCATGTCCAATAATATTTTCTATCCTGCCAACATCCCTAGAATTGTTATAGACACACATGTATATATTATGTATATGTAGACGTATACATATAAATGCATGTGTGTATATGCATTTGCATGTATACTTTATGTGCATATAAATATATTTTTCTAAAGTAATTATTTTGGAGGACCACATCAATTTGTATGTTTAAGTTTTGGTTATGTTTTAATTCAATCTTATTTTTTATAGTCATACTAATTTTATAGATTTATTCCTAAAAAGTTGAAAGTAAATAAAATTCCATATATCAAAATGCCTTTTTAATGCACTTGGATAGTTCCAAACTTAAAGGACTCCTATGATTTATCTTCTTATAGAGAGAAGAGCTATGTCACAATGGAAAGAAGAACTTGGCTAAGAGTTAAAAAGATCTGAATTTTGGCTGTGCTTGGCCCCTGATCACTTGTGTAACTTTGGAAAAAACACTAAACCTCTCTGAATTTCAGTTTCTTCTTCTATAAATTTTGTTCTGCTTCCCTCTCAGAGTGGTTATGAAAATCAAATGAGGGAGATGTATAAGTGCTTTGAAAACTGTAAAGTCCTTTACATATACGAGCTATTATTAAACTGAAGTGCCAAGACTCGTGTCCAGAGATAGAAGTGGAACTTGTTTTGGAGTGCATGGTCAGCACTATAGCTAAGGAAAAAGCAAGAATCAGCCATAGTGTACTACCTTTCAACACTATTCTGGATATACTAGAATGGCATACACCTGGGAGAGTTCAGAGAGAGGAAGAGCAGAACTTGCTGCTAGTAGCAATTACATTGATCGAAAAATTTTCAAATAAATCCTTACTTTCTGTCCTAGGAACAACTCTAAGACAGAAGGCTAAGGGATAGGCAAATGGGGTTAAATGACTTAGTCAGGATCACACAGCTAGGAGGTGTCTGAAGTCAGATCTGAACCCAGGTCTGGTGCTCTACTCACTGTGCTACCTAGCTGCCCCTATAGTGACTGAATTTTAAAAAGCATTTATTAAGTGTTTACTATATTCATATTACTGTGCTCAATGCTAGCGATACAAATAGAGAAATAAGATCAGTTTCTACTCTCAAGGAGGGCAGAGTATGGAGAAATATCACAGATACAGGAGATTTCAGCAGCATGTCAGATATAAAGTCCCTATGGTCTTTAGGGTATAAAGCAGAAGGAAATCCATCTACTTAAATGTTATGTTTACTTGTCAAATCATATCTTTTAAAATATTATGAAGCCTTTGGAAATATTTGATCATTTTCAGAGATTAAGAAACCTCTGGGACTGGGTTAGGGCATTGTTGTATGGCTTGGTTTCTTGGGAGACTGGTTGGGATGAGTTAGTTTTTGAATATTGTTGGTATATTGACCAGTAAAAGAGAGCTATTCATCACTCTTTCTTAGATTTATGGTAATTGGTTTGATGCTGGGAGTGGTTAGACTTCTATTACTAATAAATTTGTATTAAAAAACCCATTTGAGATATCCTAGTATTTTTTTCTTATGAAACCTAGTATTATAGGGGCATAAAATTAGAGTTGAAAGAGACCTTCATGGAGATCAAGTTAAACGTTTGAAACTGGGGCTGAGGATAAGTAACTTGCCTAGGATCACAGTCATTTTCAGTACCCCAAACATAGTAAATATTATGGGATACATGAAGACTGCTTTTCTTTTACTATCTTACTAAAGGACCAAGTGCAAATTATTCAGAGATCCTTGAAACAACTACTTAAATTTTAGACTATCAATCAAATAATTAACAAGTATTTATTAAGTATATTCCATATCCCAGGCACTGTGTTATGGTCAAGAAGTTAACATAGCATGTCCGTAATAATGAACGTTTTAGAGGGGTGGGTGATGTGAGAAATGTCTTCAAGTAAGAAGGAGGGGAGCAGCCTGGCTCCATGTCCCTCCGACTTTCTAATAACAAACTCTGGAGAACTCCGTGCTGGGATAATGGTGTGTATTCCCATAGAGAGGGCTCTGAGAGCTCCCTCTGGCACATGTGCCATTGGTTTATCATCACAGGTATAAGTGGTCCATTCATTCTGTTATTGGTAGCCTGCAAATAGTGGTAGTTCAATCCTGGTCTAAGTCTGGTATATTTCTGCTCATTAAAAAAAAAATACTCATTAAAACAACAAAAGCCAATGTTATTTTCCAATGACTCCTCCTAGGTGGTACAGTGGATAGAGTGCTGGGCTTGAAGCCAGGAAGTTCATGTTTCAGTCATGTCCAACTCTTTGTGACCCTATGTGAAGTTTTTGTGACAAAGATACTAGAGTAGTTTGCTATTTCCTTCTCCAGCTTATTTTATAGGAAGAAAACTCAAGCAGACAGAGTTAAGTGACTTGCCCAGGAGTCAGGAAAACCTAGCTTCAAATCTGGGCATAGACACTTACAAGCTGCATGACTGAGCAAGTCACTTCATTTCTGTTTGCCTCAATTTCCTCATCTATAAAATGAGGATAATAATAGCCCCTACCTTCCAGAAAATTAAATGAGATAATAATTGTATAGGGCTTAAAACAGTGCCTGGCACATAGCAAGTGTTACTCCAATTTATTATTATTGTTATTATTATTAAATAGAATTTTCTTTTGTAATAAATGAACAGTTAAGAAAACATATCAACACATTGATCATCTGATAATATATAACTCATTTTGCACCTACATTCCACCCCCTCTCCAAAGAGAAATGGCATATTAACACATATCCTCAAGTGTCAATGAGAGTGAACACTGGATTTTCTTTGCCAGTGTGAACCAGCATTTAAAACACAAGCTTGCATTTCATGCCAGGTCAGGTCCAAGTGACTATTGGAAAATTAAAAATAATTACTCTTATTAAGATAGTTCTTCTGATAAGAGAGAGGGAAGTTTCTTGTTGAGGTGTTATAATTACCTTAAGGGTGAGTTTTTTGTCATATTTGAATATTTCTTATGAAAATATGAAAAACCCAAATGCTAAGAATGTAACAAGAGATTGACTTGCTAGTAGTGTGTATTACTGAATTTTGTCAGTTCCAAGCAATTTTTCATGGAAAGAGACAGTGTCAACGGAAGTATTTAGGAAGGCATTAGATGACGTGTTAAAATATCATAGATTCTGCTAGGTAACTCAGTGGGTAGAGAGCTAGGCCTGGAGGTGGAAGGTTCTGGGTTCAAATATGGCCTCATACACTTCCTAGGTCTGTGACCTTGGGCAAGTCATTTGTCTCCAATTGCCTAGCCCTTACTGTTCTTCTGCCTTAGAACCCATACTTAGTATTGCTTCTAAGAGAAAAGGTAAGGGTTAAAAAAAGATTGAGGGAGTTTCTGAAGTGTAGTGTTGTCAAAAGAGCTCTGTATTTGTGGTCAGAAGATTCTTGGATTTAAATCAGGCCTTTGCTATTAGTACCTTTGTGACGGCCACTCTTCTGGGTCTTGGTTTTTTTCATTGTAAAATTCTGAGTTGTAAAATTCTGAGTTGGAATGTCCAACCAGTCTTTCATGTTTCATACCTAAAACTGGTATGTTCTCTGATTTCCCATGCCCAAAACAAGAATAACAGGAATAAACTACACCCCCATGGATGAGATGATAATACTTGATTGACTAGAAAGGATACGACCCAGATGACTACACATAATAGAAATGAGGAAGCTAATATCTTCCTTTGGTCAATGACTATCTTCAGAGGTATCCAAGGAGACTCTGATTTTCTTAGCAGAAGGGATAAAAGGATCTATAGAAGTAGGATGGAGTAGCCAGATGCCTTAGTGGATCGAGTAGTGGGCCTGGAGTCAGGATGACTCACTTTCCTGAGTTCAAATCTAGTCTCAGACACTTACTATTCGTGTGACTCTGGGCAAGTCACTTTGCCTTTTTTGCCTCAGTTCCTTGTTTGTAAAATGAGCTGAAGAAGGGAATGGTAAACAAGTATTTTTGCCAAGAAAACCCCAAATGTGATCATGAAGAGTCGAACACCCCTGAAAAACCACTGAACAACAACAAAATAGGAGGAGGCTACTATCAGCACCATGGTCAGAGGTAGGCTGCAGATCCAGTCCACACACCCACACCCCCCCCCCCCCCCACACACACACCAAAAAAACTAGGCTGGTTATCTCTGCAACTACAAAAAAAAAGAGGCAGTTTTACTCTGTTATTATGCAGTGTTATTATGGCAATTGTAATACCAGCTACCAGACTGGCCATAATTGGGAAGCTTTTTGAAGATTTGATTTTAGAGAGAGATTCAGGCACAAGAAGGACGAGGTTGAATTGTGCGATCTCCAAAAGAATTCCCAGATGTGAACATTTTTATAGTCTTTTCCCAGTAATACCAATCTCTGAAAAGTTCTACAGGAGCTGTTTGTTGTGTCTCTTGTGTTTGCCTGGGTACTTCACGTGCTGAGGCTATTGGGGTATTCTTGGTACCTTCTCTAGATCAGGGCATGTTGGAACTTTGGGGAATAGACAATTTGTAATAAAATTTTCCTGAGACAGTCTACTCCCAATCAGATATAACAACTATCTGAGACGCTCCTTATCAGTGTTAGACTGTATTTGAAAACTACAGACATAACAAAAAAGTCTCCTTCTTTAAAGCTAATCATCTCCTCTAATTCATTTATTTTTATTTTTGACAATTCCAGATTTTAACATTTTGACTTTGTTTAAAGCATAATACACTTTAGAGAGGGAATCTGATGATTGCACATTGGGCTTGGAGGAAGGAAGACCTGAGTTCTAAGCCTGCCTGAGATACTGCATAGCTGTGTGTCTTTGGATAAATGACCTAACCTCTTTCTGCCTCAGCTTCCTCATCCATAAAAGGGAGCTAACAATAACATTTACCTCATGGGGTTGTTGTAAGATAATATAGGAGATATGATAGGATAATATGTGTAAAGTAATAGGTGAAACATTTAAAGCACCATATATAAATGTTAGCTATTATTATACTTACAGATAGAATTTTAGAGAGAGATAGAGTACTTGACCTGTATTCAGGAAGACCTTGGTCTTTCAATACAGCTTCAGACACTTATTAGCTGTATGACCATAAGTGAGTCATTTAATATTTCTAAATCTTAGTTTACTCATCTGTAAAAAAAGGAAAAGATAATATCTGTGTAACCTATACCACAGGCTGCTGTGAGTCAGTGAGATAATGTCTGTAAATTTCCTAACAAACTTTAACGTGTTACTTAAATATCTACTATTACTAACTTTGATAACTGAGAGATTTGTTATCTCATTGGAGTGACTGACTACTCATTATACTGACCTATACACAGAATGTCTATACTTCCC
Source organism: Gracilinanus agilis (assembly GCF_016433145.1). NCBI lineage: Eukaryota > Metazoa > Chordata > Mammalia > Didelphimorphia > Didelphidae > Gracilinanus > Gracilinanus agilis. The sequence continues at coordinate 595,742,726 of NC_058130.1, forward strand.
CACACTCAGTGATTCTTGTCAATTTCCTTTCATAAATCCCAGGATTCCATGAATCTGGACATTGAACGCCTATACAATAGATATAAAAGCTTATTGCATGGGAAAGAAGAGTCAGCTATTATGCTGACAGATTGAAGAAGAATGGATACTCAAGGCAATGGGCCTTGAATAGTGCTTCTTCATAAAAAGGAAATGAAGTACTGTTCTTGGAGGCAGAAGCAGAGAGGATTAGGTATTATTTTTTTAGCCATGAAAACCTAGGAAAAGTCATGTCCATTTTATGCATATCTAAGTCTTAGATCCAGATTCAGAGAGTGTTCAATTTAATCTTTATTAAAAGCTCAGTGAATGGCTGAGCAGGGCCATTCTCCCTTCAGTCTCTTGAATTCTACTTTGTGACTTATCCCACTGTTACAAGGCACTCTATTACCCCTAGGGAAAATGAGATTTAGTTATAGTTTTGACCACACATTTTAAAGGCAAAACATATCCTAGAAAAGTGTGGTTTGATTCAGTGAAGTGAGGAAATGTGTTCACATAATCCAGAAAGTGATGAAGGAGAGCAAGATATTTAACGAGTTTAAAGAAAGGGAGTCAGCTCAAGAGAGAATTTATTTACTATACAGCATTCCAAAACCCTGTTGGAATAAAGCTAGAAAGGACAGATGTACCTGTGGCTTTCTTACTTAAAAACTTCACAGCTGTTTCCTATCATAACTGGTGTTATTTCTTTTCTTATAATTAGCACAGAAAATTATAGCAGCTATTGGTGGAACAGGTGAACATGTGTTGAAGGTATATTTGGTATATTTCAGATTTGGAAGCCATTATTATTTGTCCTGACAAATACAATTCCTAAATATAATTATAGGAAGGACTAAAAGATTTTAGTAATAAAAATATGTTTTTGGAGAAAAATAACATTTTAGACTGGGAAATAAAAAGTTAATCCTATCATATGTGATGAACCATAAGCAGATGACAGTAGAAAAAGCTTAGGCCGTGAAACAAAGTGCCCCAAATTGAAATGTTTGCTAGTAATTATATTGCCATTACTGAGCTACTTTCTTCTCCCACCCCTCTTTCCTATAGTGAACACAACTTGTGTCTTCCTGGCAAGTACTATCTGCAGTCTTCCTTCTTTCGCCTTTCCCTTCTCGTTCCTCTTTACCCCTATCTCTCATTTCTTTCCCAATTTATTATTATTTTTTAAGAAATGTAAAGGAATGCAAGGAAAGACAGCAGAGAACAAATACATAAAATTGTCTCATACTATAAAAATAGTAATGGAATGGTAAAGCTCAGAAGGAACTAATGCTGATGAAAGAGGCTAAGGGCAACAAAAAAGGATCTTTTTTAAAGTTATTTTTGGAGAAAAAGGAGAATCAAAGAATAGTTAAGTTCTTTTCTTGAGGTGGCTGGGATGATTATAACTGATAACAGAGAAAAAGTAGAGTTTAATTATTTGTTTCTTTTTTAATGTAAAGAATTACATTTACACTGTAAACAAGGGAACAAAAATGATTATTAGAGAAATGATACCTATAATGAATAAGAAGGTAGCAAAAAAGCATGTAGTTTCCCTTGATGAATTCATTCAATTTCCTGGCCCCCAGATGAACTACATCTTTAGGTCCTGAAAGAACTGGTAAATGTGATTACTGAACCACTGTCAGTAATATCTGAAACATCATGGAAAATGGGAGAGGTACCACAAGATAGAACAGAAAATTTCCCTCCTCCCCAATTTTCAAAAAGAGTAAGAGAATAGTCTGATAATTATAGATCCATGAGTTTGACTTTGATTCATGGGAAAATTCTAGAAAGGATCATTATGGTCAAACATCTCTAGGGAAGTAGTGATTGCAAAGTACCAACATGGTTTCATCATGGACAGGTCATGCCAGACTATCCCAATTTCCCTTTTTTGGAGAATCACTAAACTATATGCTGAAAGGAATGCTATGAATATTGCTTGACTAGATTTTTTAAACAAAGCTTTTAATAAAATATATGCTCTTCTTGTGAAGAAAATGAAAACATAGAAATTAAACAATAAAGGATTTAGATAGATTCAGAAATGATTGGATGGCTGAATTCAGAGTTGCAAGTGGCTCAATGTCAATGTGACAACAAGGCTTTGGGTAAAACTCCAGTCTTATGCTATTTAACCTTTTTATCAGTGATATAGAGAAGTGTAGTATGCTCATCAAATTTGTAGATGGCCCTAAGCTGGGAAAGCTTGCTCACATAGTAGATATTGATGTTAAACTTAAATAGAAATGGGGACCACTAAAGTGTAATATATAATGGGCAACAAGGTGGCATAGATGGGTACAGCTCCAGGCCTGGAATCAGGAAGACATGTCCCTGAGTTCAAATCTGGCCTCAAACACTAGCTACGTGACCGTGGGAAAGTCATTTAATTCTGTTTGTCTTGGTTCCTCATCTGTCAAATGAATTGGAGAAGGAAATGGCAAACTACTCCAGTACCTTTGCCAAGAAAATACCAAATGGGGTCACAAAGAGTTGGACAAGACTGAAAAACAACTAAAGAAAAACCATATCTTAAAGATCCCTATAGGCTATCTGTGTTCAAGATTTAGAAAATGTTTTTCAAATGTTATCTCATTTTATTCTTACAATAACTGTGGAATATTTGTGCTATTATTCCCATTTTACAGATAAGAAAACAGAGAATGAAAGAAGTTAAGTGATTTGCTCCAAATAACTAAACTAGTAGACATTTGAGGCAGGATTTAAATTTCTAATTCCAGGTCCAGTGCTCTATCCACTGTATTTCAATTTCATTTATGCCTACCTACTTAAAAAATTTGGTTGCTATTGTTTTTTCATAGTTATAGATAGTGTGCACGTCTAGTTTGTCTAGTTATATTTTCTTCACTTTTATCACTACTTATATATTTCCATGTTTCTTTGTGTTTTCCAAATTTACAATTTTTTACAGTTTGAGATTTTATTACATTGATATAATAATATGACATTTATATAATACCTTAAAGTTTATAGAAACATAACATATTATTTGGTTCTTACAACAAATCTGTAAGGTTGGTACTACAAATAATATGGTTCCTATTTTACAGATGGAGAAATTGAGGCTTAGACATGTTAAGTGACTTGCTCAGGGTCACAGAGCTAGAGAGGCAGGACTGGAATTGACATCTTTCTGTTTCTACTTTTTTATCCACCATATAACACTGCTTCACAGTTCTCTCAGCTATTTCTCAATTTCTAGACACAAGTTATTTCTAGACATTTGTAGTTGTTACTGTTATAAAAGCAGCTGTGAAGACAATACTTGTAGATCATAGTATCACATGTTGAGCCTTTTGCAAATCCAATATTCTTCTACTACAATGCACTTAAAAATGTTTACTTTCTGCCTTAGTAATAATTCTAAGGACAGGGACTAGTTTAAGGGAGTTAAGTGACTTGCCCGTGGTTGCACGGCTAGGAAATGTCTGAGATCAAATTTGAACCCACAACCTTCTTTCTCCAGGCCTGGCACTCTACTGTGCTGCAGCTCCTTATGATGTACTTTTTGAAAATTTTAATATTATCCTTAAGATAAAATCTCAGTAGTAGGGTAACTAGGTTAAGGTCAGTTACAAATTTTATAGCTTTTATTTTATACTGCCAGATTATATTCTGAAATGATTGCATAGATTTATAGTTGTATCAATCCAAAATGAACAAATAAATGTTTATTAGGGGCTCTCTACTTACTAAGTCATGGAGATAAAAAGGGAAATAAGACAGTTTCTGCCCTCTAGAAACTTCTATTCTATGGGAGAGAGAAAAGGAGAAGATACAACATATAAGTAGAGAAATCTAGACATGATAATTTGAAGATGAGGAAGAAAACATTATTATAAAAGGGATCCAGGGGGGAAAAAGTTCTGTAGAAGATGGCACATGAAGTGGAGCTTGAAGGAAATTGGGAATTCTAAGAGATGGAGGAGAGGAAGCAGTTCTTTCCATGCACAAAGATTGGTCTGAGCAAAGACACAAAGGTTAGAGAGATATGGTAGTAAGTTTGAGGAACAGCAAACCATAAAGTTTGGCTGAAACAGAGTATGTGAAAGGAAGACATGTAATAAACCTGGAAAGGTAGGCTGGATCCAGATTGTTGTTTGGTGGAGTCTGATTCTTCATGATTCCATGGACTGAAGATATCCATGAGTTTTCTTGGCAAGGATCCTGGAGTGGTTTGCCATTTCTTTCTCCAGTGGGTCTTTTTGTCATACAAAGGTTAAGTGACTTGCCCAGGGATGCGTAAGAAGTATCTGAGTCCAGATTTGAACTGAGATCCATACCTAAGGCTTTTAACCCCTGAGATACCTACCTACCCCAAAGGAATATAGAGATCAAGTGATTTGTATAAAGATGGGGCAGATTGGCAATGCTTGACAATGGAGTCACAGGATCACACAGTGTAACAATAAAGGGAGCTTGTAACCAATGTTTGATAGATGAGAGAGAGAGAGAGAGAGAGAGAGAGAGAGAGAGAGAGAGAGAGA
>NC_058130.1:595750275-595764642 GCF_016433145.1 Gracilinanus agilis
TGTGATAGATAAGAAGAGGAAATTGAGTATATTCTGCCATACATCTTAGTTTTTTTAGGAAGGAAGGTTTTAAGGATTTTAGAAGAAGGAATGATTTGATTTCATGTACTAAACTTCTATATGGGACATCAGTCCAAAAGGAATGGGAAATTCTTAAGCACGAAGTTCATGGAGAGTTGGTATCTAAAATTATCTTTAAACACTTGAGCACCATCAACCTCCAGAAAAATAATTGATGGAGACTGAATTCAGATCTAATTTTTAGTGTTTTTTACTTTGTATTCTTCAAGAATTTTTTTGGAAAAGATGTCTTGCACAACTTGACCATTATGGAAATACATTTTGCAAGATCTCACATGTATAAACTACATCAAATTGCTTCCCATCTGAGGGAGTGGGAAAAATAGGCATGAAGGAGGAAGGGAGAGAGAGAAAAAATGTAGAACTCAAATTTTTAGAAAAGAAAAATGTTAAATATTATTTTGCATGTAATTTGGAAAAATAAAATGTCATTGGAAAAAAGAAAGACTAGTGTACTGAGCTAAATATAATAATACGAAACAAAATGGAAAAGCTTTCACCTGGGTTAAAACAACCAGTTTCACAAATAAAAGATGGAAGAGGGATATGAGATTGCAATTTGAAAAGGATCTGAGGGTTTTAATGGACTTCAAACTCAATATGAATTGGAAATGTGATCTACTTAAAAAAGCTAATGTGATCTTGTTCATTCTACCTTAGGAGAGTATAGCTTCTAGGAGTCAACTGACAGATCTTCTGAATTCTACCCTAGTAAGAGCACATTTAGAGTTGTGTGTTCACTTCTGGGTGGCACATTAATAATTTGGAGAACATCCAGGGGAAGGCAACCAGAATGGGTGTATGGTTTTGAGTTCATATCATATGAAGATTATTGAAGGAATAGGAGATAAATAGTTAGAAAAGTCAAGTGAGAGATGCAATGAGCAACAGATAGGATTACTGATGAAATGAAGGCTTGATCTTGGATTACGATTTATTAAACAATGTTTTGCAGTTGACCAACAAATTGGGACTAGGTCCCTTCCTCAGCTTAGGGCTGGACTCCATATAAAGGGGGAGACAAATTTTATGCATTTAAAAGCAATTAATCAAATAAGACCAATTAATTTAAAAATTGACTCCACTGTCTTTCTGTTCAACATAACTTAGGTCCTTGATTAAGAAAACAGCAGGTACAGGTGGTTCAATTTCCTAACCATGTAGGGCTAGGTTCAAAGAATGCAATAAGCCTTTCTCTCAGTTCTGAAAATTAAATAAAGTTTTCTCACAGGGCAAAATTTGGACTAGTTCCATAACTGAACAGAAAAGGAACTAACCTAACTCTGAAAGTGAGCTATAAGATGGAGTCAGTGTGGTTCACTGAGTTCCCATAATTAACCACTTCTTGTCCTAATCACCTCAATTTTCTCACAGGTATGATAGCTGAACTGTCATATGGAAGAACTAATGCAAAGGGAGGTAAGCAGGGGGGGGGGACAGAAATGATCACAAAAATGGAAATGAAAAGATCAAACATAAAAAAACTCACAACCACAGAAAATAAAAGTTTCAATATTGCAAAGAACAAATCTAGGCCCAAAGAAGAGATATGAGAAATCACTTCCCTTCACTCCTTTGGAGAGGCAGAGGGTCAATGAGTGTGGAAATATTCATATAATATTAGATTTTTTTCAATGTTCTAATTAGTTTTGTTAGATTTTTTCCTCTTCTTTCTCTTTTTCTTAAAAAAAAACTTGCTACAAAGAATGGCTTTTTAAAAGAAGGTTAGGGAGAAATATAAATGAAGTAAAATTTAAAGATACCAAAAAAAGTTCATTAAAAATAAAATTATTTTATATATATATATATAAATATATATTTATATATTTTATAAATTTATATATATTATTTTATAAAAAAGTTCATTAAAAATAAAATTATTTATATATATAAATATATATTTATATATTTTATACATTTATATATATTATTTTATAAAAATTGTAAAAGTTCATTAAAAATAAAATCATTAAAACAAAAATCTTTTGGTCATTATGGATTGGGAAATATGTATTATCTTATAAATTTGTATCATATACATATATGAATCTCAAAGATTTTCTTCTTGTTTCTTTTCATTTTAAGTAGATTAGTTTTATTGTATGAAAATATTTTAAAATATGATCAAATCTATCTTTTTGTCTCCAATAATATTGTTTATTCTATATGTGATAATTTTCTCTACAATTGAAGTTAATAATTCTTTTTTCCTAACTCTTATAATTTAAAAAGTTTAAATATCACTGTGACAATTAAAATTTATTATAGTATATAGTATAATATGAGTTTAAACTCATTTTTGAGTTTAGACAAAGAGAAAGGGAGAAAGAGGGAGAGACAGAAAAAAAAAGAGAAGGTGCATTTCTGGATTTGTTATTGTTCCATAAATATACTTTACTTTTAAAAATCTGATGTTAAATAGTTTAATAACTACTGTTTTATAATTTATCTAAAAATCTTATAGATAAATCCTCCAATTTCTTCATAGTTCTTCTTGAAATTGTTTTTGCAAATATATTGTTATTGTTTTATATAGCTACATAGAGGTCAGTTGCATTGAATGGTATTGAATGTAGACATGTTAATCTATAAATCCATTTAAGAAAAAATGATATAGTATAATGGCCCTTTAAGTGATTAATTCCTCCTTAAATTTTTTATGACACATTTTATTTTGGCACAACAGATATTTTCCAAGAAACATTCCAATAAACCCCTCACAAAGTACATTTCCCAAACTTAGTTAAGGAAAGTACCTAAGACTGTTTGGAACTGACAGCATGCTTCATTTTTCATTTCTATAATATAACCATAAAGAACAGAATTCCAAGTGAAGAATGGACTTCTTACCCAAGTTGTGCTATAAATCTTTATCTATGGGATCATTAAAAAACAATGGAAATCTCTGAGGTCAAACTTGAACCCAGGACCTCCTGTCTCTAAGCCTGGCTCTCAATTCACTGAGCCACCTAGCCGCCCCCTCCCTATTGATCATATTAGCAAATAGGAAATGATTTATCTATGTAAGGTTCATTCCTGAGTTATGTTTTGTGATATTTTCATACTACTCCTAATAATAGCAGCTAACATTAACTAGTGCTTCCTTACTACATGCCAGGTACTGTTCTAAGTGCTTTAGAATTATGATCTCATTTGATTGGGAAGTTGGTGTTGCTATTATCCCCATTTTACAGGGGAGGAACCTGAAGCAAACAGAAAGTATTGACTTGCCCAGGGTGACACACCTAGTAAATATCAGATGTTGTATTTGAACTCAGGTCTTCCTGACCCTCGGCCCAGAACTCTATTAATTTTTTTTAAACCCTTACCTTCCATCTTGGAGTCAATACTGTATATTGGCTCCAAGGCAGAGGAGTGGTAAGGGCTAGGCAATGGGGGTCAAGTGACTTGCCCAGGGTCACACAGCTAGGAAATGTCTGAGGTCAGATTTGAACCTAGGACTTCCTATCTCTAGGTCTGGCTCTCAATCCACAGAGCCACCCAGCTGCCTCCCTACCATATATCTCTTTATGGAGAAGACTCGTGTCAGTAACATGATCCACTGTCAAAGAGTTTGGGATGACTTCCAGAGCCTTGGTCTTTCTTCAGAGGTCCAGTCCCTGAGAAAGCATTAGTATCTCCTCCTCCTTTTCTCCTTTGGAATCCTTCTCAGTGTGTTCCTGTTTACTCCTTAGCTTCTCCTTAGCTTTCTCCTTAGCTTCTGCCCTAGTGTCTTCCAGTGCCTTTGCCTAAGTCTCTGCTATCTCCTCCTACCGATTCTGCCTTAGCCTCCATCGCTTCTCCTTGATCCACCTTGAATCATTATTGCTTCTATCTTCATTGCTATGGCCTCCTGAGCTGTCCTCACTCCATTGGGTGGATATTTAGGACAGATGGGTTTAATTGGAGTACCAAAGTAATACAAGGTAACCACAAGCTTCTCCAGGGCAGCGATGGGCTGGACAGGGCTGGTGATGAAGCCACTGCGCACAAACATATATTTCATAGAGGGAACAAGTCAAATCAGGGAAAGAGTTCAGGGATCTTAGGGACAAAGGCAGAGACTTTAGTGAGTAGGAAGAGTACAACTGAGCTGGATAGGAGATAATGGGAACAGAGATGCAACTAATTATTTCAGAGCCTAGGAAAACCACTGCCTGCAATAAACCCCACTAGATGGAGCAGAGAATGCACTCTGAAATCAACTATATCATATAAAAACAATGCATGAAGTTATTAAGATAAATTCAGTCAAATTCAATTGAATAGTGTAGGGGACAGAATTTCTGAGATGGAAGGGACCTTGGAGATCGTCTAGTCTAATCCATAGTATTTAGAGACACTCACTCTTTTTTATTTTACCATAGCTTGTGAGAAAAGTAATATTGGGAATATTACCATTCCTTGATTGTTTTCTTTTTTTTTTAAACCCTTAACTTCTGTGTAATGGCTCCTTGGTGGAGGAGTGGTAAGGGTGGACAATGGGGGTCAAGTGACTTGCCCAGGGTCACACAGCTGGGAAGTGTCTCAGGCCAGATTTGAACCTACAATCTCCCATCTCTAGGCCTGACTCTCAATCCACTGAGCTACCCAGCTGCCCCTTTGATTGTTTTCTTTTAAGAACAAGCTATTCTGACAAAGAATGTTCCTTCAGATATACTATAAAAAATTTTCAAGAGGAAACAAATTGCTAGCAAACATGATCACTACTAGTCACATTCTTGCTCTAATGGAACAGGGATCATTAAGACAGGATTCTTACCCTATATTCCCTGTCTTAGCAAATATGATGACAGGCATAACAGAAGTATATAGACAAGCATCAGAGACAGTAAATGCAGACCTATCAAGATGGAGCAACAATGTAGTGGAAAATATGATGATGAACTGGAAAGTGTGTGGTCTTCATGTGATTATAGTTGCAACACTCCATAGTTAATGGGCTAAAGCGATACTGTCTTGGTGATGTCAGAATATGTAAAGTTTCTTTTTCTTCCAACTTCCCATTCTCTGTTTTAGTTATAGTTCCTTTCCCAATTATAGCTTCAATTTCCTCATGTTTTTTAACCATAAAAAAGTTTTACAAGGCATCATAGTCAAAAAATTCACCTCCAGTGGCCAACCTCCTATATATAAGTTTCTCTATATTTTCACTAGGGAGCAGTCTAGTGGCTCAGTGGATTGAGAATCAGGTCTTGAGATAGGAGGTCCTGGGTTCAAATGTGGCCTCAGACACTTCCTAGCTGTGTGACCCTGGGCAAGTCACTTAACTCCCATTGCCTAGCCCTTACTACTCTTCTACCTTGGGACCCATATACAGTATTGATTCTAAGACAGAAGATAAGGGTTAAAAAAAAAAAGAAGAAAGAAAGACTGGTTCTCAGGGAGGTGATGGTCTACTTCTGGGAGCTAGAAGGGCTTGCCAGAGCGTGTACCCTTTTGACACAATTTTCTGGAATGCCAAATCTTCTCCACACCATGGGGAGGTACTAGAGTAGGATATCACTTAGGTGAATTGTCTATTTTTCCTTACTTTCCTAAACTTAGTCTTAATTACTCCAGGTAAAAAAAAATAATAATGTTAGACTATAGATTAAGACAAATAACTGTCCAAACTCCTAACTCAAAAGCTCAAAAAAACAGACTTTAGTTCAAGACATACTATGGCTAATAATCAAGCATAAAATACTTTATGTTGGAAATAATCTGAGGTTTCATCAATGTGGACACTTTCTTCACTGATGCAGATAAAAGCCTTCCTGTGCTTTAAGATTGCTTTGCTCTGGTCAAAGAGAACAACTTCTGGGGATGAGCCATTATGCTATTAATTAGGTTAATCCTGGGATAGTAGACATACAATCCAATTCTAGGCCTGTATTTAAGGCCTTTCCAGCTTGGTAGAATTTGCCAGAGTTCATGCTTTACTGGCATAGCCTGTAAGCATTTAGCCATCAGAGTAAGATTTCAGTTGGGGTGAATATAAGATATGATAGGATTAGATATAATAGCTTTGAAATGACACCTGTGAATTTAGGGATTTCTCTGAAATTATATCTCAATTCTTGGCGTAAAATTATCCCAATAATGCGCTATTTTAGCTTGAAGTTTTACTTGTGTAATTGTGTACATGTATATGTGTGTGTATATACAGTCATACACATATGCATACATATAGACTTGTACTCTTTTTTCTTCCATTAAGTTTTTGAAGTAATTATTTAATTATATATAAAGAATATATAATATGACACTATAGAATTACTTATATATAATGTAAATAATACAAATTATTAAAACAATTATCAAAACAATAGAAAAGAATTTAAATCTGGCATTTTGATCTATCTAAAAACGTTACTAGGCAGCCCAATGGAACTTACAAAAATTATGGCTGTAAGAAGATAATATTCAAAGAGTGACTGGCCCTTTGGAAAAGCAGTAAATACTTCCCTAACAATAGGAGTAAAATATATTTCCTTTAGATGTCCAACTAACAACAAAAACTCAAATTCATATGGCATTGGTATTCTGAAGAGACCATTTATGTAATGAACTTTTTAAAAAGTCTGTAAGTGGCATAGTGGATAGAATGCCAGACCTGGAGTCAGGAAGACTTATCTTCCTGAGTTCAAATCCAGCCTCAGACACTAACTAGATAGAAGATTTGCAACCCTGGAAAAGTCACTTAACCCTGTTCAGTGACCATTTTAGGCCATACTTATAACTCCTTCCTCTGAATTTATACAGCCCTTACTTAGTAATACTTCTTTTACATTCTTTATCTGTGAAACAAATATATTATTTCTATTTTTTGTTTGTTTTTAACACTTTTCATTTACGTCCAATTCTTCATGACCTCATCTGGATTTTTCTTGGCAAAGATATTGTAATGGTTTGACATTTCCTTTTCTAGTTCATTTCATAGTTGAGGAAACTGAGGCAAATAGGGTTAAGTGACTTGCCTAGGATCACACAACTACTAAATGCCTGAGATTTTAACTCAGAAAGATGAATCTTCCTGACTCTAGGCCCAGCAGTCTATCTACTGCACCACCAATTCTACTTCATAGGACTACCATGGAGAACAAATGATATACTATATATAAAAGATCTGGGGCTGGGTTTCAGAAAGCATGATGGTTAGTTTTCTAGACCAGTCCACAAAAGTCTATTTAACCTATTATAGAAATCAACTATAACTCTGGTATCAAAAATACTATTTTTTAAAAACTCTTATCTTCTCTTAGAATCAACAGTATTTATTGGTTTTAAGGTAGAAGAGTAGTAAGGTCAAAGCAATGAGGATTAAGTGACTTGTGTCAAACAGCAAGGAAGTATCTGAGATACCTCCCCTCTCCAGTATTGGCTCTCTATCCACTGAGCCACCTAGATGCCACCAGTAGTGCTGTTACTACTAATAGAGCAATGATTTCTCTCTCCCCAGCCAGCTCCAAATATTCAACCCAGCCTCTTTTCCCTCTAGACTACTGGATCTCCTGAGATCACATCCTGGGTGACAATCATCTTGGGATCACCAACCTGAGGCTGTGCTATATGCTAAGTGTAGAGTCAGGAGCTGGTGAGTGTAAATACAAATGTCTCCAAAATTGAGATGGATAGAGATAAGAATGAAGAATATGAAGATGATGATGAAGATGAAGAAGAGTGAATAAAACAAAGGTATAATTCCTACTTCTTGTTTGTTGTTCATCATATTTTAGTTGTCACCAACTTTATATCAAGTTGTTCTCAGACTTTGGATTATGCTTCATGTCCTATTTGACTTTCCAGTCCAGCTATTTCCTTGCCATCTGCCCTCTTGTCTCACCTACTCCTTGCCCCCTAAACACTGTCCCCCAAACTTCCCACCTCTTGATGTAGGAACAGAAATCATATCAATACTACCATTACCTCTGGAAAGAGTGGGACAGTTAACTAACTTATGGCTCTATTAACCATCCCAGTGGCTACCCAAACTAAAACACTCAACACTCTTTCTTGGCTACCACTATGGGATATATCTTAGTGCACTAAGACTTTTGGGATACTCTGTATGTATTATCTCCCTCTGTTGGAAAGTAAGCTCCTTGAGGGTAGGGAGCCTATCTCACTATATCATGTTTATATCTCTAGATCTTGGCATATAGTAGGCACTTAAATATTTTGCATTTATTTAATTAGGTGAAATTTCCTACTAACATTTATTAGATACTATTTCCTACCAACAGAAGTAAACTTCTAGGAAAAACTATCTGTATGAATAACTTCTGCTTCCTCTCCTCTTCTCAATCCCTTTAAATCTTCCTTCTGGCCTCATCATTTAAATGGAACTGTCCTCTCTAAGATTACCTGTGTCTCTTACTAGCCAAATATGATGGCCTCCTTATAGTCCTCATCCCCTTTGACTTTTCTATAGCATTAAATACTACTGATTTACTCTTTCATTTATATATTTTCATGACACTGCATCCTTCTAGTACTTCAATTTGGCCACTTCTCCTCAATATCCTTTATTAGATGGTCATCCATATACCTCTGCCATGTGTGGATGCTCTACATGGCTCTGCCTTGGGCTCTCTTCCCTTTTCTCTCTACCTTTATTTTCTTAGTAATCAGCTTCCATGAGTTTGACATTCACATTTATGAAATTGTCTCAAAGGTCTATATTTCTAGCCCTCATTCCTCTCCTGAATTCTAGTCCTGCATTACCAACTACCTATTGAACTATCTGTTGAACATTTCCAACTGCATGCCTTTTAAATTCTTGAACCTTAGAACTCTTTATCATTTTCCTCCCAAACTCTCTCTTCTTCATTTCTTCCCTATTTCTGTTGAGGATTTTCCCATCTTCCCATTCTCTGAAGTTCCCAACATTAGAGTCACTCTCAACTCTTCATTTTCTTTTCTTTTCATGTCCATTCAGTTGTCAGTCTTTCTGATTCTATCTCCACAATATATCTTGTCTCAGTTTCCTTTTCTTCATTCCCACTGCCACCCTATCCAGGATCTCCTTTCACTTGATATTTCACTACTTTTCTAAGTAATCTTCTAGGTGCTAATCTCTCCTCTCCATAGTCTATCCTCCATATTGCTGTCAAATTGATATTCCTAAAGTACAAGTCTGACCATATCATTTGCATCTCAAGAAGCTCCAGTGACTTACAATTGTCTCTAGGATAAAAGGCAAGTTTCCCTGTTTCATATTTAAAGCTAAACTGGCTTTAGCCAACCTTTCTAGAGTTACTGCTTATCATACCCATTCGCACACTCCTCTATGTTCCAGTCAAATGGATTTTAACTTCTAATACATACATACACATACACACATACACACACACACACACATATATGTGTGTGTTATATATATACTTCCTATTTCTCTGCCTTGTCATTGGCTGTTTTCTATATCTGGAATGCATTCTCTTCTCACCTTCATCTTGTGAAATTAATAACTATCATCAAGGCTCCTCTCAAGTGCCAACTAGCCTCATCCCTTCAGTTGTTATTGTCTCCCCATTGGAAATTGCTTTGTGTTTATGTCTATTTTTTTATTGATTTGTCTGTGTTTATAATGTTTCCTTTCAATAAGCATGTAGTACAGTTCCAAACATATAATTGGGACCTAATAACTACTTATTGAATGAATAAAAATAATCAAAATCAATGATAGCTTTTAGTTCAACAGAAAAATATGATTATATGTTGTATTTCTAGCTAGAAACAGCCACATGTTCTTAGCTTTCTTGAGCTTTTCTGTCGATTCATAGTGATGTAGGAAAATACTTCAAAGTCCTGTTGTGAGATCTATTTGTCAAACTGTTTTTTAAACTCCAACTTTCTATAGAAACATAAGTTAGTATAATTGTATTTCATTTGTAACCTTTTTTATATTACCTATATGTCCTACCACATTCTTCATCCTATTCCAGAAAGCTATCCTTTATTAAAAAAAAAGTGTAAACTGAAATAACCAACATATGGATCGTCTGACATCATAAACAAACTCCAACAATCATGGTCCCCTCCTTCTTCAAAAAGCTATACTTCTGTTCTCAGTATTTTTCTTGAAGCTTTGTGAGTCACTGTTAGATCTTGGAAATTGTATTTGACAGTTTTGTTTAAAATAATGCTACAATTATAGAACAGTTTATTTTAAGTTATAAAGGATATTTTGGAATTTATCTTTGAAGTAAAAGGATTTATCATCTGTTGATTTAAGAGGAATGGCATCTTCCTGGTGCATAATTCTTGTTACTTTATTGTATCATCTTTGGTTTTCAATAGGTGCTAGTTTTTATAAAATTATTGTAAGGGGTTGATTTCTAATGAATGTAAACAAAGAAGGCCTAGATTTTTCAGTCAAATTAGTGAAATCATTCAAAAGTGTAAACTAGACCTTTCCTGGATCAATTGAACAATTAAAAGTATAAACTAGGTATGTCCTTAGTCAATTTAGGTGAGTGAAATAACTTTGATCATTGGATGATCATATAGGAAATGCATGGAAAATGATTGAAGGAACTAGCCATACCTCTGGACTAAGTATATTACAATATGTCATTTGGTAATTGTGCATTCTAGCAGTACAATTATAGCAAAAACTTTCCAGCAGAAGATTCCAGTAACTAGCCATTCTAGAGGTAGTCAAGGGAATTCCCCTTGGAAGGGAAATATTGAGCCCTCTCTCTCCTCTACTCCAACCACTTGATCAAAAGACAAAATTATGGATTTCTCTAGGTTGAAGATTTAGCATGAGGAGCTCAGAGATATTACTAAATAAACTTAGCCGAGGACGAATGAGCCATCTTCAAGGATGGCACCAGCCTTTCTGAGTCCAGAAAAAATTACAATTAAGGGAAACTTCATGAAAACTTCAAATGGAGGAAAAAATACAGTTGATTTCTGGTATTTGTGAGTTGTCCTTTGGTCATATGTCCTACCAGAGTTTGATAGCGTTCTCCCAATAGACACTATCCATAATTGTGGGAAAGCATGTCCCAGACTTTTAGGAAGAATGTTTTGTATCAACTGTCTTGTGATATTATTTTGGGAAATAATCTTTTATAAAAGTTAATGAACTCTGTCCAGCTCATTGATAATCAATTGGGAACACACTAGAGAGGGCCTCATGAGCAACAATACTAGGAAAAACTCCAGCTCTTCAAAGTTTTTCTTAGAACCTTGAGAGGGGAATAGTAGCTACCCTAAAGTCTCAGTTTGCCAATTTCCCCTTCTGGTTCTGTTTTTGATTATCTCAACTTCGTAGTTATAGCTCGGCTACTGTTGGCTCATCTGGAAGCTTTCCTCAGCCCCTAGGGCCTCCTTGCCTTGGAACAGCTTATTATCCCTTTGGCCTGCTTACCTTAAAATATCCTTTCATAAGGTGCGCGCTGTCTCCCATTGACAAATTCCCCCCAGACCTCCCATTTTGTGGAGGGGCTAAGACTGACCTATCTGTATTCTCTTCTTATCCTCTTCCTACTTTTCTGGACTTAAAACTCATGCCATCTACCTTTCAGCTCACGTTTGTATGTTATCTTCTATTAGAATGTAAGTTCCTTGAGGAAAGGGATTCTCATTCTTTTCTCTTATATTTATCTGTGTCCCCAGCACTTAGCACAGTGTCTAGCATACATGCACTAAGTGCTTAATAAAAACTTTCTTCCTTCCTTTCCCCCTTCTTTCTTCTCTTCCTTCTTCCCTTCCTTCCTCATGGGAATTAGAGAATTCTGAGTGAAGACTAGATGGACAAAATTTGTGCTTAACTACATTCTTACGCTCCTTAAGAATAATTTTTTTGTAGTTTCTGGTAACAATGATCTGATTTAATAACACCATAATGAACCCCTCTATTTCAGTATACATCTGATTGACTCAGTCATTTGTAGGATACTTTGCTGAGCTATTATTAGCTGAGTTTATGTAGATATTACTCAGGGCGCTCCCTTTTATTCTGTTCTTGGATTTTAATTGTTTTGTAGGATCTATCCTATAGTGAACGAATATCAGTTATATTATATCTTTCTTCAGATATTTATTATCAGCCTTTTATATTGCTCTGTGAAGTCGTGTTGGTTTCTTCAGTAAGTATTTCTTTAAATTTTTAGCTTTTTGATCATTTTTTCTGGGAACATCCATCTTTTTTCCTTCGTTTTTTTAAAAACCCTTATTTTCTGTCTTAGTAACTAACCACTCTAAGATAGAAGGTTAAGGGCTAGGCAAATGGGGTTAAATGATTTGCCCAAGGTCATAAGTCTAGGAAGTTCCTGAGGCCAAATTTGAACCTAGGCCCTCCCTCAGGCCTGGGGCTCTATCTACTGTACCACCTAGCTGCCCCCTTTCTTCTTATTTTGAAGGGAAGTAATAACCTTTTGATAATGTGGCAGGTCCCATATCTTGTAAGTATTGTGCCAATTTTTGTTTGAGTATTTTCTAAATCCATTGTTATCCAGGTTAATATTCTAAAGGTGTACATAGACTGGAATTTTAAAGGTGTTAATTGCTCAGAACAGGGCATTCTCATTGAGCTCTGACTTCAGGATGCCAGTGTATCATTTGAAATATATAGCCATAACTTTCTCCTTGATAATTTTGTACTAATGATGTTCCTGAAAAAGACAAAAATATTTACAAATATCACATTTGTCCTCTATGTTCTATTTGTCTCTTGAGTTTATGTTTGATGGAATTCAGATCTAAATAGACCTAGGATAGTGATGGCAAATCTTTTATTTTTTATTTATCTTCTTTAAAAAATAACTAATTTATTTTAAAATGTTTTTCCATGTTTCCATGATTCATTTTCTTTCCCTCCCCTCTTCCTTCCCCCTACCCAGAGCCAACAAGCTATTCCACTGGGTTGTACTTGATACCTATTTCCATATTATTCATTTTTGTTATAGAGCAATTTTTTTTAAAAGCCTAGTCCCCAAATCACATATCCATATATACATGTAATAAGTGATGTCATGTTTTGGTTTTGCATTTCTACTTCCATAGTTCTTTCTCTCAACATGGATAACATTCTTTCCCATAAGTCCTTCAGGAGTGTCCTGGCTTGTTGCATTGCTACTAGTAGCAGAATGATGGTGAACATTTTAGAGATGGAGTGCCAGGTCCTATCCTCCCTCACCCCACCCTGTCCTGCCCCCTTACCCCAGATAAGGGAGGAAAGAAGAACTCCCATTGGGCTGCTAGGCAGGGGGGCAGATAAAGTAAGGAATGCCCTCAGACACAAGGAGAGGGGGGAGGGGAACAGCTCTGCCCTGAGTCCCTCTGGCTTTCTAGTAATGAACTCTGGAAGATGACTCCAGGCGTGCCCAAAGAGAGGGCTCTATGTGCCCTTTTTGGCATATGTTCTATAGGTTCACCACCACAGAACTAGGACAAATTACTATCCTCTCATTTTTGTATGCTTAGTGTTTGGCAAACTATTATGAAGGCCAATAAAATAATTGATTCATAATTGAATGAAAGCATTGAGATGCAGGCTTTTTTTTTTTTTTTAGACTCTCTGAGCTGAATAATTCTAGTAGCAGACAATACAAGTTGACATGCTCTTTTCTCTAATCCCACAGAATTTTGATTTCTTCTCTAGGATCTTATGTTTTAGAAAGCTTTCATTTCATGTAGTTTGAGGTTTTTGAGTGTTTAGAATTCTTAAGAAATCTTAAAAACATTGTTCTTAAATTTATCTGAATTTATATTAGGTGATTAAGGATGATAGTTTTATCTGTTGTACTCTGGTTAGGGTATGATTTTTTGTTGATTTCTCAAGGATATTTTGAAGTTTGAATTTGTAGCATAGGAATTTATTAACTTTTAATTTTTGAATAGCAATCTTTTGTATAATTCTGCTCACTAGATCATGTCTTTCTTAATATTTGGTAGGTACAATAGTAACATTTTTCAACCTAGAGTGATATGTTGCCCAATTTCCACTATTTTCTTGGAAAATGTGCATTGATTTATAAATCCTAGATCCTTAAGAATGAGTTTCCTGCATTTACCTGGTCCTATATTGCTATCATAAGCCTGATATGAAGGGACAAACCTGATGCCCATAATCACCTGGAAATAAGATTGATCCAGAAAATTTGAGAATAAGAGTTTGAATAGATGAGCCTGCCTCTATTTTTGTAAGCCAATAACTTGACAGATGTTTAAGGCATCTTTGTCCACATATTTCTGGTTTAGTTTCTTCTTCTTATTGCTTTCTTTCATTTTTTTCTTCTTCTTTTTCTTCTTCTTCTTCTTCTTCTTCTTCTTCTTCTTCTTCTTCTTCTT
>NC_058130.1:595765027-595803361 GCF_016433145.1 Gracilinanus agilis
TTTTTTTTTTTTAACCCTTACCTTCCATCTTAGAATCAATACTGTGTATTGGTTCTAAGGCAGAAGAGTGGTAAGGTCACACATCTGGGAAGTGTCTGCGACCAGATTTAAACCTAGGACCTCCCATCTCTAGGTCTGGCTGTCAATTCATTGAGCCACCCAGCTGCCCCCACTATTCTTTAAAAATACAGTTTAACATTTTGTTTATTGTCGTGGAAGTTGAATAAATGAAAGCATTTGAATGTAAACTCATCTCCTATAGGCTCAATGAAAACATCTTTAAGGATAACTCCAGTAGCAGACAAAAAAAGGGATGATATGTACTCTATCTTCTTCCCATATTACTTTGATTTCTTCTGCTAAGTTTTTATATTTTTAATTCTAAAAAGTCTGAACATTTTGAGTATTTGATGTGGTGACAGCTATTCAAACTGTCATTCTTAAATTTTCTGGATCAATGTTATCTCCAGATGATTATGGCATCAGTTTTGTCGCATGACAATGCTTTGATTTGAGTATAGTTTATTTGTTGAAATCTCAAGGATGTTTAGAATCTATTTTTAGTATGAGATAATATTTTAGAACTGTTATTAGTATGCTCCAAGAGCTGTTATTAACATACAGAAATTATCGGGTGACTGTCTCCAGAACTTTTGATTATGCCCAATACCTGGAAATTGAAGGGTCATCAAATTCAACCTCCTGAGGACATGGAGGCCCAGACATTGTGTCACTATCTCAGGGTCTCAAATAGCTAGTGTGGGGAGTGAGAAATTAGTGTGCTATTCTCAAGTTATTAAGAGTTATTAATACCTAAAAGCTGTTCCCTCTCCCTCCATCCATTTCTCTTACAAAGTTACCCTGACCCCTCCTTCAAGCAAGACAAACTTGGATTAAGTCTTTTGGAGTTTGTTTGGGAATTTGCCTGGAGCAGGAGTCCCAGGTTCATCATTTTAGGTCCAGAAAGTACCCAAAGACCCTTTTTCCTTAAAAGTCTCTACCATTGCAGCTTCTGCTATTGTATCAAGCTCAAAGACTGGGCTGATCCTCACATCAGCCTCTTCCACATAATCCAGTCCAGAACTCTTCTCTTTGTATCTATTTCCAATTTCCTGATCATTTATTATTATTATCATATTCTATTATTATTATAAATAATATATAATTACAATATATTAACATTTAAAATGTTAAAATGCTTGAATGTACCCATTGTAAAGCTATTCTCCAATTTCTTGAAGATGTTAATTAGCCTGAATGTGTCTATTCAAAATTCTGTCTCTAACCATTGTAAAAATATTATAAATGCTTCAGGGAGGCTTGATTGTATCAAGATTCTCCTATAAATAAGGGCTTTTTCTGTGAAATTTTGGGCATTTGTCTTGGGTCAGTGACAGGTAGAGCTCTGCATTTTCTCTGTAAATTCTTGGAGCGGGGCATCTATGTTGGGTCAATGACTTGAGACAGTCCCCCCTCCCCAATTTCTCTCTCTCTCTCAATAAAGCATTATATTTAAAGTGACGAATTCCCCGGGCCATATTTTTTAATAGTGCTTTAAGAGGGTGAGCTTTGAAATTTTCAAGGTCCCTTCAATTTCCACTTCATACCAGTGTGTGTTTTGAGGCAGAATTGGAACCTGGTTTTCTTGTCCTCAAATCCTAGGTGCTGTCCGCTGAACCATTAATCTCTTCTAGATATAAAATAATGGCAAGAAACACTACTGGTATTAGGGACATCAATGCTGGAAGGACACAGCAGAGGCAGTCAGTCCTTTCTGTGACTTCTAGGTGTATCTGGAAGTTTAATAGTATCGAACCTAGGACTACCAGAGTAAATAATTTCATTTCTCAAAATTAGGGAATTCCAAAGAAAAAGGAGCAACTAGAAACTGTTAGCTTCATTTATGTGAAAGTGCAGAAGGGAGGGAAAAAAATGAATTGTAAGTGAACTAGTTGAGGATAAGAAGGTGGTAAAGAAATGCCAGGAGGTGAGAAGAAAACCAGGTGAACTTTTTAGGAGCAGGATACAAATCCGAGAATTGCACCACTTTCCCCTAGCTACTTCAGGAACTCAGGAATTAACGCAATGACTCTCAGACACAGGAGCTGTCAGCAGAGATGACTTTTGGGAATCTCACTGGAAAAAAGCAGAGAATGGGAATTAAAATGCAGGGGTATGTCCGCTTGAGCAAGAATGGTGTAATGAAAAGAAATTGAATTTAGAGTCGAGGATCTATATTTAGACATTGGTTCTTTGTTTAAATTTGCTACCTGTGTAAACTTAGGCAAGTCACTTGTCTGGGTCTGAATTTCTCCCCACTGAAAAAAGGGGATTGAATAAGATGGTTTGTAGAAACCCTTCTTACTCTTAAGTCCTGTGATCCATGTGATCTAAGAAGAAACTGAAGCAAAAAGCTCCTCGGAGAATGGAGATCTCGCAGGGACGCGAGCCTCAGTAAGGAGATTTAGAGGGGAGATCTGAATCTGGCAGCAGCCCTCCCAGCCTTCACTCCCAGTTCTGAAGGAGGGTGAGGCCACGGAGGCGGAGGCTTCTCTCATTCTTTTGACTTCTCTCCTAGCCAGAGCTGGGCGGGACTGAGGGAGGGAATGCTCGAGTATTTGCTGACTCCCGCCCCCCTCTCTCCCAATACCCACCCTTTTGGGGCTGTCCTGGGTCCCTGCGGCCAATAAGAAGGAAGAGGAGGGGAGCGGGAAGCTGAGCGGGCTCAGTACCCGGCCAACTACTCCAGCCGTGGCTGCAGTGCCAGCTCCAGCGCTGCACCCCAAGGACTCGTCCCTGTCCTGTTCCGCTGCCACTCGGAGCTCAGTTTACGGTTGGCCTCCTCGCTGCGTCCCCTAAGCTCGTCTGTCCCTGGGGTCCAGTCACCACCCAGGCCGGGCGAAGACATCTGGGGGGGTAGCTCGTAGTGGGGGGCGGACGCGACAGCCCCCCTGAAAATGCAGGATGGCAGTAGAGCAGCCGCCGTCCAGCCTTGCTTACCGCACCACGGGCTCCACCTTGTTGCATCCGGTCAGCGACCTCCTGGGCATCCCGCTGGACCAGGTAACGGCGGGGATCCAGGGCTCCACCCTTCAGACCTATCGTGTGTCCACTGTAGAACTTTGAGGGAAGAGTAGTGGGGAGAAAGATAGATGTGTTCCGTAGGAGCCGGGTGGGGGAAAGTTAAATCTCTTAAACCCTTCGCGGAATTGCTGGCGAGAAGCGTGGGCCTGTTTTGCAACTGTAAGGAGTTACTATGCAAATGGAATATTTGCTTTTGAAAGGAAATGGGTGTAGTCTGAGGGGCAGGTTAAAGCGTGAACTTACATTTTTTAGGTCCCAGACTGCAGGACCTAAAATATTTGTCTCCCCTACTCTCTTGCTTGTATTGTAGCTTCTCGCCCCTCCCCCCAATCAACCCCCTTCCACCCCTTCCCTGGTAACAAATATCGACGGGACTATTTTCAATTCAGAATTTAAAATTTAAGAGCCTCATCACCTGTGCACTGTCAGAGACGTCTGATTTAGATATCAGTACAGTAGCGTGTTATTCACTTTTATACAACTTTACTGTGAAAATGTGCTTTCTGTTTACGGAATAAAAGAAGGCACTTGTCAAACTTCCCAAAGACAGGTAGAGAGGCGGTGTTGTCCATGTAGAAAGAATGACAAGCTGAGGTTCTCCCTAGTCTTTGGAGTGCCTTTGGTTAATTCGGAACCAGCTTATCTTGAGGAGTCTGCGGCTCCCGAGTATCTCTAGTCTAGAGCTAAGAGAAAAAGGATGACTCTGATTAGGCGAGTCAGTCGCTTAGTTACTGTTGGGGAATCATAAAATGTAAATGGTAAAAAGTGCAGGGCTATTCCTGGTTAGTTGGTTTGGGCCCTCTGGGCAGGTATGAATGATACTGTTGTCCTTTGTGTGTTGTGTTTTGGCACTTCTGCATTTTGGCCAGGCTTCTCTTTCCTTCTCTCCCTTTCACTTTTTGATCTCTTACTCGATCACTTTTCAAACATGACTACACCTGTTGCCCTTTCTACCTACATTTCTTTAGCTATGAGGAAGTGTTCCCTGAAAGTCTGCCTTAATCAGTCACTGTTTTCTGAGCCAATCTGCTATTATCCCCACTGTGAAGGATCTAACTGTAACCTCCACCTGACTAGTGCTTCATCAAAAGTTTCGAAACTGACAGGAAACTGGGAGATAGAACAGATGTTAGCTCATGTGTACATTTTTAAAGTTATGAGTAACTATCTGGGAGAGGTCTGGAGAGAGACTGTTGCATCTACCTATGGAGAGACACAAATACAACATTAAATCCTGAGCTGAAACAAAATAAAACTGTCTCCTAGTGTGGGGTGAACTCCTTCTGTCCTTCCGAAAAACCAAGGGTTTAAAAAAAAACCCAACCAAAACAAAACAAAACAAAAAAACCCCAACTTTATTCTTTTAACTGTTTTGCAGTGAAGACTTTCTCTTTTACAAAGAAGAGGGATGCATATTCATATTTGTTTGCTGTAGTTTGGGATTTTCTTTTTTTCCCCCACCTTCAATCTTCTGAATTTATATAAAGCAGCCTCTCCTATCAATTATTTCACCTCCATCTGTAGCATCACAAATCATTTTAGACAGTTGGAAAGCTTGGGAGGTAAAGTGGGAGGGAACTATAAGAGGAGGGTTTGGAAAGAGGAACTTGAAGACTAGGAGTTGGGGAGAGATATTTGAGTGAGAAAATTAGCTTTCTCTGTGTCAACTACCACATATCTGTTGGAAACATTGTGACCTTTATCACTTATGTGCATCTACCCTACCATCTCAGTGTGGAAGAGGCCCAAGCTTCAATCTGAGAAATTTTAGTATAGGACAGTAAAAGGCATACATTATTTGGGAGATCTAGTGTAAATTTCTACAGGAAAATGAGATTTTGACTAGAATATAGAATTGGGAATTTGGAGCTTTACTGACATTTATTTATTTATTTATTTCACTTTCAACAGCTTTAGGGGTAGCTCAATGCTCTTCTTATGTTTACTTTTCCCTTTTCCCCTGGCTACCAGTAACTATCTGAGTATGATCTGGGTGGAGTCTCACTTTTCCATCTCCCTCTCCTCAATGCGGACTATTATGATATTTTAATGAAGGAGGGGCAGAGCAGGGCAATAATTTTCACAGATTTTTTTATATCAAGATGGTATTAATTCTGCTTTTCAGTGGATTAGCAAATACTAATTCAAATCCAGTTTGACAATATTTCTGGAGTACCTACTTATTATGTACATGATATTGTGTACAGTTTTTTAAATTTAAACTTGAGCTATCTATAGCCTAGAGAATAATCAGCTTGAGAGAATACTTTTTCTGTCACTCTAAGTATTAAGAGCCTAAGTAGATATGAAGTCCTATAAAAATGAATTTTTTCCTCAGGCCAAATTGAATCTAGCAGGCAGAATAGAATGAGAAGTTATTTTAAAATTAAAATAGGCTATTGTTTTTATTTTTTCACAGAGCAAACATAAAAAAATTAATCTGACCATCCTATTTCTCCTCCCAGTAAATTATGCCCTTGAAGTCCTCTCTCCCAGAAGCCTTCAATACATAGCTTTGTAGTCCCCCAAAACAAATTTCCACTTTAGCCATGACCAAAAATGTCTGTCTCTTTCAGCATTTGAAGTTGAAGGAGTTAGTGATGTATTTAAATTTCATTCTTTTGGACTTCTGGTTAATCACTGCTGTAGATCAGAGTTCTAAACTCTTTCAAAGTTGTTTCTATAATGCTTTTATCACTATATAAGTTGTTCTTTATTTGCTTATTTTGCTTTTCCTTAGTTAATAAAAGACTTCCCAGTTTCTTCTGAAATTGTCAATTTTATCATTACTTATTTTTCTTAATATTCTATTACATTCATATGCTAAAATTTGTTTGGTCATTATCCAGAAAGCCTTTTAATTTCCAATTTTTAGCTACTAAATAAGGAGCTATTATTTAATATTCTTGTACATGTAGATCCTTTTCTTCTTCCTTTAAATATTTTTTTGGGGAGGGTATAGGCCTTGTAATGGTAAAGTTAGGTCGAAGAGCAAGCACAATTTGGTAACTTTTGGGGCATGATTCAAAATTGCTTTCCAGAATGGCTGGATAAATTCACAGCTCTACTAACACTATAATAGTATATCTGTGTTCTCACAGCCTTAGGAAGCTTTTAAGGCCTACTTCTAGGTACATAATAATATGTACCTGCAAAGTTCTTTATAAATCACATTTTTCTAAATGAAATATCTCCCATTCTCTTACCTGTGTCATTATCACTTGGATATATGTCTCCTGGACTTTTTAAGTCCCTTGACAGTAGGGTCTTGTGTCATTTGTAAAGTACTTTCTTATAATATAATATTTGTATTCTCTGTGCTTAGAATAGTGATTTGCATAAAGGAAACTAATAAAGTTTTGCTGAATTTTTCAGTGTCTTATTTTAAGAGATGTTTTATCTTAATTTTCAATTAGTTTTCAATTATCAGTTGAGTCCACACAACTTATCTGTTCCTTTCTTTTATCTCTTAGCACCAGCAGTTTATTATCTTGTAAACATTTAAATGTGGCATTGCAGTTTCTTGTCTTTCAGAGTAAAGAATCATTTCTTAATTTAAATCAGTGGTTCCCAAACTTTTTTGGCCTACCGCTCCCTTTCCAGAAAAAAATTACTTAGAGCCCCTGGAAATTAATTTTTTAAAATTTTAATAGCAATTAATAGGAAAGATAAATGCACCTGTGGCCATCACCACCTTCCTGGATCCCTGCAGCACCCACCGGGGTGTGGTGGCACTCA
This sequence comes from Gracilinanus agilis, assembly GCF_016433145.1. Lineage (NCBI taxonomy): Eukaryota > Metazoa > Chordata > Mammalia > Didelphimorphia > Didelphidae > Gracilinanus > Gracilinanus agilis. Next base: position 595,771,850 of record NC_058130.1, read on the forward strand.
CTTTGGGAATCACTGATTTAAATGATAATGTCCTGATTCATCCATTTTATAGTTTCCTCAAATTTCTTGAAACATATCATGTTTTGTATGCTTTATCTGCACAGAAATAGTGAAAAGCTTTAATTTCCAGTGATATAAATCTGAAATCTTCCCTGTAAAATTTAAGTATAACATTCTCTTTTTTAATGAGAGAAAATATAGTTTAAAGAGTGTAAATGTGTGATGATCTAGATATCTTATGTGTATACCATTTGGAGGTGATCTGTATTTCTGATATATACTGAATCTAATTCTCCCTAAATCTCCCTAATCTAAGGTGGACATTGGAGAAAATTATTAGGGTAATTTAGCCATATTTCATATTTATTGGTACTCAGGAAAAACATTTCCTTAAATTATCCAACTATTTGCTTTCATTCTCATTTTTGATTTGCTTTGAAACTATGATAATTTATTTGCCAGCCTTCCATGGACCAAATTCCTCATTATATGGTTCATGTCAAAGTTATTAGTGGGACATTTACATATATGTGATGCAACAACTGGACAGCCACAGCATAGTGGAAAAAAAATAGCACTTGTTATTTGATCCTCAAGGCACAGTATTGTTAAATCTGTATTTTTGCAGTTGGTGCTACCAAATGATAATACCTAGAAGTATTATTATTTATCTACATGTTGATATTAGGATCTAATTCTCATATCATTTCCCAAAGGAATATTGTGAATATTTAATGATTCAGTGAATATTGGTAAGAATATTTTTAAAAATCCTTAACCTTCTGTTTTAGAATTGATACTAAGTGTGTGTTCCAAGGCAGAAGAGGACTAAGGGATTAAGTGCCTTGTCTAGGGTCGCACAGCTAGGAAGGGTCTGGGGCTTATTTGAATCCCAGACCTCCTTTCTCCAGTCCTGGCTCTTTATCTGCTTAGCTACCTATATGCCTCCTGATGAGACTACTGGGAAGAGGCAGATATATGGATTGAACATTAGCCTGTCATTTATACAGTAATTAAATATTTACTCAATGTTCTTTTATTAAGTGCCCATTGTGTAGGAAAAGTATTGAATGAAGGCCAGAATTGATGGAGGGTTTCCATGTTGGGGGTTTCCACACACTGATGAATCATAGGTCTGAACCACATTTGCCAAAAAGAGCACATTAACACCTAGACTAACTAAAGTCCTATTCTCATGCTTTATTAGGGTGTGGAGAGAGCTCTCAGTTTCTGATAGAAATGCTAGTGAATTGTAAGTGCAGACTATTCCTACCAATGTATTGTAATTACTTATAAGTAAAGGTTAATTTCAATATAAAGTTTAATGTTGGTTGAGATGATGCTTTGTGGTAGAATTTCTTGAACTATTAATATGTTTACATCCATTACCATGTTCCAGCCTCAATGATGATAAGTACTCCCACCATTTTAAAAGAAAACATAACATTCCCATTATGGCTTCTAGGTTCCAGAAAACTATATCCTAAAATTATGATGACCTAAGTTCCTACCTGATAAGGATTGCCAAGTGGGGGCCAATCTTTGTTGGGTCTTCGTTCCCTACAAACATTTCTTTCTTGGGGTGTTAGTTGCTGTCATGTCAGCCATATCTGACTCTTCATGACCCCATTTGGGGTTTTCTTGGCAACAATTCCTGTATAGTTTGCCATTTTCTTCTTCAACTAATTTTTCAGATGTGGAAACTGAGCACACAGATTAAGTGACTTGACCAAAGTCTCAAAGCTTGTAAATTTCTGAGACCAGACTTGAACTTTGTCTTCCTGACTCCAGGTTTGGCACTCTATCCACAGCACCACCTAGCTGCCATAGATTAGGTCTTTCTATAAAGACTTCATAGGAATTTCCTTGAATTTCTTGTTAATGGTTCTGGACCCTTTTAAATTCTTACTTTCATTTCTGGTTCCCTGGATAAGAAAGATTCTTTCTTTTCTGGCCTAAATATTCTTCCAGTTTGTTTCAGGTATTTTTGCCCTGTTTTGATAGCAGCTTTATTTACTTTCCTGCTGTTCCTATTCCTTAGAAATTCTATGAATGAATATCATCCTTGATCAGTCTTCTTTGTCCCCAGTGTTTTTGCCGAAAGCATATTCACTAGATGGTTGTTTTGTCTGGGCTTAGCTTTTTTCTTATTACCCTAAACTGGCATTTACCTTCATCTTGTTCTAGGGCCATATGTTTCTTAGAAGAATGATCTCCAAAGTTTTTTGGTCATGTAACCCTATCAACTTACCACTCCTGGGCCAAGGACGGTCCCTAGCTGGGATGAAAAAGGAGGAGGGTTGGGTGTGGGGCTAGCAACCCCACCCTGTAAAAACTACATCTGCTAAAGAAACTGCAACCTAAAGTAGGGGCAGCTGGGCTAGCTCAGTGGATTGAGAGCCAGGCCTAGAGACGAAAAGGTCCTAGGTTCAAGTCCAGGCTCAGACACTTCCCAGCTGGGGGACCCTGAGCGACTATGTGTCCCATTGCCTGTGTCCCATTGCCTACTGGTTGTGGCCCTATGCTCCTTGAATGGAGTCCCAGGATAAACAAACAAACAAAAAAACCCCTATCAACATATTTATTTAAAAATGATGTTCATGTTCTAGGCTCTTAATGGCTATGTGCATTACAAAGCTTATATAAAAGTGGGAACTTTAAAGAGGAGATAACAATGAAATGATATTTGATCTTAGAATGAATAGAGAGCTCTAGGATAGAGTGTTAGACCTGAAATCAGGAAGACCTGAATTCATATTCATCCTCAACTACTTACTCTGGGCAAGTTACTTAACATCTGCTTGCCTTAATCCACTGGAGAAGGAAATGACAAATCACTTCAGTATCTTTGCCAAGAAAACCCGATGGGCAATACTGGCATGATATGGTCCACAGAGTCATAAAGAGTTGAACAAATCACCCATATCAATGTTTTTGGGCAGGTAGGTAGCACAATTCATAGAATACTATTCCTGGAGTCAGGAAGACTCATCTTCCTAAGTTCAAATCTGGCTTCATATTCTTACTAGCTGTGTGACTCAGGACAAGTCATTTAACCCTGTTTCCTCATTTGTCAAATGCACTGAAGAAATAAATGGCAAAACACTCTAGTATCTTTGCCAAGAAAACCCCCAGTGGGGTCCCAAAGAGTCAGATAGGACTAAAACATGTGAACAGCAAAAAATAGAGAGTTACTGAAGTTTATTGAGTAAGGAGTGATCCAAACCTTTACATTAAGAAAATCCCTTTGGGTTGGGAGCAAAAGATTTGAGTCAGGAAGACTAATTATGAGACTTTGCAGTTGTCAAGGTAAGAGCGATAAGCCATTGTGGTAGCTATGAATAGTGAGGAAGGGACTGATTTGAGAAATGTTATGGAGGCAGAAACAGAAAAACTAAGCATTTGTATCTATAGGGTTAGAAAGAGAGAGGGGTAAAACTGATACTGGGTTTACATTGAAGATACTAATCTGGATGAATGAAAAGATGGTGATGCCTTTCACAGAAATAAGGAAGTTCAGAAAAAGGGCGGTTTAAAATTTTTTTATGGGCAAAGATAATGTAATGAGATCTGTAACAGAGTTCACAACTCATCCATACCCACTCAGCCTGTGTGACTCATTCTGTCTCACTCAAAATGAAGAGGGCTTAGGTAAGACTCCTATCAACTGCTTACTGCCCTGCAGTTGAGCCTGCCAAAGAGTGCTAGCCAAAGCTGGGAGGTGATTTGAAGGTCAAGGGATTGGTATGCCAGAAAGGGGGTAGGGATTTTCCTTACAGCACCTATGAAGTTGCTGCTTTGTGTTCTTTAGTGGTTAGATCAACTGTCCTGAAGGTTTGACTTCCAGTGTAGAAAGATGGATGGTTAAGAATTTTCAACGTAGAGAGAGGAAGAAAATTAGGAGTGTTAGAGGATGGGTGTAATCATTTTGGAGACAAACCCCTAATTAGTTATGCAGCATGGATGCCATTCATTTTCCCACCCTCCAATTGGTCTATGGCCATAGTGGTGAGCCTATGGCACACATTCCAGAGAGGAAACACAGAGCTCTCTCTGTGGGCATGCACAATATTGCCTGCTCCAGAGTTCATTACTAGAAAGCCAGAGGGATTGGGCTCAAGCTACTCTCCTCACCCTCTCCACCTGCCTGAGGATATTTTTTCATATCACCTACCCCTCTGCCCAGCAGCCTAATGGAAACACTTCCTCTCTCCCTTTTCTGGGGTAATGGGAGGGCAGGTGCAGCACTTGGTCTTTAGAGGATGGGGGTGGTGCATAACACTCATTCTCTAAAAGGTTCACCATCACTGGTTTGTGGCTTTCTAGTGGCAAGAAATCATTTTGGAGAGTACTGGTCTTTAACCTTGGTGCCATCATTGTTTTGAACTTGGATTCCCCACTTATGGACTCTGGAAGTAGGAGGAAAAGGAAGCCTATTTCTATTCCTATCCAAGCCAGTATTCCATATAGTTCTCCCATGAAGGTCCTCTTTTTAGCTCTAAATTACTAGTTGAGGTTCAATGTTTTGGAATCAGTGATTAAGTAAGGCTTAGGATACCCATTCCTCCCACTTCCCTTATTTATATTTGGGCTCTTCTTTTCCCAGGAGATTTATTTCTTGAACCCCTTTACCATTTCAGTAATTGTCTTACACTTTATGCATTTAGCATAGTGGATAAAATCCTGGAATCAGCCTCAGGAAGACTTATCTTCCTTAGTTCAAATCTGACCTTGGAAACTTCCTAGCTGCATCACCCTGGGCAAGTTATTTAATCCTGTTTGCCTCAGTATCTTCATCTGTGAAATGAGTTGGAGAAGGAAATGATAAACCACTCTAGTATCTTTGCTAAGAAAATCCCAAATGAGGTCATGAAGGAATAAGGCATGACTGAGAAAGGGCTGAACAACAAATTCATTTACACTTATACATTTGACAATTAAAGACAATTCACCTTTCAGTAGAGACTGGGTCATCGAACCAGGTTAATACTTTCTAGAGTCTTTCTAGTTTAAGAAAATAGAATACCTCAATAAATAAAGTAAAAAAGAAAATATCCTATAGTTGTATTAATGTGATTCAATTCAATGTTTTACAATAATTTCATAAAAAGAAATAATATTGAAAATAATATAGCTTTGACTGATTAAAATATATATTCTCGAGAAGAACTTATTAATCTACTTATAAAGTATTTTCCAAATGTATCTAAAGGCACATTTGGTGAATCATTTACCCCGCCTTCTTTGGAACTCTTGTTTTAATTCTCAAAAGTTATCAGTGTTTAATCAATTTTTCCACATTAGTAATATTGATGTCAATTTGTAGTGGATTTTCAAAGTTTACAATACCTTAAAATGGTCAAGAATATATTTTTTAAATAAGATTTTGTATTGTATTTGTTGGGGATTTCTCAAATATTAAATTTTTTGTAAATAATCTCCTATTCTCAGTTTTGTTTCTAATAAAATACAATAATCTTACATACACACAAAAACTTTGATCATATTTCCTAATTTGTGAAAGAGGAGTATCAATAAAACCCCCATTGATTTCCCCTAAACTTTTAGTTATCTCAGTAAGGGAAAAAAAGTGTAATAATTTTCTTTAAACTTAAATTCTATTTACCATTCTGCAGTTCTGAGAGGCAACATAGGGCAATGGCTAGAGAACTGACTCTACAATCAAGAAAACTTGGGTTGAGTTTTGCCATATTAGCTATGTGACCCTGAGCACTTTTTCAGTGCTCTTCCCACTCCCCCCCCCCCCCCCAATTTCCTTAAGGCTAATATTTACAAAGAAGGTTCATAAGCAGAGAGAGTCTTCTTATCCAGGGATTTCCTATTCCAGAGAAGTCACAGGCTCAGTCCTTAAGTCTCTGTCCTTTTTGCAGTTCTATCCTGAAGTATCCATAGAACTGCAGAACAAAGTAGGGTGGGGCAAATGATTCACTGAGTGGGGCTAGCAGGAAATTGCTAAATTCCAAATTAGTCTGTGAAATTTCATGAAGCAGTTTAACCTGTAAATGCCACTGAACTCAAATGTCCTTGTTTCCAAAGCTCTTTCCAACAACCTTGAATTTGGCTCTTTTTTTGGTTTACTAGTGAATTTCAGGATTTTTTTTTTAATTTTTGTCACATATTAGAAACATTAAATTCTCCATTCTTGCAAAACCTTACATATAGCTGAATGAGAATGGCGGTGTTTGGTGGGCAGCTTGGCTTTTTTTTTTTTCATAGTCAGCCCTGCTCCCTATACCCTTACACAGAAACCTAAAAGCAGGAAAAAAAATGTACTTCAGTAGCCCTGCAATACTGCCTTTTCTCATTTCAACTTCATTAAGGCCAGAACAGGAAGAATGGCAACATGGAGGATTTAGATTAGTTCTAAGGAAACTCTTTCTGGGCAGCCAGATGGTACAGGAAGACTTACCTTTCTGAGTTCAGATATGACTAGCTGTGTAACCCTGGGCAAGTCACTTAACTTATTGACTTCAGCTTCCTTATCTTGCCAATTGAACTAGAAAAGAAAATGACAATCCACTCAGTGCTTCTTTGCCAAGAAAAGCCTCAGTGGGGCCATGAAGGATTGGAGATGACTGAAATGATTGAGCAACAACAGCCACCTCTTTCTAAAACGGATGCAAGTTTTAAATGCCATCTCATTTCTTTCTAAGCACATTCTGCATTCTGGTACTTTTTCCTAGACTGATCTGAAAGGAGTATGATTATCTTTACTTCCTTGTTTCTCCCTTTGAAATGATGCCTAAAACTTTGCACATACATTTCTTTCTTCCTTCAAGCATAAACTAGTATCGATTACTGATAAATGTTGTCTAGTTCCACCATTTTCTTACCTCATGGTCAATAGAACTGATATTCTTTAAGTATCTACATGTATGACAGTATGCAAGGAATTCCTATACAAATGTTATCAGGAAAATATTATTTTTATATGTAATATGTGCTATATATAATAAAGAAAATGCAAATGTTAATAGGAAAGGATTATACTAGTTCATATTCAGTGGTTTTTAGTGAAGTGCTAACCAGAAGTTTCATGTGTCAATATTCTGATATATTTTATTTAGTTATGTGAGGGGGGAGAAGGTGGAAGACTATGTCATTCATGTATCCCTATGTGTATGTGTTTATTGGGAGAGGATTGCTACAGAGAGAATTCTATGATGTAATGTAATTTTAATTTCTGTTTATTTGTGACTCGTCCTCTTCTTTTATGCCATTGCCCTCAACTCCCCAGTTTTGTAACTAGGTTCCCTATGCAAACTTCTGTTGGCTTAATTTTATATAATCTTTCCATTAAAGCTTCCAGAGTGACTTACAAATATACTTTTTCTGGTCTGATTATCAGCACGATTACTACAGTTTAATAGAGGAAGTACAATGAAACAGCAGAATGAAAGGCATAGAGCCTTTTGTTTTCCATCATGATAGAGGGTGGGACTTTACTTAAAACCAACTAGGCATATGTATGGCCACTGGTGAATAATATTAGGTCTAGTTGATACTAGAATGCACAAAAGGCAGAATCCAGTACATTGAGTTAGACATTGGCTGGTTATAGTTTATAAAAGAACCAGAAAGTCATTTTTTCTGTTATAATTGTCACAGTGCAAACCTGAATTATTGTATTCATATTTGTCTTATTTTATCATTAAAATTTTAGAAGGTTGTGGTGAACCTAGTGTGTGTTGGAGAAAAGCAAGAAAAAGAATAAATGTAGAAAGAAATAGATACAAGGGGGATTTATCTGAATTGGGACTGTTTGACCTTTTTTGTGCCTTGCCAAGAAATATTTACTTAGAAATTATCAAGGATTAGTTGATAACTAGATGGAAAAACTAGGAACTAAAGGACTGTACCTCAGAGGACATAAATATCAGCTTTTAAAACTGGAAGGGATCTTGGAGATCATCTACTCTGATAGTGTCAAACTCAAATAGAAACAGGGTCCATTAAACCACATATGAGGAACCTGTAGGCCACATATTAACTTAGCCACACATTAATTATTGTTGTTGTTCAATCATTTTTCAGTCATGTCTGACCCCATTTGGGGTTTTCTTGGCAAAGATACTGGAATGGTTTGTTGTTTCCTTCTCCAGCTCAATTGACAGATGAGGAAACTGAGGCAAACAGAGTTAAGTGACTTATCTAGAGTCATATAGCAAGTTAGTGTCTGAGGTCATATTTGAATTCAGGTCTTCCTTACTCCAGGCCTGGCATGATATCCACTATACTACCTAGCTGCCCATATATTATTATTTTCTATGTTATTTTATTTTTATATATTTTATTATATTTTAATTTCATTTATTTATTTTTTTGTATTTTAATTTATTTTGTTAAATATTTCCCTACTACATTTTAAACATTTGGACAGACTATATATTTGGTATTTCTGATTTAGTCCATCCCCTCATTGTATTTTATTTTATTTATTTTGTTTTTTTAATCATCCCTTCATTTTAAAGATTACAGTGAATTTTTAAGAAGTTGTGTCCTGTTCAAGATTATACAAGTAATAAATAATTAAGCTTGGATTCAAACCCAATTCATCTGATTCTAAACCCTATATTCTCACTGGTAAAACAGAAATGCCATGAAGCATCCCTGACAAGTAGTCCTTTGGCATCTCTCTGAAGGTAGGGGACTCTCTAGCTACTCAGGCCATCCATATTACTTTGATATAACATTAATTACTGGTAAGCATTCCCCCTATATAGAGCAAAATGTTTCTGACTTCTGCCCACTGCTTCTATATGCCTTCTGGGGCCAAGTAAAACACATCTTATGTATGAGAGTCTTTCAAATATTTGGAGAGAGATGTTATGTTCCTTCTCAGTCTTCATAAAGATAAAAACCTAGTTTCCTCAATGATCATTGAATGAAAGCTCGATTATTTTTCACTCATGTTCCTGCTTGCGAATATTCTTCCTAAAATGTGATTCCCAGAACTGGATATGATCTCCTAGATGTGCTCTGGGTAGGACAGAGTAAAACAGGTCTATTACCTTCCATATTCTGGTCTCTCTCTTTCATTAATTCTGCTAAGATCACATATTATTGTTTGGTTGCCATGTCACAGTGCTGACTAGTCATAGTGCTTGTAGTTCACTAGAACCCTTAGGTCCTTTTTCTTTCTTTCTCTTTAAACATCAACTATTTTCTCCCCAAATTTTCCATGTCTCTCATCCTGTTCTTTGGAAATTGACATTTAGATTTATTCCTTTATCCCTAATCATCTTTTGCTTCATTTTTTCCCCCAGCCTCTTGAGATTTCTGGAAACCTAGGTTCATACCATCCACAAATTTGATACACATGACATTTATATCTTTAAGTTATGTATCTTTGTCTGTCTGTCTGTCTGTCTGTCTATCTATTATCTATCTACTATCTATCTATCTATCTATCTGTCTGTCTATCTATCTATCTATCTATCTATCTATCTATCTATCTCTGTTTATATCTATCCATCTATGTATGGATCTATATATAATGCTGAAAAAGATAAGGTCAGATACAACTTCTTGGGACACTTACCTAGATATCACTTTTCAGCCCTATCTATATTAATCCGACAATGACTATCTTTTGGATTCGGTCAAACCATTCAAGTAGTACTAATCTGTTAATCCAAAGATTAAAGAGCTCTTTAATCATGCCACTGACTACTCTTCATTTTGTGAGACACATGTTCAAAAACTTTATTGAAATCTAGGTTTATATGTTTATAGCAGAATTCTTTTTTTCTCATCTAGTTACCCTGTCAAAAGAAGAAATGAATTTAGTTTGGCAAGACTTCTTCCTTATGGTCTTCTGCTAGCTCTTCATGATCATTATTTTACTTTTTCATTGTTGGTGTTCACAGATAATACCTTTTGTCATGTGCTATAGAATTTTGTCAGGAATTGAAATCAAGTTCATTGGCTTAGAAACGAAAGAACCCACCCCTTTTCCTTTACCTCCTTTTAAAGAATCAGGACAATGCATATCCATTTTTAATCTATGGGACTTCTCTTATTTCCCACAAGTTTCTCATGACTTTCAATAGCTGCTAAACAGTCACACCCATAATTTCATTATTTTTTGTTTTATTAAAAATCATTTATTAAGTGCCTGTCTTATGCAGAGCACTGGTTTTTTTTTTTTTTTCAGTGATCTGAGATGTATTTATTCAGACCTGTTAATTTCCTTCAAGGAAAACTAAGTTCTTCCCTGCCATCTTCTCATATTGGTTTTCATTTTGCTTTGAACTATTTTTATACCCTATCTCTCAATTTGAGTGGCACTGCCCTTGTTAGAGAAAATAGAAAAAAATGAACTGAAATTGTTTTCTCTATGCCAGTCATTATTATGGTCCCACTCACTTGGAGCAGCTATCCTTTTTTTCTTTTGATCTTTCTTTTGCTTTCAGCATTGTCATAGTCTATTTGTTCAAAATTTTAGCTTTCTGGTCATATTCATTCTCAATTACCAGTCTTTTCTTTCATTTTTTTATATGCCTTTTAAAAAGCTAAGTTGATATATGAGTTCCTTTATTAAGTGCTTTTATTAAGTAAAATATTCCTTTATTAACAGACCAATTCTGTTTCTTTATTCCATTCCCTACTCTGTCCCTTGCTCCAAAATAATTTATTTCCATTCCTGAGTACACCTTATACCTGGTGAGTTGACTTCCTTCAAAGAATTTTACATCATGGAGCCTTATTTATTCTTTTTAGGGATTCTTTGTGTTACCCTCTCCTGAAATTTGTGTCTATTATCAGACAACTTTCTCCTCTGTTTATTGGTAGATTTAAGGCATATTAAGTTATTTTTTGTGAAGGTTCCTTCTATTTATACTTCAGCAACTATTATTATTGGCCAAAAATCAGGTGCCAGAACAGTGATGTCTCTCATTACTTACTCTGTCTAGAATAACTAAGGCAAATCAGGAATTTACTATGATCATAAAGATTGTTTCAGAATATGTATAGCTAATTGAAGTTATCATTAATATTGTGCCATCATTCTAACTTTGTGATCTGCATCCAGAGTCCTTCATCATTTTTAAAAATTTCCTTTTGCTTTTAGTATATGCCCATCACAATTTTGCTTTTATTTCTTCCTGCATTGATTCTCATCCAATATTCTCTATCACATTTTCCTTTTTAGGTTTGTTTTTTAAAAGCTCTTATCTTCTGCTTAGAATCAATGCTAAGCTTAGGTTCTAAGGCAGAAGATTAGTAAAGGCTAGGCAGTTGGGGTTAAGTGACTTGCCAGGGTCACACAGTTAGGGAGTATCTGAGGCTGGATTTGAAAATCTCTGGTCCTGGCTCTCTATTCACTGAGCCACCTAGCTGTCCTGATACTTTACTTTTGCACATGTTTTATCACCCTACTTGATCCATTAGCTCCTTGAGGGCTGCCACTATTTTTTTTTTTTTTTTGTCAATTCCTTTGTACTCAGCAGAGTGCCTAACATGTGGCAAATGGTGGTTAATCATCCTCATAATAACTGATTTATGCCATCAGTTCTAAGGCTTTATAAAGCCTTAGATGTACATGCACTTTATTTGATCTTTACAACAACCCTCAGAGGTAGGCCCTATAGATATTACTATCTATTTTACAGATGAAGAAACTGAGGTTAGAGAAAACTACATGACTTATTCATAGTCACATAACTAATAAGTATTTGAAGCAGGGTGTGAACCCAGGTCTTTCTGACTCCAAATCTGATGCCCTATTCATTAAACATAAATGTTTGTTGAATTGAGTGGGAGATATTGAAGGCAAGGACATTAGTTAGGAGGCTGTGATATTCCATGTGAAATATGATGAGATCCTAAATCAAGGTGGTGGTGAAAAAAATGGAAGGGATGAATGCAAGAGAAACTGTCTAACCAGAACTGATGGAATTTGGCAATTTATTGTGGTAGGAATGAAGGTGGGGTGAAGTAAAGTTAAAGCTAACTCCAATGCTTCAAGCTTGGGTGACTGAATCATTAGTCATACAATCAAGAGATATTAAGAAGTTGGAAGTGCAAGTTTGGTGAGAAAAATGAGTTTAATTTTAGACATGTGGAGTTTGAGCCCGTCTTCTTGGACATGTTGGCATGTTGGTAGTGTAAGTGTGAATTTGGGGTAAATCAAGAATAACTAAGCACTCATCTTGGAAGGGGACTGGAAGCGGACCCCATGGAACTCTGAGAGAATTCCGTTTGGGAGGGGCCAGGAGCAAGAGGAGTTTGGAGGGGAATTCTGAAGGTCCTCAACTGTCACTTCTCTCCCTGACCAGATGAGGAGCTGGGGGGTTGGTTCTTTGGTTGGGAGCTTTGGATGGTGGAGTGGATCCTGAGTGAATTGGGTTCCTCTGTACTTTTATGTGTGACTATTGGGAGATCACAAATACCAACAACGACATTGAACAGTCATTCTCCAATTTGCCTGGAGAGGCTGAACTTTTGGGAGGGAGCAGCTTTGAATGAGGGGGTCCCTTCCCTGATCCTGCCTGAATGCATTGATCATGTTACTTCCCTTTTATATTAGTTAGAAATATTTGATAGGAGACTGTAGGGGGAGAGAGAGTTAGCTCTGGAGACCAAGCCACTGAAGAAGTCCAGAGATACTCTCTTGGGGGGAAGATGTAGTTGACAGAGCAGTTCGTCCTTTCCCTCCTTCCTTGATTCTGTACCCTGAATTTAATTTATCCTTTAATAAACCCCTGATAGTTTGATATTAGAGTCTGGAACAGTTATATTGAGTGGGGGAGGTGACTGATCTGGTGGCTTAGGGAAAGACCATTACCTGACTCCCTCTTGAGGGGTAAAGCTACTTGTACTTAGGAGTTGGGGGAGGCTTGTCTAAACAGGGCTGGCTCTGGGGGTGGGATCCTACCCATTAGGGTCACAACTGAACCCCAACACCTTCCTTCAACATCCCCACTATAGCTTTGTCAGTTTGAGAAACTCATTGAGTTTATTCCCACATAGGTCTTCCCTGGGGTGGGGGTGGGGAGGTGAATGTATAGTTGATCTGGCCCAGTGAAAGCTAACAAGGGGGAAGTCTAGATACACCCCCACCCCCCATCAATACTCATCCCATACTGTAGTAAGACTTGAAGGACTGAAACTAAGGAGAAATTAAGATCAAATATAAAAATTTTAGAGTTATTTTCATGGAGGGGATCAGCTAAGCCATGAGAGTAGATGAGATTTTCTATGGGGAGAGTATAGAAAGAGGAGAGATTAGGACTGGGAATAGAATCTTAGAGGACACCTCTATTTAGGGAGTCAAAAGAGGAAATGAAAGAGTGAAGGAGATAGAGAAAGAACAGATAGGTAAGAGGTCAGGAGAGTTCAGTGTCATCGAACTAAGGGAGGAGGGATTATAGCAGACTCTAGAATGTGCTACAGAAATATCAAAGAGAATGATTAAGAAAAGGCTATGGGATGTGGCAAGTAAGAAGTTTCTGGTAACTTCAGAATAGTTTCATTAGTGGTAGTGGTAGGGGATAGAAGCCAGATTGAAGAAATTTGAAGAATGAATGGATAGTAAGGGAGTAACGTCAGCAATCATAGACTATATTTTCTAGAAATCTGGTAAGAGAAGAGAGGAGATTGAGCAGTAATACCTTAAAGACACAGCAAGATTAAAGGAAAGCTCTCTCTCTCTCTCTTTTTTTTTTTTTGATAAGTGACAAGCATATTTGTAAGCAGAAAGTTAAGAGACGATACAGAGGGAAAGATTGAAGATCACATAATCTAAGAATAGAAAGAGACCGTTCAATATGTTTATGAAGAGAATTTCACATGTATTTGAAAGAAAGAAGAAAAGATGTTTAGGACAAGATAGCCAAAAACCCCCCAACAGACTTGACCATGTAGAAGAAAGTAAATGAAGTCTCAGTGAAATGAGAGGCCATTAAACCCAGAGAGTGTAAAAGAACTCTATTGATTCTTCTTATCACTTAAATGTTATTTCTTATCATAGAACTATTGAAATTGCTAATGTGGGTGTGTTCATAAATCACTAACTAGACTGTCTTTGGAATTAGTTTTTTTAAAGTCAACTGTTCATTCATAATGATCATCAGTCAATGACACATGTAAAAGCCAGTGGAATTACATGTTGGCTATGGGAGAGGGGTGGGAGGAGGGAAGGGAAAAAACATGAATCATGTAACCATGGAAAAATTTTCTCAATTAATCAATAAAATAAAATTTAAAAAATAATGATCATCAGTATAGAATTTTTCTCAGCTACAACAGCCAGTTGGGTTTATGAAGTAGAGGACCCTTCCACACCTAAGATGTATTCAAATGAAAAAATACCTGTGCTTAATTGTAGTCTAGATCTACTTAGGGTCCCTTTCAAATGTTGAGTCTTACTTTGTCCCACTTTTGGGTACAGCACTTTGGAAGCATGTACCAGGCTTTTTAGCCCATAAAGGGGTTATGACTTGGACAGAGGAAGTTACAGTGATTATACTGTAGTTCTGGCTAAGCTTGGGAATAATTTCTGCTAAGCCTGAGGATCTCAGCTTTCCCTTTGGTTCTCAACTCAGGGAAATTGTAACTAGGGAACTTTACATGATGTAATTTAGACTACTTATTTTCTAAAGTCTAGTTTGAGGTACAGAGCCCCTGACCTTCGTTACTGATTATCTTTCTCTTTTCTGCCATTGCTTGCCTACTTGGGTACTCTGATTCTAGCACTAACCCTGCTTCTTCCCATTTCCCTTCTTCCTTTTCTGCTAACCTATCACTGAAGTTGGCAGGGGAAAAAAAGTTTGGAGTGGGTTTTTTTTCTCCAAGGATTTATTTTCAAAGAAAATATAAATTCAGAAATTATATATAATGAAGACTAAAGGCAAGTGTGAGTCAAAGAAAACTATCTAACACAGATTAATTGATGTTGGAATTCTTAACCTATGTGATTCTGGAATCATGTTACCAGGGTAAAACATTTTTCCTTTCTCTACACCCTCAACATGATTGGCTCAGTGTACATTATGGTCAGAGTTTTCTTCCTAGTCTCCCTTTCAGCCAATCAGGAAGCCATCTAGTCTAACCCTAAATCCTATTTAAACATTATTTTGAGTATCCATCATTCCCATTCAATTAAAATTTTTTCATTAAGTATATCATGGATACCAGATCTCTTGTAAGATACTATAGTACTTTACTTCATTTCTCAGAAAAATAATAATTTAGTTTGATACCCAGAAATCACAAAAAACAATCTTTTTTTAGACTAGCTCCTCTAAAGGGAGGTAGGATCTGGTCAGACCCTATTGTCTTGTCTGTGTTGTTGCTTTTTCAGTCCACAGTGTGAAATGCTCCCCAGCTTCATCATTTTGGGCAGAGATGAACAGGATGTTATCATGGGAAGATCTAGGAAGGCTAGTCTACCTTCCATGCCCTGGGACTCAAAGGGAAATTTGTCCATTTCATGTGAATATCCACCATTTTTAAAGATCAGACTTTAAAAACTTAATTAGAATGCTGTGAACTATTTAAAATTTTTCTTTAGTAGATACATTTGCCACACACAACTTTTTCTGTTTTCACAACTTTCACCTTGGGAAGTTTTTTCTTTCCCTTGACATCAAAAGGAGACACACCCAGGCACCTACATATCCACACAGGGAGTGTTATAGAGCTGATGTATTTAGTGTAAGCCAGTGATGACTAACTGATAGTAAAGTGCCAGTCCTTGATTACTTAGATAAGTCCAACTAAGCTTCTTGAAGTGAATGAGTCAGGGTCTGTTTTCCAAACTTTTTACCTGGACAAAAATACATATATTCTGTTTCCCCATCTTACTATCTTCACCCCCAATTATTTGCTATTCAGTTCTAAAACATTTATTAAGTGCCAACTGTTTGCAAGTTATTAGTTGTTGGTAACAAGCAGGAAATAGTCTCAACCATCAAGGAGCTTATATTCAACTGGAATATAATGGAATAACTGGAATATAGTGGAATAAAAGTAAATATCTAGGTAAGTAAATACAATAGGGCAGTTAGGTAGCTCAGTAGATTGTGATAATTTATTTTTCACATACTCTATTAATTCCCACATCAGGGTCCCGAGTTAGAAAGGCATTGATCAATTCCTGTAATTACTATGTATTTCTGTGTCTGGGTTCTGGCTCAGATATTCCATCTAGTCTGCTGCTTTTTTCATTTTCTTTGCCCTTAGTAATACCAATGAATTCTTTCCCTTTTAACAGAAATTGGTTAAGAAAAGAAGGGGACAAAGGTTCTTTTCCTGTGTATATGTTCCCCATTACAGGGAGATGGGGAAGGGTATATAGTTTGATGGACCATCTTCTAAGTAGCTATTTATCAGTTAGAAACATTTTGGTGTATTTAAGGGAGAGGCTGAATAGTGAGCTCCTAAAACTGTATTTATTGATCTACCTGATCAATCAATTTTCAAGGTCTCTCATCATTGAGAGGGCCATTGATCTATATCACTTTATTGGCTGTAATACTGGCCTAATCAATAAATTATATAACCGATAAACTGATATTTCTTACCCATAGTCAGTCTTTGAAGTTATTTTAATCATAACAGGGTAAAGTGCCAGGCCTGGAATCAGGAAAGACCTGAGTTCAAATCAAGCCTCAGATACTTACAAGCTATGTGGCCCTGGGCAAGTCACTTAACTGTTTGTCTCAGTTTCCTCATCTGTAAAATGAGCTAGAAAGAAGGAAATGACAAACCACTCCAGCATCTTTGCCAAGAATATCCCAGAAGGGATCACGAAAAGTCAAGATACCAAGAAAGACTAAGCAACTATAAAAAGTAAATACAAAATATATACAATTTCTAGAGAATGAGAGTGCTAATAACTGGATGAGCAGTAGGTGGGAATTTAGGAGAGGCAAGGCCTCATGGAGGAGTTAATGTCTGACCTATGCTTTGAAGGAAATGAGGGATTCCAAAAGGTGGAGGTAAGGAGGGAGTGCACGTGGGACTATTTATACAAAGATAAAGAGGCAGAAGTGAAATGTCTTGTACAAGGAATAATTAGATAACTGGTTTGATGAAATTAAGACTGGAAAGGGAGGTGGGAGCCAGTTGTAGAGGGCTCTTAATGCCAGTCTAAGGATTTTTCATTTCATCCCTGTTACAGTAGAGAACAGCTGAAGATATTTTTAGTAGGATGGAGAGATGTGGTCAGATCTGGGTTCTAGGTATATGAATTTGGCTGATATATGGTAGATGGATTTGACAACTTATTAGATATTGATGGTGAAGGGAGAGACTAAGATGATGGCAAGATTTTGAATCTGGGAGATTGGAAGGATAATGGGATGGTTTGAAGGAGGGATAGGTTTGGTCCTCAGTTTATGTGACATATTTATGCAATCACATGTATGTGAATGTGTATGTATAAATCATATATACATGTATATACAGTAGGACCTTGTTTTGCTTCAACTCAGTGCATATAATTCAGGCATATACAATTGGCAACTGAAAAAGGCAAAGAAATATGTAAAATAAAAAATTTAATTACGTGCTAAATCCATGCCATTTTCCCAAGTGACATAAAGTTTCATGCAGTTCATGCAATTATGCTCATTCTCGCTCTGAGGAACATTAGTGAGTCATTCCATTGCTTTCTAGCAAAAGTTAGTTTTCACATCAATCTTTGTCCATAGTTCTCATTTGTAACAAGTTGTGTCCCTGTCAGAGAAGTGCTTCTCTTTGTTTCATTGATGCTATTTAGTTATTAATAAGAGTCCTAAACTACAAGAATAGTGATTCTGGTAAGAAAAGTCATAAAGTGCCTAGGCATATTCGTATAAAAAATACTTATTGACTAACGGAGTTCATTATTTGGGGTTATTTTCAGTTTAAGTGAAGGGTCTTGGAATATATTCATCATGTAAAATGTGGTTCTACTTTATATGTGAATTATATATATTCCAAATAAAATTATATCCAATGAATATAAAGCACTTTTTCAAACTGTTGTGTAATTTCAAACCTCAGGAATGCAATTTAGAGAAACCAAGTCTCCAAGCCAAAAAGAAAGATAGTTTATTATGAGAGGACCAATTCCCACAATAAAGCTGGACTTCTGGTCAAGAACAAAAGACCTCAAGCCTTTTGAGGGGACCTCTTTTATCCTTAAAGAATTAGATAAGTTTTAGACCAGTATAAAAATACACCGAGACAATAGTTATACTCATTTAAAAATGGAGGCACATGGAAGCAATGTTCATTGGGCAACTAGGAAATACTTCTTATTGGTAAAAGAAGTCATTTGCTAATGACTTATAAGTCACTTGATGGAAAAAAAAGGGGAGCAGGTAAGCCTGGAGTAGTGACACAAATGGAAAAGAAAAAGGGGGGAGCAATTGAGCCTAGACTAGTTAAGCAAGGATAATAGTGGTACCAGGCTTTGAACCCTAGGTCAGGCCTACTTCAAGACCATAATAATTGCTGAGAGTACATGATATAGCAACTTCGAAGTGTGGGACTGATGCTAAGGTCTATGCTAAAGCAGTTATTTACTTAATTCAAAACTTTAATACTTATATTAAAATAATCACAAAAACCTATTAATATTATTACTTATGATATCATTAGTTACCTATCTTGGAATCACAATTGTGATTAACTCAAAACTATTATTAACATTAAAATTTAATCCTCATAAAGGGGTAGGGATTTTCATACTTACAAAACCTTAATCTGATATATACATATGAGCAATTATTACTTATTGTTTCATTCTCATCATTTTCACTGAGGTTCAGTTAGGAATGGTCTTTGGACAAATAATCTCTCCCACTACTATCCTTTTACATTTAATATTCTATGAACTATTGCATGGATAGAAAGAATAACTGTCAGTAGTTGAATGAAAGTATTAGAATCTAAACTAATTCTTTATGGGCTCACTGGAAACATCCCTGGTATTACTCTAGTAGCAGACAAGACAACAGGATGCATTGCATCTTATTCTGTTTCCACATGACATTTATCTCTTCTGCTAGGTCTTTCTGTTTTGAAAGCTCTTCATTCAATATAGCTTAGCAATTAAGAACAACAGCAATAGCAATTGCAGGCCCTTTTCTCTCCTTTCTTCTTCCATTGTTATTACAACAGCTGACCTAGCCTTCAGTCTACCATTTTTAAAAATGGTGGAGGGGGCAGCTGGGTAGCTCAGTGGATTGAGAGCCAGGCCTAGAGACGGGAGGTCCTAGGTTCAAATCTGGCCTCAGATACTCCAGCTGTGTGACCCTGGGCAAGTCACTTGACCCCCATTGCCTACCCTTACCACTCTTCCACCAAGGAACTAATACACAGAAGTTAAGGGTTTAAAAATATTTAAAAAAAAAAAAAAAGTAAAAAAAAAATGGTGGAAAAGAGCATATCGAAGTATACCAATGAATATATTCCTGTTTCAATGAATTGCTTGGGTAACAGTGTGTTAAGGCACAAGGAGCCCCTGTGAATACTCAGCTGAAATTTGAAATGGAAGCTTTGATGTAATTCCTGCCAGGAAGCTTTCAGGGGTGCTATGCCAAGTCATCATTAATTTGCTGCCCAGTGAGTAATGGTTGGAGTTGAAGAGATGGGGTGAAAGGCAGTGATGGCAGGTCTGAAGTAGGAGAAGTACTCACAATAGTTTATTATTCAGCTGAGTCATTGCAGTGTCATGAAGTTTCTTACAAAATGTTCTTTACCAATGGAGGAAATATAAGGGGAGGAATGTTACTCCTTCTTTCCCCATACACTCTTGGTCTTCCAAAGAATATTTTAACAAATCTACCCATCCTGCTAGGATTGACCTTATGAGTAGGCTGAGTAGGGCAACCCCATGAACTGTTTGTTATACATCATACTGGGATTATCATCCTTGTTCTTTGTCAGGTCAGACTTCATCCTTTTGCATCTGTAAAGGCTTTTCCTTCCTTAAGAATTCCTTTTTAGTGAATAGATGCAGTTTTAAACAATCCCTGAAGAACTGTGGGATAGTTCAGTAGTTCAGTTAGAAGTGACATTAGAAAGTCTCTTTTTTTTTTTATTACTTATTAAAAAAAACAAACCGTTACCTTCCATCTTGGAATTAATACTGTGTATTGGTTCCAAGGCAGAAAAGTTGTAAGGACTGGGTAATGGGGAGTAAGCAATTTGCCCAGGGTCCCACAGCTAGGAGGCATCTAAATTCAGATTTGAATTCAGGACCTCCCATCTCTAGGCTTTGCTTTCAATTCCCTGAGGCACCTAGCTGATAGTATCTAAAATTTTTTTAAAAGTGAGGGAACTTGAGGCTCAGAGAGGCTGACCTACTTGCTCAAGATTGAATCATGCAGCTGGTAGACATTAGAGATTGGGGCATAAACCCAGATTTTTTCATCTCAGGGTCAGTGTTTTTTCCATTATGAAATTATGCTGCCCCTTATCAGCAAATACCTTAGTTAACAGTTAACACCTTAATAGAGATAAGTTGGCAGTCAGTATAAAGGGAAAAAAACCATGTGATTGCTGAATGGGTAGCTGGGGGTAAGTGAAGGGAGAAGAATTCTAATTCTATTAAGGGAGGCATAAATATTGCCTGCTTGATATTTTTCTACCTTAGGTCTTGCCCAGGTCAAAACTCTCAAAATGTGTGTGTTGCTGTTTAAGTAATTCTTGAGGAATTCCATTAAGACTGTCCTCACTCCTAGATGGAATAGGTAGGATAGCCAATACGTTGTGAATCTAGAAGATTCTCTGGCCTCTCTGTATTTTCCCCAGTCTTTTCAACCTTAAGAAAATGCTACATATCAAGATTTGGAAGAGGGGAGGGGGTGGGTGGGTGGGTGTTAATGAGGTTTGTTTTACAAAATGCAGATAGATAGCCCTGGGAGAGTTAACTCATTCTTGGAGGACCAAAATACCAGGAAGTAGAAGAAAGAAATACAAAAGGGATATGGGAGGCTATAGAATTTCGTACTTCTGCAACTTTACCACATCTTAGTACTTTGCAGCCCCTCTAGCAAGCAATAGGGAGCAAAAGGGAGCACTACAGAGTTCCTCATAAAGGGATGGGAAGAACACTTGACAGAGAATATGGAGTTCTGTGCTTTATAGTGCCTGCTTTGCCACTAACATATTATGTGGTGGTGATAGTCATTTTATTTCTGTGGGCTTGTTTCCAGTTCTGTAAAGTGAAGGTTTTAAACTAGATCACCTCTGAAGTCCCTACTGACCCTAAAATTACAGGACTCCATGTTTAAGTTCACTAATTCTGTGATTTTGGTGAAAGTCTCTTTGCCTTTTGGGATTTCTTTTTTCCCATCTGCAAAAAAGGGAAGGAGAGAATCTTACTTGCTTAACTACTGTCTAAACTATTGTATAAAAATCTATTTATATATCTCTATGCATATCACCTGGCAAGATAAGGAACCTTGAGATCCTCTCTCCAGCTGAACTGGCTAGCATTCCTATTAGGAGAGGAGAGGGCTGTTTGCATTTGAAAGCAGAAGGGAAGAAGCCCATGGAAAATGGGAAATTGAAATATTCCAAGAAGGGAGTGGTTTGGTGGGGAACCGAGGTCTGAGTTTAGTGGGAAGGTAGGCTTTATTGGCATGAAGGGTTAGTTTTAGCAAACAGGAAGTTCAACCCTGGAAAGAAGGATGAGAGAATAGATATGTTGGCATATGTTTTGATTAGAAGTTGATAAAGGAAGTTATATAGCTTTATTCTGTGGAGCAGAAAATCTTGAGTATAGAATACCTTATCCTAATTTACCTTCCAGAGTTTTATCTGATCCAAAGATTCAGAGGCTTGCCTAATCATGGACTGATGTGAAGGGTTGGGGAAGAAGACAGTTTTTTGAGGTATAGGCAAGATCAGAGTATCCATTCTTGTTACAGGACTCTTAGAGGTCTGTCTGGATAATCTTTGTGGAGTTTTCGCTATGAGAGGCCAGTCTAGCTTACCCTCAGACATCACTTCCCAGGTATTGAGTTTGCAACAAATGATTTCTGATCTGAAAAATTTTTATGATAAAACTTTATTTTTCAAATAGTACAAATGTACAAACTGACTCCTTGTATTGTCCTCTTCTTTCCCGCCTCAGCTCTCCCTGGCTCTGGGATTTGGATATTAAGGCTTGTGGAGGATGGAGAGATGAGAGGAATAGAATTTATTTATTTAGACATTTATTACTTGCCCACTGTGCTAAGACGTTGTACACAGTAACAGCAATATTGTGGAATGATCAAATGTGATAGACTTAGCTATTCTCAAGAATGCAATGATTCAGGACAATTCTGAAGGACTTATGACAAAGAATGCTATCCACCTCCAGAGAAAGAACTGTTGGAGTCAGAATGCAAATGTAAGCCTATGATTTATTACTTGTTTATTTGGTTATACATTTTGGGATTCTAGTTTTATAAGATTATTCACTTACAGAAATGAAGAATATAGAATGAATTATGTTATGTGTGATAATATATGTATAATTATTTGCCAACTCCAGGAGGTGGAGAGGAATGGAGGAAGGGAGACAATTTGGATCATATAACTTCAGAAAACTTATGTGAAGATTTGTCGTTACATGTAATTGATAAAGCAACAAAAATTAAATAAAAAAACACTATGCTAAGGATTGGGAAACATAGATAACTAGATGGCAAAATGAATAGAGTGTTATGCTTGAAGTCAGGAAGGCTTTTAATTTAAATCTAGCTTCTTATAGTTACTAGCTGTGTGACCTTGGGCAAGCCACTTAACTTCTGTTTGCCTCAAGTTTTCTCAAGTACAAAAAAAGAATAAAAGAATAATAATAGACCTATCTATTGGGGTTGTTCAGAAGATCAAAAGAGATACTGTGTTGATAAAGCTATTAGCACAGTGCTTGGGGCATATATAAATACTAGCTATTATTAGACAGAACATTTAGAAAAGATATGGTTTGTGCTATAAGAAGCAATGAGCAGACTAATTAAAAAAAAAAACACTTGAAAAAAACTATCTGGGATAATGAACAGGGAAGCAAGTAGAACCAAGAGAACAGTATACACAGCTACAGAATTGATACTGGAAGAACAAATTCTGAATATTACCTCCAGGGAGTGAACTGAAAGGTGAAAACATGAAAGACAATTTATATAAACACATGAGTCTCCTGGATGATACTTGCTATGAAGTAGGGAGGTATAAGGTTTAAATTTAGGTTTTATACTAAATAATAGAGTTATAAAGTAATATTATGGTCACCTATTTTAAAATATTAAAGCTTAAGTCAAATGACTTTTAGCAGCTTTTATTTACAAAGAGGTGGAAAGAGTGAAATTGGAAGTATAGAAAAGAGACAGAGATTTAACAAGTCTAACAGCCCTTCTCTGGTGAGGTCTAGCTTAGTCCCGGGCAGGGGCTTCCCCAAGTCTGATCTCCAAGTGGAGTCTTTAGCCAGAAGGCCACCAATACAGCCTTCTCCAAAGCCAAGGCAGGACTCTCAGCCACTTACCTGGCAAGCAATGCAGGATCCAGGGAAAAAGTCTCCTCCAAACACTAGGAAAGGAATAAAATTCCAGACCATGTTGGTCTCTTCTTAAACCCCTTTTTTCACGTCATTTCCTGTCTCTCCCCCTCTTCACAAAAACCAATTGCAACCTTCCAATTTACCTAGCACTGCCCAAGGGTGGGGATAATGGCCTTTGGAGGTATGAGCTTTCTCTAGTAAGTTATTTGTGAACTCTCATACTTACTGGTAAGTAGGGGTACTTTAAGTTCTTGATTTGATTAGCTAAAGATAGATAAGGGGAGAGTTAATTCTATCTTCACAATCCCCCCTGTGATTCTTTGGAAGATTAGTCTTCCCCATGAATCATTTAACATAACTAGTTTATACCTCTAAAGCTCTTCTAGCTAAAGGTGCATACAATATTGTACTTTCTAAGAGGAAACTACAATAGTTGGAGATAGGAGAGAAATAGAAGAGAGAGTGCAAAACCAATGCTTGCTAGGCACATTGACAAAAAGTCAATTAGGGGGCAGTCCCCTTTGGCATAAGAATTTACATTCAGAATAAATGATATATTCAAGCCCCTTCAGTTCAGTTCATTATATCCCAAAGTTTATTCTGGATCTTTTGATGCAGCATAGTTTTCTTTACTTAAACAGTTCATTTTCTTGAGTTAGGGAATTAATGAGCTTCTTTACCTGCAATTTCTCTTAAAAAATTTTAAATCTTCGCTATTACGAAAATTTTAGAGGGTAAAGTGGGGCCGGAAACCTTGTGTCTTATGTATGGGATTTATTATGTAGATATGAAGAAAGGTAATCTAAACATGTAAAAGATTTGTGATTTTATTTATATACAATCTTCTTTTTCTTTGCATATGAAAATACTTGTTTTATTTTGTTTTGTAAAATAATTTTTTAAAGAAAAAATGTGGTTGCCATCCTAATGAAACTTACTATCTATTAGAAAGATAAAACACAAACAAAAATAGATAGGCACTGAGATATTTTATTTGATCCAAAGTGTAGTTTTGGGTGAGAAACACTATTCTAGAGCCTATATAATATATATGTATATGTAAATATATATATGTACATATATATGTCTATATACACACACACATATACATACAAACACGTATATGAACCAAGGAGCTAGCAAGAGCAGGCACTATACTTCTGGTTTAGTCCTTCATTTAATCTTACCCAAATGTAAAACAAATAAAAAAATCAACAACAGGACAGAGGAAGTGGCATCTTTCTTTCTGGCTTCATTGGGTGGGATAATGTATACCTCTTTGAAAGAAAACCTTACATCACTTCAAAAATGACTTTAGTTTTTTCAGTGTATGCTGTAGGAGATGTAAAGTTATACACACCCTCATACATCTTGTGACTGAAAGGCAAGTTCACTAACATTTCTCTTATCCGGATATAGTTGTTTTATGCTGGGTCAGTCTAGGCAAGTGTAGAACATTAGTGTTGTAACATCTGTGGCTAGTAAATTTTGTTCTGTCACCCTTCATCCTGGAGTCATGAACTTTAAAAAAAGATTCTTTTGCAATAGACTAAAGAGGAAGGAGGACAATGAGTTGGTAGTAGAGACAACAGATAGATAACCTCCAAATGCAGATTTTTAGTGTAAAGATCCTCTCTTAACAGTACTGAGAAATAAAAGGATAATGCTGTACATGGAGTCCTAGACCTGGAGTCAGTATCATCTATGTTCAGTTCCAGACCCTTGTATTTATTAGTTGTGTTTTTGTTGGCAAGTTGCCTCATCTCTCTAAGCCTCAGTTCCCTCATCTGTAAACTGGGGATAATCATATCTATAGTATTTCCTTCACAGAGATATTATGAAGACAAATGAGATAATGTATGTAAAGTGCTTTGCAAACTTTAAAGATGCTTTGCAAATATCAGCTATTATTAAAGGGATGAATTACTTGTATTCTGAAATGTCTCTGGACTCATTCCCTCAATTCAGATTGGCAGGATATTTTCCCAGAGGAGCAATCACTATTCTGAGGGACTTTATTTCTGAAACTCTCTTCTAAACCCTTACTGGTGTGCTTCCCATTGATAATTATCCAAGCAGCAACTAGCATTTAGCAAAGGGCATTTACTACAGAAATATAGTAAGTATAGTTACCAAACATTTCTCACAAACATTTTTTTAAATTAAAAAAATTTTTTAATTTAAAAAAAAACAACATTTCTCACAAATCCAGGGGAACATTTTTGCTCACATACATGTTCTCAGGGCTTAAACTTAGTACATTGATAGTATGTCAGCCGTGTACAGAACCCCATATACAAAGTGTACTTTACAAATTCCTAGTTAGTCAAAGCCCTTTCCTGTGGTTTCCTGTCTCGTGTATTTCTCTGCTGGGCTCCAAGAGTTGGTACCTTTCTAGATAGTCCACAGATTGTATTTTTCTGTGTCATGAGGGGCCACAATCCCCGGTGCTGCTACTGTACTTAAGATTGGTCTTCCTTGCCCACAATTAACAACGCCTTTCCAAAGCTACCATTAGGTCTTCCTCTGCTATTGGGCCACTACTGTTCTGTTACTACTGCCTCTGGGGAACTCTGCTACTGACTGATTGCTGGTGGAAGTAGAGGAAAAGATGGGAAGAGAAACTCCGTCCTCCCCCCTCATTGCTCTCTATCTCCACTCCAAGCAATTCACATTTTGTTGTTGTTCAGTCGTCCCTGACTTTTCCTTCCCCCATTTGGGATTTTCTTGGCAAAGGCACCAGAGTGATTTGCTCTTTTCTTCTCTAGCTCATTTTACATATGAGGAAACTGAGGCAAGCCAGGTTAAGTGACTTTTCCCGGGTCACACAAACTAGTAAGTGTCAGAGTCCAGATTTGATCTCAGACAGATGAGTTTTTGTAACTCTAGGCCAATACTTTATCTACTGTGCCACCTAACAATGACCTCATTTAGAGGTTTACCTGAAGCTAGTCAGCTACTGGATTGCTTGTTTTGAAATGAAGAATTTAACACAGAGTGGAAATGGAATGCTGATGAAGCAGGAGTGACAGCTGGGGGGCAGTTGCAAGGTTGGGGGCAGGGACTTCTGGGAGCAAAGGTCTCTGACTGGGAGTTAAGTTTTGAACCCTGGTCTGAACGCAGCTCAAAATCCCACCTCAGGATTGATACCCCACCATTTCCTGAGGATTTTTCGATTTTATCCAATGTCAACATTGACTGTGAATTGATCCTGTTTCTCTGTATCTGAAGACTTATGTAGACTGACTGGGTGTACAGCTGCTTGAGAGGGTTTACCGAGAAGGGAAAGCTTTGTCTGTCCTGAAGACAGCAACATCTCCCTCTGTGCCAGTCACACCTAAAGACATTTGTATTTCTTTAATACTAGACTAGCTTAGCCAGCCTAAGGGAACCAAGAAGTCAGAGACAGCTTCCAGGTTGGTCCTTTCCCCTGTTGGTCAAAGCTGAAAGGTCCCTGCATATCTCTGTGATTTTAGTTTATGGAACTCCTGTTTGACCTCTTCCCTAATCTCACCCTTGTTGTTCTATCTCAAATAAGTAGTTGTTTATAAATTAGCAGTCAGATCTTGAAGTGAAAGAAAGAAGATTGGTGGGTGGTGGTTCAATTCAAGGGAGGAAGGTCTCTATCATATCAAGGCAAAAGCAAAGTCATGGATCGAAAGCCTACAATCTTCCTCCAGCAAAGAGTTTGAATCAGGAAGAGCACCCAGGGATTAGATCTAAAATTTACCTAATCAACCACTATTTCTCCCTCCTGTGGTATTCTTAATCTCTTTCAGACCTTTGCTTTATTTGTGCCTCTCTCTTATTAGTGCAAGGTCAGAGGGCAGCCATCAGCTTTCTGTCCTAAAAGGGAAGGAGCACCCTTGGGGGTCAGTTCACTAACACAAACTAACTAAACCACTATTCTATTACCAGGGGTTATTCCTTTCTCCCTTTTAATAGTTTCCTACCTGCTTTGCTGTTTTATAATAGACCCTGAAGTGCATCTGATTCTTTTAGGCAATAACAAGATATTTCCTGTTGGTATCATCTGTCTTTATTTTCCTCTCAAAAAGATTAGAAAATTGTTTGCATGTAGTTTCCAATTTTCAATTGAGCTGCTTGTGTCTTCTGTGATTATATTAATTGGATTGGAGGTAGAAACCTCCACCCTTACACTCTGTTATGTTTCTTTGGCTCAATAGATGTTTATTGAATGAATGAATTAATATTTTCTTGGATTCATATTCTTCCATGAATATCTTCTAATGAGTAACATTTCAAATAAAGTTAGCTTATTTCAAAATTCATTCTTAGCTTATAAAAATATAGTTTATTTTTAAAAAGCCAAGATTTGGAATCCAAGAGCAGGAAGCAAGGAGACAATAGTCCTTTGTAAGCAAGCAGGTCACACTTTCAGTGGGCCAGCTCCAAGGCAGGATTGTGTATTTTTCAGATGTGAAAGCAGAATTTAATTATTCTGACAAAAAACTCAGGCACAAAATGGTTTGTTCTAGGGAAAAACAAAATCTGTGCCAAAAATAAAACTTTTCCTAGACCTCCTCTATTTCTTATAAAACTCCATAAACTTAAAAAAAAACTGTTGACAGAAGATAATCCTACTCAAAGGAACTACTAGAGATACCAATCTTTAACCTATTTTTCTGGATTTTGCATTATTCTGAGTTTTAGAACAGGTGTTAGAACTGAAGCACCCTATAGAACTGGCTAAAACTAATGACTATGGCTCTCTCTACCAGAATCTGCCTATTTATTCATTTATTCAGACATTCAGTTGGTCAATAAAAAAAATTGTGGAGTGATTGCTTGGCCATTAGACTGAACCAGGTGCTATGTAGGATACTAAAGAGGATCTTCTTTTTAGTAGCTCACTAGATAATTGAAGAGAAAGGATACTCCCACAGGAAGTAGAGAATAACTTCAACATAAGATTACTTTTTTCTGACATTTGATTTCATTAAATATTTTTATATGTACTACTATAGCATAATGTGACTTAAAAAATTAAGAAATGAAATATGAATAGAAACTCACTTGGAATATCCTTTGGTTATTGAAACTTTTTATTAATTTATATGGTTCAGGTAGATGACTTTCTTAGACCTTTGAAATGAGACTCAAATAATTATCTTATTTTTTCCCCTTTATTTAGCCATACTCATTACTCTATTTTAAGTCATCAACAAAAATTTATTAAGTGCCTACTATGTTACAGATACTGTATCATGTGTTTAAGATACAAAGAAAGGTGAGACAAGATACTCTACTCTCAATGAAGCTCACAGTCTTATAAGGGAGATAACATCCCAAAAAACTATGTACAAAGAAGATACATACAGCATAAATTGAGAATAATCTCAGAAGTAAGTCACAAAGGTTAAGGAACATAGAGAACGGCTTTTCACAGAAGGTGGGACATAAACTGAGACTTGTAGGAAGCCAGGAAGCAGATAGGTAGAAAGAGAGAGAGTTCTAGGCATGGGAAGCAGCCAGTGGAAACTGCCCAGAATTGAGTAGAGGGATGGAAGAAGAGGAGCATTTATAAGAACCTTCTCTGGGTTAGACATTGTGCTAAGTGTTTTAAACAAATATTATCTTCTTTGATTTTCTTAGCAACTCTAGGAGGCATGCTCTATTATTATCTCCATTTTACTGGTAAAGAAACTAAAGCAGATAGAAATTAAATGGCTTGCCCAGAGTCACTAAGTGTCTGAAACCAGATTTGAACTCAGATCTTCCTGACTTTCTACCCTGACATCTATCCACTGTGCCACTTGTCCTCAATTATAGAATACATGGATTAAAGAAAGGCATAAGAAAATTGGAAAGGTAGGAAGGGGCCAGATTATGATGAATTTTATAAGCTAAATAGAAGATTTTATGTTTGAAGCTGGGGATGATAGGGAGCCACTGGAGTTTATTATTGTAGTAAGGAGGTCCTTAAAAAAAATGAACAACAAATGAGCACGAAAAAACCAGGATATTTTTACATAATGTGACAGAAAAAGAGGACTGTGTATGAATACAAGGGGAAAATGATTGTTTAAAGAAATAAAAAGCTTTCAGATATTCTTAAAGAAAAGATCAGAACTGAATGGGAATTTTTATCTACAAGAATGAGAAGAAATGTATATGAAATTGTGGATATCTATACTGTGCAGATTACTTTTCAGTTTCAAAAAGGGAGGGTCCTGGGCTCTAGTTAATGTTCCTAAAATACTAACATTTATGGAGTGTATTAAAGTTTGTGAAATGCTTTTTATTCATCATCTCATTTCTTCCTCTCAGCTTACCTGTCGAGGGAGGTACCCTGGAGCTCATGGGCACACAGCTTAGTAAATGTGGGTGTTTGGTAACAGAAACCATATGTTTCTGACTCTTAAGTCCATCATCATACCACATTATTCTACATTTACTGATTTATGGAATATTTATGATATATATTAGGATATATTGGTTGAATTAATTCACTTGTCATGAGTATGGGTTCCTCACTTCTTTTTTCTTGTGATCCTCATTCCTCTTAAAAGAAGTCAACATTAACAATAGACTGTATCCTGATTACTAGCATACTTCTCCTTTCTTCCCCTCAGAAAATGTGGCACTCTATATACTGTATATCTAGTTAGTGACAAATTCTAACTGTAGAGTTTGGCTCCTCTTTCCTTTCTGGAAGGTGTTAGCTTCATTAATCCATATTTCTTTGTCTGCCTAGTTATTCCCAATTATAGAGGGGAAAGGATGGTCTAACTGGCATTAGAAGCCATGTCCTTGCTGCTTGGTATTTGGGAAAGAGGCCCAGTGCCATACGCTTTAGATATGTATGTTAGAGCTCCTCACTGTGGATAGTATAAAGGAATTGGGGAGGACATCAGCAGAATTGTCCTAAATTTCATGTTTTTCAACCTCCTTCTCCTTCTCTCCCCATGTGACCCTCTGGGGTACCTCACTGGGGCAATACTTTGGTATTGGGGCCACCCAGAAAGCCTGGCGTGTCTGGTGTTAGAGATGGGACAAAAAGGAAAGAACAATTTCTATCTCCAGATTCTCTTGGAATGCAACTTCACATGGTCTGTGCCAGTAAGTGTTTTAGTAGAACTGCTCCTTGTCCCATGGGCTGGGAGTGGCAGCAGAATTGGACTTTTCATTTTCTCTTTAAAACCTTGTTTTATAAACCTGAGAGAAAATCATGTAGGCCTTCTGCACAATTGTGTTAAATTATTTATAAATGATTGATTTCCTGTGCCATGTAATTTGTTATTAAAGCTAAGAAAAAAAATCGGAGTTCAAATGTGTGCCAGTGGTGTTGCTGAATAGTACTTATTGTCGAAACTCCATTACTTCTTACTTGAGGATGACTTTAAAGAAATATTTGGCATATTTTGGGCTAGAAATTGTTTGCATTAAGGTACATGTGGTACCCAAGATTCTTGTGATTCTTCTCAAACTGAGGAGGTGACCTATAGTTGAGTTTATCACTCTTGGTGGACTAGGAACATCCTATGGAGGAGAAATTATATTTCTTCTGCTATTGTGGACAAACTACTAATCTTGGAATAGAGGGATATTTCCATAACAACAATTTTATTTATTTATTTGTCTTGGTTTCTTCTTTCTCCTCCATCTCCTTTTTTTCATTTTTTTCTACCTTGTTTTCCCCTCCCCTCTTTTCAGCAGTGGCATCTGCCCAGGGACATCCAGAGGTATATATTGGCATTGATTAGTGCTGTTGGTGCTTAGTGCTACTAAGAGTTTAATTGAACCCTGACCTGTCTTCTTTGCTGGAAAAAAACAACAATATAAAAACAAAAAGAAAAACAAACTTCTTCATCTTCCTAGTTTAAATGTTTTGACCACATTCCAGGTATTTTTGAAAAATAAGTCACCACTACCTAATAAATATTTCCATTTGGTCTTGCTATCATTCTTGAATACTATTGTCACCTCTCTAGTCTCTCTCTCTCTCTCTCTCTCTCTCTCTCTCTCTCTCTCTCTCTCTC